>NW_027288768.1:0-300000 GCF_037038585.1 Patagioenas fasciata | reverse complement strand
AAGCCGGCGACCGGCAAGAGAGCTACAACGAAGCATGCCGAACGGAGAAAATAGCAGCAGCTCATCTGTTCACACCTTGTTTCTGCCATGTGCTTGAACGCCAAGACGTTCGCGCTTCTGTGAGATGAAAGACGTCCTTCTGCATATGTGGTTGCTCACACCGGTGCACTTGTTAGTGTATCCATTCAGTCCTGGGCTGCGGGGCATTCAGAAGTGGCTCTGTGGAGACGTCTGCATAGAGGCAGCTGTCAGAACACGCACACTCGATTGTTCACCAAAACATACGCAGACGCGTCCTTAGCCTGTAGATTTGGATGCACAGAGTTCCCTGTGTTCGCAAGAGACAAGGGAATCGCGTCTGTGCGCACAGAAGCAATAGCGGACCGTTTCCCTCGGAGTGAACGCGAAAGAGCCGTCTATATACTCGCAGACACGCGAACGTGCCTCAATGCGGTCACAGAGGCAGCAGCTTTTGCACAGATGCTCCTGGTGATTCTGGCACTTTCCAGGCACACTCCTGAAAGTCGCGCACACTGCTGTTCACTCGCTAAACGACCTCTTGGGAAACACGTCTCCGGTCGACGGACCGCTCAGATTGCTTCTCGTGTAACTGTGAACTGTGTCAGCGCAGGGAATCCGTCTCTGTTGAGCAGATGTCAATCCTGCCTCGCTTTTGCTTTGTTGCCTCTACCAAGATGATTTCCCGTTTCTCTCTTCACTGGAGCAGGCAGACACAGCCAACGCACATCAAGTGTCAAGAGACACGCTCTGCTGAGCTCAACGCTTGTGCAGATGCACATGTGCGACGAAGTCAACACACGTGCTTGTGGAGAGAAAGAAAGGGACTCCCAGGCGTGTGGAGCGACGGGGAGAAAGAGCGGGCGCTGAGGAACACAGTTTCAAACAGACTGTCTCCACACAAACAGGCACCTGTCTGCAGGTATCCTAGATCTTGATTCTTGAACTTGAGGAAACACGCGTCTGAGCAAAACTCCCAAACGCTTCCAGGAAAGACACAGGCTCTCCCACAAGCACACAAGTGTTTGCCCTCAGCTATAGATCAGGGACAAGCCTGTGAAGAGATGCCCTGCTATTCTTTCGCCTTATGGCATCATGTGTTTCGTTCCTCTTGGAGATCGATTGTTAAACGTCTTTCCTAGGGCGACTGTGAAGCATTTGCCAGCGGAGGAGAAGTAGCACGGAGCAGCATTCAGTACTGCCTACGAGTGTCTTTGCTACCCTACTAGCGGAGCTCCAAGAACAGGCACACATCTTCAGGTACCTTCCAAATGTGGATTCCCCTGCAGCCCCGTAGGCGGGCGTGCAGTACGCCAACCGTCAACGGACGTTTTTCCCCTCAAGCCTGTCAGGACGTTGCTCGTCCGTCTTTCCCTCAATAGATGGGAGTAGGCGCGCTTGCGGATGTGTGCGTGTGTGTGGCCACGCGTTTGCTTAGGCATCAGTGTGTGAAAAGGTAGGTGCTTTTCTCTAGCTGCGTGTGCGTGCACGTGGTGCTGGGTGCACATCCCTGGGTGCTCGTGGAAAGGTTTCTGCATGGTTTTCGCTGAGGAATCGTGTGTGTGCACATGGACAAAGAGAAGGCGCAGCAACCAGGTTCCAGCGCCGAAGAAGGCAAAAGGCGAGGTTTCCGGCGCTATCTCCTTCTCTCCCCAGAGCTAGTCGCGCAAAGCAAGCCGCTAAGCCGGCGACCGGCAAGAGAGCTACAACGAAGCATGCCGAACGGAGAAAATAGCAGCAGCTCATCTGTTCACACCTTGTTTCTGCCATGTGCTTGAACGCCAAGACGTTCGCGCTTCTGTGAGATGAAAGACGTCCTTCTGCATATGTGGTTGCTCACACCGGTGCACTTGTTAGTGTATCCATTCAGTCCTGGGCTGCGGGGCATTCAGAAGTGGCTCTGTGGAGACGTCTGCATAGAGGCAGCTGTCAGAACACGCACACTCGATTGTTCACCAAAACATACGCAGACGCGTCCTTAGCCTGTAGATTTGGATGCACAGAGTTCCCTGTGTTCGCAAGAGACAAGGGAATCGCGTCTGTGCGCACAGAAGCAATAGCGGACCGTTTCCCTCGGAGTGAACGCGAAAGAGCCGTCTATATACTCGCAGACACGGGAACGTGCCTCAATGCGGTCACAGAGGCAGCAGCTTTTGCACAGATGCTCCTGGTGATTCTGGCACTTTCCAGGCACACTCCTGAAAGTCGCGCACACTGCTGTTCACTCGCTAAACGACCTCTTGGGAAACACGTCTCCGGTCGACGGACCGCTCAGATTGCTTCTCGTGTAACTGTGAACTGTGTCAGCGCAGGGAATCCGTCTCTGTTGAGCAGATGTCAATCCTGCCTCGCTTTTGCTTTGTTGCCTCTACCAAGATGATTTCCCGTTTCTCTCTTCACTGGAGCAGGCAGACACAGCCAACGCACATCAAGTGTCAAGAGACACGCTCTGCTGAGCTCAACGCTTGTGCAGATGCACATGTGCGACGAAGTCAACACACGTGCTTGTGGAGAGAAAGAAAGGGACTCCCAGGCGTGTGGAGCGACGGGGAGAAAGAGCGGGCGCTGAGGAACACAGTTTCAAACAGACTGTCTCCACACAAACAGGCACCTGTCTGCAGGTATCCTAGATCTTGATTCTTGAACTTGAGGAAACACGCGTCTGAGCAAAACTCCCAAACGCTTCCAGGAAAGACACAGGCTCTCCCACAAGCACACAAGTGTTTGCCCTCAGCTATAGATCAGGGACAAGCCTGTGAAGAGATGCCCTGCTATTCTTTCGCCTTATGGCATCATGTGTTTCGTTCCTCTTGGAGATCGATTGTTAAACGTCTTTCCTAGGGCGACTGTGAAGCATTTGCCAGCGGAGGAGAAGTAGCACGGAGCAGCATTCAGTACTGCCTACGAGTGTCTTTGCTACCCTACTAGCGGAGCTCCAAGAACAGGCACACATCTTCAGGTACCTTCCAAATGTGGATTCCCCTGCAGCCCCGTAGGCGGGCGTGCAGTACGCCAACCGTCAACGGACGTTTTTCCCCTCAAGCCTGTCAGGACGTTGCTCGTCCGTCTTTCCCTCAATAGATGGGAGTAGGCGCGCTTGCGGATGTGTGCGTGTGTGTGGCCACGCGTTTGCTTAGGCATCAGTGTGTGAAAAGGTAGGTGCTTTTCTCTAGCTGCGTGTGCGTGCACGTGGTGCTGGGTGCACATCCCTGGGTGCTCGTGGAAAGGTTTCTGCATGGTTTTCGCTGAGGAATCGTGTGTGTGCACATGGACAAAGAGAAGGCGCAGCAACCAGGTTCCAGCGCCGAAGAAGGCAAAAGGCGAGGTTTCCGGCGCTATCTCCTTCTCTCCCCAGAGCTAGTCGCGCAAAGCAAGCCGCTAAGCCGGCGACCGGCAAGAGAGCTACAACGAAGCATGCCGAACGGAGAAAATAGCAGCAGCTCATCTGTTCACACCTTGTTTCTGCCATGTGCTTGAACGCCAAGACGTTCGCGCTTCTGTGAGATGAAAGACGTCCTTCTGCATATGTGGTTGCTCACACCGGTGCACTTGTTAGTGTATCCATTCAGTCCTGGGCTGCGGGGCATTCAGAAGTGGCTCTGTGGAGACGTCTGCATAGAGGCAGCTGTCAGAACACGCACACTCGATTGTTCACCAAAACATACGCAGACGCGTCCTTAGCCTGTAGATTTGGATGCACAGAGTTCCCTGTGTTCGCAAGAGACAAGGGAATCGCGTCTGTGCGCACAGAAGCAATAGCGGACCGTTTCCCTCGGAGTGAACGCGAAAGAGCCGTCTATATACTCGCAGACACGCGAACGTGCCTCAATGCGGTCACAGAGGCAGCAGCTTTTGCACAGATGCTCCTGGTGATTCTGGCACTTTCCAGGCACACTCCTGAAAGTCGCGCACACTGCTGTTCACTCGCTAAACGACCTCTTGGGAAACACGTCTCCGGTCGACGGACCGCTCAGATTGCTTCTCGTGTAACTGTGAACTGTGTCAGCGCAGGGAATCCGTCTCTGTTGAGCAGATGTCAATCCTGCCTCGCTTTTGCTTTGTTGCCTCTACCAAGATGATTTCCCGTTTCTCTCTTCACTGGAGCAGGCAGACACAGCCAACGCACATCAAGTGTCAAGAGACACGCTCTGCTGAGCTCAACGCTTGTGCAGATGCACATGTGCGACGAAGTCAACACACGTGCTTGTGGAGAGAAAGAAAGGGACTCCCAGGCGTGTGGAGCGACGGGGAGAAAGAGCGGGCGCTGAGGAACACAGTTTCAAACAGACTGTCTCCACACAAACAGGCACCTGTCTGCAGGTATCCTAGATCTTGATTCTTGAACTTGAGGAAACACGCGTCTGAGCAAAACTCCCAAACGCTTCCAGGAAAGACACAGGCTCTCCCACAAGCACACAAGTGTTTGCCCTCAGCTATAGATCAGGGACAAGCCTGTGAAGAGATGCCCTGCTATTCTTTCGCCTTATGGCATCATGTGTTTCGTTCCTCTTGGAGATCGATTGTTAAACGTCTTTCCTAGGGCGACTGTGAAGCATTTGCCAGCGGAGGAGAAGTAGCACGGAGCAGCATTCAGTACTGCCTACGAGTGTCTTTGCTACCCTACTAGCGGAGCTCCAAGAACAGGCACACATCTTCAGGTACCTTCCAAATGTGGATTCCCCTGCAGCCCCGTAGGCGGGCGTGCAGTACGCCAACCGTCAACGGACGTTTTTCCCCTCAAGCCTGTCAGGACGTTGCTCGTCCGTCTTTCCCTCAATAGATGGGAGTAGGCGCGCTTGCGGATGTGTGCGTGTGTGTGGCCACGCGTTTGCTTAGGCATCAGTGTGTGAAAAGGTAGGTGCTTTTCTCTAGCTGCGTGTGCGTGCACGTGGTGCTGGGTGCACATCCCTGGGTGCTCGTGGAAAGGTTTCTGCATGGTTTTCGCTGAGGAATCGTGTGTGTGCACATGGACAAAGAGAAGGCGCAGCAACCAGGTTCCAGCGCCGAAGAAGGCAAAAGGCGAGGTTTCCGGCGCTATCTCCTTCTCTCCCCAGAGCTAGTCGCGCAAAGCAAGCCGCTAAGCCGGCGACCGGCAAGAGAGCTACAACGAAGCATGCCGAACGGAGAAAATAGCAGCAGCTCATCTGTTCACACCTTGTTTCTGCCATGTGCTTGAACGCCAAGACGTTCGCGCTTCTGTGAGATGAAAGACGTCCTTCTGCATATGTGGTTGCTCACACCGGTGCACTTGTTAGTGTATCCATTCAGTCCTGGGCTGCGGGGCATTCAGAAGTGGCTCTGTGGAGACGTCTGCATAGAGGCAGCTGTCAGAACACGCACACTCGATTGTTCACCAAAACATATGCAGACGCGTCCTTAGCCTGTAGATTTGGATGCACAGAGTTCCCTGTGTTCGCAAGAGACAAGGGAATCGCGTCTGTGCGCACAGAAGCAATAGCGGACCGTTTCCCTCGGAGTGAACGCGAAAGAGCCGTCTATATACTCGCAGACACGCGAACGTGCCTCAATGCGGTCACAGAGGCAGCAGCTTTTGCACAGATGCTCCTGGTGATTCTGGCACTTTCCAGGCACACTCCTGAAAGTCGCGCACACTGCTGTTCACTCGCTAAACGACCTCTTGGGAAACACGTCTCCGGTCGACGGACCGCTCAGATTGCTTCTCGTGTAACTGTGAACTGTGTCAGCGCAGGGAATCCGTCTCTGTTGAGCAGATGTCAATCCTGCCTCGCTTTTGCTTTGTTGCCTCTACCAAGATGATTTCCCGTTTCTCTCTTCACTGGAGCAGGCAGACACAGCCAACGCACATCAAGTGTCAAGAGACACGCTCTGCTGAGCTCAACGCTTGTGCAGATGCACATGTGCGACGAAGTCAACACACGTGCTTGTGGAGAGAAAGAAAGGGACTCCCAGGCGTGTGGAGCGACGGGGAGAAAGAGCGGGCGCTGAGGAACACAGTTTCAAACAGACTGTCTCCACACAAACAGGCACCTGTCTGCAGGTATCCTAGATCTTGATTCTTGAACTTGAGGAAACACGCGTCTGAGCAAAACTCCCAAACGCTTCCAGGAAAGACACAGGCTCTCCCACAAGCACACAAGTGTTTGCCCTCAGCTATAGATCAGGGACAAGCCTGTGAAGAGATGCCCTGCTATTCTTTCGCCTTATGGCATCATGTGTTTCGTTCCTCTTGGAGATCGATTGTTAAACGTCTTTCCTAGGGCGACTGTGAAGCATTTGCCAGCGGAGGAGAAGTAGCACGGAGCAGCATTCAGTACTGCCTACGAGTGTCTTTGCTACCCTACTAGCGGAGCTCCAAGAACAGGCACACATCTTCAGGTACCTTCCAAATGTGGATTCCCCTGCAGCCCCGTAGGCGGGCGTGCAGTACGCCAACCGTCAACGGACGTTTTTCCCCTCAAGCCTGTCAGGACGTTGCTCGTCCGTCTTTCCCTCAATAGATGGGAGTAGGCGCGCTTGCGGATGTGTGCGTGTGTGTGGCCACGCGTTTGCTTAGGCATCAGTGTGTGAAAAGGTAGGTGCTTTTCTCTAGCTGCGTGTGCGTGCACGTGGTGCTGGGTGCACATCCCTGGGTGCTCGTGGAAAGGTTTCTGCATGGTTTTCGCTGAGGAATCGTGTGTGTGCACATGGACAAAGAGAAGGCGCAGCAACCAGGTTCCAGCGCCGAAGAAGGCAAAAGGCGAGGTTTCCGGCGCTATCTCCTTCTCTCCCCAGAGCTAGTCGCGCAAAGCAAGCCGCTAAGCCGGCGACCGGCAAGAGAGCTACAACGAAGCATGCCGAACGGAGAAAATAGCAGCAGCTCATCTGTTCACACCTTGTTTCTGCCATGTGCTTGAACGCCAAGACGTTCGCGCTTCTGTGAGATGAAAGACGTCCTTCTGCATATGTGGTTGCTCACACCGGTGCACTTGTTAGTGTATCCATTCAGTCCTGGGCTGCGGGGCATTCAGAAGTGGCTCTGTGGAGACGTCTGCATAGAGGCAGCTGTCAGAACACGCACACTCGATTGTTCACCAAAACATATGCAGACGCGTCCTTAGCCTGTAGATTTGGATGCACAGAGTTCCCTGTGTTCGCAAGAGACAAGGGAATCGCGTCTGTGCGCACAGAAGCAATAGCGGACCGTTTCCCTCGGAGTGAACGCGAAAGAGCCGTCTATATACTCGCAGACACGCGAACGTGCCTCAATGCGGTCACAGAGGCAGCAGCTTTTACAGATGCTCCTGGTGATTCTGGCACTTTCCAGGCACACTCCTGAAAGTCGCGCACACTGCTGTTCACTCGCTAAACGACCTCTTGGGAAACACGTCTCCGGTCGACGGACCGCTCAGATTGCTTCTCGTGTAACTGTGAACTGTGTCAGCGCAGGGAATCCGTCTCTGTTGAGCAGATGTCAATCCTGCCTCGCTTTTGCTTTGTTGCCTCTACCAAGATGATTTCCCGTTTCTCTCTTCACTGGAGCAGGCAGACACAGCCAACGCACATCAAGTGTCAAGAGACACGCTCTGCTGAGCTCAACGCTTGTGCAGATGCACATGTGCGACGAAGTCAACACACGTGCTTGTGGAGAGAAAGAAAGGGACTCCCAGGCGTGTGGAGCGACGGGGAGAAAGAGCGGGCGCTGAGGAACACAGTTTCAAACAGACTGTCTCCACACAAACAGGCACCTGTCTGCAGGTATCCTAGATCTTGATTCTTGAACTTGAGGAAACACGCGTCTGAGCAAAACTCCCAAACGCTTCCAGGAAAGACACAGGCTCTCCCACAAGCACACAAGTGTTTGCCCTCAGCTATAGATCAGGGACAAGCCTGTGAAGAGATGCCCTGCTATTCTTTCGCCTTATGGCATCATGTGTTTCGTTCCTCTTGGAGATCGATTGTTAAACGTCTTTCCTAGGGCGACTGTGAAGCATTTGCCAGCGGAGGAGAAGTAGCACGGAGCAGCATTCAGTACTGCCTACGAGTGTCTTTGCTACCCTACTAGCGGAGCTCCAAGAACAGGCACACATCTTCAGGTACCTTCCAAATGTGGATTCCCCTGCAGCCCCGTAGGCGGGCGTGCAGTACGCCAACCGTCAACGGACGTTTTTCCCCTCAAGCCTGTCAGGACGTTGCTCGTCCGTCTTTCCCTCAATAGATGGGAGTAGGCGCGCTTGCGGATGTGTGCGTGTGTGTGGCCACGCGTTTGCTTAGGCATCAGTGTGTGAAAAGGTAGGTGCTTTTCTCTAGCTGCGTGTGCGTGCACGTGGTGCTGGGTGCACATCCCTGGGTGCTCGTGGAAAGGTTTCTGCATGGTTTTCGCTGAGGAATCGTGTGTGTGCACATGGACAAAGAGAAGGCGCAGCAACCAGGTTCCAGCGCCGAAGAAGGCAAAAGGCGAGGTTTCCGGCGCTATCTCCTTCTCTCCCCAGAGCTAGTCGCGCAAAGCAAGCCGCTAAGCCGGCGACCGGCAAGAGAGCTACAACGAAGCATGCCGAACGGAGAAAATAGCAGCAGCTCATCTGTTCACACCTTGTTTCTGCCATGTGCTTGAACGCCAAGACGTTCGCGCTTCTGTGAGATGAAAGACGTCCTTCTGCATATGTGGTTGCTCACACCGGTGCACTTGTTAGTGTATCCATTCAGTCCTGGGCTGCGGGGCATTCAGAAGTGGCTCTGTGGAGACGTCTGCATAGAGGCAGCTGTCAGAACACGCACACTCGATTGTTCACCAAAACATACGCAGACGCGTCCTTAGCCTGTAGATTTGGATGCACAGAGTTCCCTGTGTTCGCAAGAGACAAGGGAATCGCGTCTGTGCGCACAGAAGCAATAGCGGACCGTTTCCCTCGGAGTGAACGCGAAAGAGCCGTCTATATACTCGCAGACACGGGAACGTGCCTCAATGCGGTCACAGAGGCAGCAGCTTTTGCACAGATGCTCCTGGTGATTCTGGCACTTTCCAGGCACACTCCTGAAAGTCGCGCACACTGCTGTTCACTCGCTAAACGACCTCTTGGGAAACACGTCTCCGGTCGACGGACCGCTCAGATTGCTTCTCGTGTAACTGTGAACTGTGTCAGCGCAGGGAATCCGTCTCTGTTGAGCAGATGTCAATCCTGCCTCGCTTTTGCTTTGTTGCCTCTACCAAGATGATTTCCCGTTTCTCTCTTCACTGGAGCAGGCAGACACAGCCAACGCACATCAAGTGTCAAGAGACACGCTCTGCTGAGCTCAACGCTTGTGCAGATGCACATGTGCGACGAAGTCAACACACGTGCTTGTGGAGAGAAAGAAAGGGACTCCCAGGCGTGTGGAGCGACGGGGAGAAAGAGCGGGCGCTGAGGAACACAGTTTCAAACAGACTGTCTCCACACAAACAGGCACCTGTCTGCAGGTATCCTAGATCTTGATTCTTGAACTTGAGGAAACACGCGTCTGAGCAAAACTCCCAAACGCTTCCAGGAAAGACACAGGCTCTCCCACAAGCACACAAGTGTTTGCCCTCAGCTATAGATCAGGGACAAGCCTGTGAAGAGATGCCCTGCTATTCTTTCGCCTTATGGCATCATGTGTTTCGTTCCTCTTGGAGATCGATTGTTAAACGTCTTTCCTAGGGCGACTGTGAAGCATTTGCCAGCGGAGGAGAAGTAGCACGGAGCAGCATTCAGTACTGCCTACGAGTGTCTTTGCTACCCTACTAGCGGAGCTCCAAGAACAGGCACACATCTTCAGGTACATTCCAAATGTGGATTCCCCTGCAGCCCCGTAGGCGGGCGTGCAGTACGCCAACCGTCAACGGACGTTTTTCCCCTCAAGCCTGTCAGGACGTTGCTCGTCCGTCTTTCCCTCAATAGATGGGAGTAGGCGCGCTTGCGGATGTGTGCGTGTGTGTGGCCACGCGTTTGCTTAGGCATCAGTGTGTGAAAAGGTAGGTGCTTTTCTCTAGCTGCGTGTGCGTGCACGTGGTGCTGGGTGCACATCCCTGGGTGCTCGTGGAAAGGTTTCTGCATGGTTTTCGCTGAGGAATCGTGTGTGTGCACATGGACAAAGAGAAGGCGCAGCAACCAGGTTCCAGCGCCGAAGAAGGCAAAAGGCGAGGTTTCCGGCGCTATCTCCTTCTCTCCCCAGAGCTAGTCGCGCAAAGCAAGCCGCTAAGCCGGCGACCGGCAAGAGAGCTACAACGAAGCATGCCGAACGGAGAAAATAGCAGCAGCTCATCTGTTCACACCTTGTTTCTGCCATGTGCTTGAACGCCAAGACGTTCGCGCTTCTGTGAGATGAAAGACGTCCTTCTGCATATGTGGTTGCTCACACCGGTGCACTTGTTAGTGTATCCATTCAGTCCTGGGCTGCGGGGCATTCAGAAGTGGCTCTGTGGAGACGTCTGCATAGAGGCAGCTGTCAGAACACGCACACTCGATTGTTCACCAAAACATATGCAGACGCGTCCTTAGCCTGTAGATTTGGATGCACAGAGTTCCCTGTGTTCGCAAGAGACAAAGGAATCGCGTCTGTGCGCACAGAAGCAATAGCGGACCGTTTCCCTCGGAGTGAACGCGAAAGAGCCGTCTATATACTCGCAGACACGCGAACGTGCCTCAATGCGGTCACAGAGGCAGCAGCTTTTGCACAGATGCTCCTGGTGATTCTGGCACTTTCCAGGCACACTCCTGAAAGTCGCGCACACTGCTGTTCACTCGCTAAACGACCTCTTGGGAAACACGTCTCCGGTCGACGGACCGCTCAGATTGCTTCTCGTGTAACTGTGAACTGTGTCAGCGCAGGGAATCCGTCTCTGTTGAGCAGATGTCAATCCTGCCTCGCTTTTGCTTTGTTGCCTCTACCAAGATGATTTCCCGTTTCTCTCTTCACTGGAGCAGGCAGACACAGCCAACGCACATCAAGTGTCAAGAGACACGCTCTGCTGAGCTCAACGCTTGTGCAGATGCACATGTGCGACGAAGTCAACACACGTGCTTGTGGAGAGAAAGAAAGGGACTCCCAGGCGTGTGGAGCGACGGGGAGAAAGAGCGGGCGCTGAGGAACACAGTTTCAAACAGACTGTCTCCACACAAACAGGCACCTGTCTGCAGGTATCCTAGATCTTGATTCTTGAACTTGAGGAAACACGCGTCTGAGCAAAACTCCCAAACGCTTCCAGGAAAGACACAGGCTCTCCCACAAGCACACAAGTGTTTGCCCTCAGCTATAGATCAGGGACAAGCCTGTGAAGAGATGCCCTGCTATTCTTTCGCCTTATGGCATCATGTGTTTCGTTCCTCTTGGAGATCGATTGTTAAACGTCTTTCCTAGGGCGACTGTGAAGCATTTGCCAGCGGAGGAGAAGTAGCACGGAGCAGCATTCAGTACTGCCTACGAGTGTCTTTGCTACCCTACTAGCGGAGCTCCAAGAACAGGCACACATCTTCAGGTACCTTCCAAATGTGGATTCCCCTGCAGCCCCGTAGGCGGGCGTGCAGTACGCCAACCGTCAACGGACGTTTTTCCCCTCAAGCCTGTCAGGACGTTGCTCGTCCGTCTTTCCCTCAATAGATGGGAGTAGGCGCGCTTGCGGATGTGTGCGTGTGTGTGGCCACGCGTTTGCTTAGGCATCAGTGTGTGAAAAGGTAGGTGCTTTTCTCTAGCTGCGTGTGCGTGCACGTGGTGCTGGGTGCACATCCCTGGGTGCTCGTGGAAAGGTTTCTGCATGGTTTTCGCTGAGGAATCGTGTGTGTGCACATGGACAAAGAGAAGGCGCAGCAACCAGGTTCCAGCGCCGAAGAAGGCAAAAGGCGAGGTTTCCGGCGCTATCTCCTTCTCTCCCCAGAGCTAGTCGCGCAAAGCAAGCCGCTAAGCCGGCGACCGGCAAGAGAGCTACAACGAAGCATGCCGAACGGAGAAAATAGCAGCAGCTCATCTGTTCACACCTTGTTTCTGCCATGTGCTTGAACGCCAAGACGTTCGCGCTTCTGTGAGATGAAAGACGTCCTTCTGCATATGTGGTTGCTCACACCGGTGCACTTGTTAGTGTATCCATTCAGTCCTGGGCTGCGGGGCATTCAGAAGTGGCTCTGTGGAGACGTCTGCATAGAGGCAGCTGTCAGAACACGCACACTCGATTGTTCACCAAAACATACGCAGACGCGTCCTTAGCCTGTAGATTTGGATGCACAGAGTTCCCTGTGTTCGCAAGAGACAAGGGAATCGCGTCTGTGCGCACAGAAGCAATAGCGGACCGTTTCCCTCGGAGTGAACGCGAAAGAGCCGTCTATATACTCGCAGACACGGGAACGTGCCTCAATGCGGTCACAGAGGCAGCAGCTTTTGCACAGATGCTCCTGGTGATTCTGGCACTTTCCAGGCACACTCCTGAAAGTCGCGCACACTGCTGTTCACTCGCTAAACGACCTCTTGGGAAACACGTCTCCGGTCGACGGACCGCTCAGATTGCTTCTCGTGTAACTGTGAACTGTGTCAGCGCAGGGAATCCGTCTCTGTTGAGCAGATGTCAATCCTGCCTCGCTTTTGCTTTGTTGCCTCTACCAAGATGATTTCCCGTTTCTCTCTTCACTGGAGCAGGCAGACACAGCCAACGCACATCAAGTGTCAAGAGACACGCTCTGCTGAGCTCAACGCTTGTGCAGATGCACATGTGCGACGAAGTCAACACACGTGCTTGTGGAGAGAAAGAAAGGGACTCCCAGGCGTGTGGAGCGACGGGGAGAAAGAGCGGGCGCTGAGGAACACAGTTTCAAACAGACTGTCTCCACACAAACAGGCACCTGTCTGCAGGTATCCTAGATCTTGATTCTTGAACTTGAGGAAACACGCGTCTGAGCAAAACTCCCAAACGCTTCCAGGAAAGACACAGGCTCTCCCACAAGCACACAAGTGTTTGCCCTCAGCTATAGATCAGGGACAAGCCTGTGAAGAGATGCCCTGCTATTCTTTCGCCTTATGGCATCATGTGTTTCGTTCCTCTTGGAGATCGATTGTTAAACGTCTTTCCTAGGGCGACTGTGAAGCATTTGCCAGCGGAGGAGAAGTAGCACGGAGCAGCATTCAGTACTGCCTACGAGTGTCTTTGCTACCCTACTAGCGGAGCTCCAAGAACAGGCACACATCTTCAGGTACCTTCCAAATGTGGATTCCCCTGCAGCCCCGTAGGCGGGCGTGCAGTACGCCAACCGTCAACGGACGTTTTTCCCCTCAAGCCTGTCAGGACGTTGCTCGTCCGTCTTTCCCTCAATAGATGGGAGTAGGCGCGCTTGCGGATGTGTGCGTGTGTGTGGCCACGCGTTTGCTTAGGCATCAGTGTGTGAAAAGGTAGGTGCTTTTCTCTAGCTGCGTGTGCGTGCACGTGGTGCTGGGTGCACATCCCTGGGTGCTCGTGGAAAGGTTTCTGCATGGTTTTCGCTGAGGAATCGTGTGTGTGCACATGGACAAAGAGAAGGCGCAGCAACCAGGTTCCAGCGCCGAAGAAGGCAAAAGGCGAGGTTTCCGGCGCTATCTCCTTCTCTCCCCAGAGCTAGTCGCGCAAAGCAAGCCGCTAAGCCGGCGACCGGCAAGAGAGCTACAACGAAGCATGCCGAACGGAGAAAATAGCAGCAGCTCATCTGTTCACACCTTGTTTCTGCCATGTGCTTGAACGCCAAGACGTTCGCGCTTCTGTGAGATGAAAGACGTCCTTCTGCATATGTGGTTGCTCACACCGGTGCACTTGTTAGTGTATCCATTCAGTCCTGGGCTGCGGGGCATTCAGAAGTGGCTCTGTGGAGACGTCTGCATAGAGGCAGCTGTCAGAACACGCACACTCGATTGTTCACCAAAACATACGCAGACGCGTCCTTAGCCTGTAGATTTGGATGCACAGAGTTCCCTGTGTTCGCAAGAGACAAGGGAATCGCGTCTGTGCGCACAGAAGCAATAGCGGACCGTTTCCCTCGGAGTGAACGCGAAAGAGCCGTCTATATACTCGCAGACACGGGAACGTGCCTCAATGCGGTCACAGAGGCAGCAGCTTTTGCACAGATGCTCCTGGTGATTCTGGCACTTTCCAGGCACACTCCTGAAAGTCGCGCACACTGCTGTTCACTCGCTAAACGACCTCTTGGGAAACACGTCTCCGGTCGACGGACCGCTCAGATTGCTTCTCGTGTAACTGTGAACTGTGTCAGCGCAGGGAATCCGTCTCTGTTGAGCAGATGTCAATCCTGCCTCGCTTTTGCTTTGTTGCCTCTACCAAGATGATTTCCCGTTTCTCTCTTCACTGGAGCAGGCAGACACAGCCAACGCACATCAAGTGTCAAGAGACACGCTCTGCTGAGCTCAACGCTTGTGCAGATGCACATGTGCGACGAAGTCAACACACGTGCTTGTGGAGAGAAAGAAAGGGACTCCCAGGCGTGTGGAGCGACGGGGAGAAAGAGCGGGCGCTGAGGAACACAGTTTCAAACAGACTGTCTCCACACAAACAGGCACCTGTCTGCAGGTATCCTAGATCTTGATTCTTGAACTTGAGGAAACACGCGTCTGAGCAAAACTCCCAAACGCTTCCAGGAAAGACACAGGCTCTCCCACAAGCACACAAGTGTTTGCCCTCAGCTATAGATCAGGGACAAGCCTGTGAAGAGATGCCCTGCTATTCTTTCGCCTTATGGCATCATGTGTTTCGTTCCTCTTGGAGATCGATTGTTAAACGTCTTTCCTAGGGCGACTGTGAAGCATTTGCCAGCGGAGGAGAAGTAGCACGGAGCAGCATTCAGTACTGCCTACGAGTGTCTTTGCTACCCTACTAGCGGAGCTCCAAGAACAGGCACACATCTTCAGGTACCTTCCAAATGTGGATTCCCCTGCAGCCCCGTAGGCGGGCGTGCAGTACGCCAACCGTCAACGGACGTTTTTCCCCTCAAGCCTGTCAGGACGTTGCTCGTCCGTCTTTCCCTCAATAGATGGGAGTAGGCGCGCTTGCGGATGTGTGCGTGTGTGTGGCCACGCGTTTGCTTAGGCATCAGTGTGTGAAAAGGTAGGTGCTTTTCTCTAGCTGCGTGTGCGTGCACGTGGTGCTGGGTGCACATCCCTGGGTGCTCGTGGAAAGGTTTCTGCATGGTTTTCGCTGAGGAATCGTGTGTGTGCACATGGACAAAGAGAAGGCGCAGCAACCAGGTTCCAGCGCCGAAGAAGGCAAAAGGCGAGGTTTCCGGCGCTATCTCCTTCTCTCCCCAGAGCTAGTCGCGCAAAGCAAGCCGCTAAGCCGGCGACCGGCAAGAGAGCTACAACGAAGCATGCCGAACGGAGAAAATAGCAGCAGCTCATCTGTTCACACCTTGTTTCTGCCATGTGCTTGAACGCCAAGACGTTCGCGCTTCTGTGAGATGAAAGACGTCCTTCTGCATATGTGGTTGCTCACACCGGTGCACTTGTTAGTGTATCCATTCAGTCCTGGGCTGCGGGGCATTCAGAAGTGGCTCTGTGGAGACGTCTGCATAGAGGCAGCTGTCAGAACACGCACACTCGATTGTTCACCAAAACATATGCAGACGCGTCCTTAGCCTGTAGATTTGGATGCACAGAGTTCCCTGTGTTCGCAAGAGACAAGGGAATCGCGTCTGTGCGCACAGAAGCAATAGCGGACCGTTTCCCTCGGAGTGAACGCGAAAGAGCCGTCTATATACTCGCAGACACGCGAACGTGCCTCAATGCGGTCACAGAGGCAGCAGCTTTTGCACAGATGCTCCTGGTGATTCTGGCACTTTCCAGGCACACTCCTGAAAGTCGCGCACACTGCTGTTCACTCGCTAAACGACCTCTTGGGAAACACGTCTCCGGTCGACGGACCGCTCAGATTGCTTCTCGTGTAACTGTGAACTGTGTCAGCGCAGGGAATCCGTCTCTGTTGAGCAGATGTCAATCCTGCCTCGCTTTTGCTTTGTTGCCTCTACCAAGATGATTTCCCGTTTCTCTCTTCACTGGAGCAGGCAGACACAGCCAACGCACATCAAGTGTCAAGAGACACGCTCTGCTGAGCTCAACGCTTGTGCAGATGCACATGTGCGACGAAGTCAACACACGTGCTTGTGGAGAGAAAGAAAGGGACTCCCAGGCGTGTGGAGCGACGGGGAGAAAGAGCGGGCGCTGAGGAACACAGTTTCAAACAGACTGTCTCCACACAAACAGGCACCTGTCTGCAGGTATCCTAGATCTTGATTCTTGAACTTGAGGAAACACGCGTCTGAGCAAAACTCCCAAACGCTTCCAGGAAAGACACAGGCTCTCCCACAAGCACACAAGTGTTTGCCCTCAGCTATAGATCAGGGACAAGCCTGTGAAGAGATGCCCTGCTATTCTTTCGCCTTATGGCATCATGTGTTTCGTTCCTCTTGGAGATCGATTGTTAAACGTCTTTCCTCGGGCGACTGTGAAGCATTTGCCAGCGGAGGAGAAGTAGCACGGAGCAGCATTCAGTACTGCCTACGAGTGTCTTTGCTACCCTACTAGCGGAGCTCCAAGAACAGGCACACATCTTCAGGTACCTTCCAAATGTGGATTCCCCTGCAGCCCCGTAGGCGGGCGTGCAGTACGCCAACCGTCAACGGACGTTTTTCCCCTCAAGCCTGTCAGGACGTTGCTCGTCCGTCTTTCCCTCAATAGATGGGAGTAGGCGCGCTTGCGGATGTGTGCGTGTGTGTGGCCACGCGTTTGCTTAGGCATCAGTGTGTGAAAAGGTAGGTGCTTTTCTCTAGCTGCGTGTGCGTGCACGTGGTGCTGGGTGCACATCCCTGGGTGCTCGTGGAAAGGTTTCTGCATGGTTTTCGCTGAGGAATCGTGTGTGTGCACATGGACAAAGAGAAGGCGCAGCAACCAGGTTCCAGCGCCGAAGAAGGCAAAAGGCGAGGTTTCCGGCGCTATCTCCTTCTCTCCCCAGAGCTAGTCGCGCAAAGCAAGCCGCTAAGCCGGCGACCGGCAAGAGAGCTACAACGAAGCATGCCGAACGGAGAAAATAGCAGCAGCTCATCTGTTCACACCTTGTTTCTGCCATGTGCTTGAACGCCAAGACGTTCGCGCTTCTGTGAGATGAAAGACGTCCTTCTGCATATGTGGTTGCTCACACCGGTGCACTTGTTAGTGTATCCATTCAGTCCTGGGCTGCGGGGCATTCAGAAGTGGCTCTGTGGAGACGTCTGCATAGAGGCAGCTGTCAGAACACGCACACTCGATTGTTCACCAAAACATATGCAGACGCGTCCTTAGCCTGTAGATTTGGATGCACAGAGTTCCCTGTGTTCGCAAGAGACAAGGGAATCGCGTCTGTGCGCACAGAAGCAATAGCGGACCGTTTCCCTCGGAGTGAACGCGAAAGAGCCGTCTATATACTCGCAGACACGCGAACGTGCCTCAATGCGGTCACAGAGGCAGCAGCTTTTGCACAGATGCTCCCGGTGATTCTGGCACTTTCCAGGCACACTCCTGAAAGTCGCGCACACTGCTGTTCACTCGCTAAACGACCTCTTGGGAAACACGTCTCCGGTCGACGGACCGCTCAGATTGCTTCTCGTGTAACTGTGAACTGTGTCAGCGCAGGGAATCCGTCTCTGTTGAGCAGATGTCAATCCTGCCTCGCTTTTGCTTTGTTGCCTCTACCAAGATGATTTCCCGTTTCTCTCTTCACTGGAGCAGGCAGACACAGCCAACGCACATCAAGTGTCAAGAGACACGCTCTGCTGAGCTCAACGCTTGTGCAGATGCACATGTGCGACGAAGTCAACACACGTGCTTGTGGAGAGAAAGAAAGGGACTCCCAGGCGTGTGGAGCGACGGGGAGAAAGAGCGGGCGCTGAGGAACACAGTTTCAAACAGACTGTCTCCACACAAACAGGCACCTGTCTGCAGGTATCCTAGATCTTGATTCTTGAACTTGAGGAAACACGCGTCTGAGCAAAACTCCCAAACGCTTCCAGGAAAGACACAGGCTCTCCCACAAGCACACAAGTGTTTGCCCTCAGCTAGAGATCAGGGACAAGCCTGTGAAGAGCAACCAAAGAGCTCGTCCGTCTTTCCCTCAATAGATGGGAGTAGGCGCGCTTGCGGATGTGTGCGTGTGTGTGGCCACGCGTTTGCTTAGGCATCAGTGTGTGAAAAGGTAGGTGCTTTTCTCTAGCTGCGTGTGCGTGCACGTGGTGCTGGGTGCACATCCCTGGGTGCTCGTGGAAAGGTTTCTGCATGGTTTTCGCTGAGGAATCGTGTGTGTGCACATGGACAAAGAGAAGGCGCAGCAACCAGGTTCCAGCGCCGAAGAAGGCAAAAGGCGAGGTTTCCGGCGCTATCTCCTTCTCTCCCCAGAGCTAGTCGCGCAAAGCAAGCCGCTAAGCCGGCGACCGGCAAGAGAGCTACAACGAAGCATGCCGAACGGAGAAAATAGCAGCAGCTCATCTGTTCACACCTTGTTTCTGCCATGTGCTTGAACGCCAAGACGTTCGCGCTTCTGTGAGATGAAAGACGTCCTTCTGCATATGTGGTTGCTCACACCGGTGCACTTGTTAGTGTATCCATTCAGTCCTGGGCTGCGGGGCATTCAGAAGTGGCTCTGTGGAGACGTCTGCATAGAGGCAGCTGTCAGAACACGCACACTCGATTGTTCACCAAAACATATGCAGACGCGTCCTTAGCCTGTAGATTTGGATGCACAGAGTTCCCTGTGTTCGCAAGAGACAAGGGAATCGCGTCTGTGCGCACAGAAGCAATAGCGGACCGTTTCCCTCGGAGTGAACGCGAAAGAGCCGTCTATATACTCGCAGACACGCGAACGTGCCTCAATGCGGTCACAGAGGCAGCAGCTTTTGCACAGATGCTCCTGGTGATTCTGGCACTTTCCAGGCACACTCCTGAAAGTCGCGCACACTGCTGTTCACTCGCTAAACGACCTCTTGGGAAACACGTCTCCGGTCGACGGACCGCTCAGATTGCTTCTCGTGTAACTGTGAACTGTGTCAGCGCAGGGAATCCGTCTCTGTTGAGCAGATGTCAATCCTGCCTCGCTTTTGCTTTGTTGCCTCTACCAAGATGATTTCCCGTTTCTCTCTTCACTGGAGCAGGCAGACACAGCCAACGCACATCAAGTGTCAAGAGACACGCTCTGCTGAGCTCAACGCTTGTGCAGATGCACATGTGCGACGAAGTCAACACACGTGCTTGTGGAGAGAAAGAAAGGGACTCCCAGGCGTGTGGAGCGACGGGGAGAAAGAGCGGGCGCTGAGGAACACAGTTTCAAACAGACTGTCTCCACACAAACAGGCACCTGTCTGCAGGTATCCTAGATCTTGATTCTTGAACTTGAGGAAACACGCGTCTGAGCAAAACTCCCAAACGCTTCCAGGAAAGACACAGGCTCTCCCACAAGCACACAAGTGTTTGCCCTCAGCTATAGATCAGGGACAAGCCTGTGAAGAGCAACCAAAGAGCTCGTCCGTCTTTCCCTCAATAGATGGGAGTAGGCGCGCTTGCGGATGTGTGCGTGTGTGTGGCCACGCGTTTGCTTAGGCATCAGTGTGTGAAAAGGTAGGTGCTTTTCTCTAGCTGCGTGTGCGTGCACGTGGTGCTGGGTGCACATCCCTGGGTGCTCGTGGAAAGGTTTCTGCATGGTTTTCGCTGAGGAATCGTGTGTGTGCACATGGACAAAGAGAAGGCGCAGCAACCAGGTTCCAGCGCCGAAGAAGGGAAAAGGCGAGGTTTCCGGCGCTATCTCCTTCTCTCCCCAGAGCTAGTCGCGCAAAGCAAGCCGCTAAGCCGGCGACCGGCAAGAGAGCTACAACGAAGCATGCCGAACGGAGAAAATAGCAGCAGCTCATCTGTTCACACCTTGTTTCTGCCATGTGCTTGAACGCCAAGACGTTCGCGCTTCTGTGAGATGAAAGACGTCCTTCTGCATATGTGGTTGCTCACACCGGTGCACTTGTTAGTGTATCCATTCAGTCCTGGGCTGCAGGGCATTCAGAAGTGGCTCTGTGGAGACGTCTGCATAGAGGCAGCTGTCAGAACACGCACACTCGATTGTTCACCAAAACATATGCAGACGCGTCCTTAGCCTGTAGATTTGGATGCACAGAGTTCCCTGTGTTCGCAAGAGACAAGGGAATCGCGTCTGTGCGCACAGAAGCAATAGCGGACCGTTTCCCTCGGAGTGAACGCGAAAGAGCCGTCTATATACTCGCAGACACGCGAACGTGCCTCAATGCGGTCACAGAGGCAGCAGCTTTTGCACAGATGCTCCTGGTGATTCTGGCACTTTCCAGGCACACTCCTGAAAGTCGCGCACACTGCTGTTCACTCGCTAAACGACCTCTTGGGAAACACGTCTCCGGTCGACGGACCGCTCAGATTGCTTCTCGTGTAACTGTGAACTGTGTCAGCGCAGGGAATCCGTCTCTGTTGAGCAGATGTCAATCCTGCCTCGCTTTTGCTTTGTTGCCTCTACCAAGATGATTTCCCGTTTCTCTCTTCACTGGAGCAGGCAGACACAGCCAACGCACATCAAGTGTCAAGAGACACGCTCTGCTGAGCTCAACGCTTGTGCAGATGCACATGTGCGACGAAGTCAACACACGTGCTTGTGGAGAGAAAGAAAGGGACTCCCAGGCGTGTGGAGCGACGGGGAGAAAGAGCGGGCGCTGAGGAACACAGTTTCAAACAGACTGTCTCCACACAAACAGGCACCTGTCTGCAGGTATCCTAGATCTTGATTCTTGAACTTGAGGAAACACGCGTCTGAGCAAAACTCCCAAACGCTTCCAGGAAAGACACAGGCTCTCCCACAAGCACACAAGTGTTTGCCCTCAGCTATAGATCAGGGACAAGCCTGTGAAGAGATGCCCTGCTATTCTTTCGCCTTATGGCATCATGTGTTTCGTTCCTCTTGGAGATCGATTGTTAAACGTCTTTCCTAGGGCGACTGTGAAGCATTTGCCAGCGGAGGAGAAGTAGCACGGAGCAGCATTCAGTACTGCCTACGAGTGTCTTTGCTACCCTACTAGCGGAGCTCCAAGAACAGGCACACATCTTCAGGTACCTTCCAAATGTGGATTCCCCTGCAGCCCCGTAGGCGGGCGTGCAGTACGCCAACCGTCAACGGACGTTTTTCCCCTCAAGCCTGTCAGGACGTTGCTCGTCCGTCTTTCCCTCAATAGATGGGAGTAGGCGCGCTTGCGGATGTGTGCGTGTGTGTGGCCACGCGTTTGCTTAGGCATCAGTGTGTGAAAAGGTAGGTGCTTTTCTCTAGCTGCGTGTGCGTGCACGTGGTGCTGGGTGCACATCCCTGGGTGCTCGTGGAAAGGTTTCTGCATGGTTTTCGCTGAGGAATCGTGTGTGTGCACATGGACAAAGAGAAGGCGCAGCAACCAGGTTCCAGCGCCGAAGAAGGCAAAAGGCGAGGTTTCCGGCGCTATCTCCTTCTCTCCCCAGAGCTAGTCGCGCAAAGCAAGCCGCTAAGCCGGCGACCGGCAAGAGAGCTACAACGAAGCATGCCGAACGGAGAAAATAGCAGCAGCTCATCTGTTCACACCTTGTTTCTGCCATGTGCTTGAACGCCAAGACGTTCGCGCTTCTGTGAGATGAAAGACGTCCTTCTGCATATGTGCTTGCTCACACCGGTGCACTTGTTAGTGTATCCATTCAGTCCTGGGCTGCGGGGCATTCAGAAGTGGCTCTGTGGAGACGTCTGCATAGAGGCAGCTGTCAGAACACGCACACTCGATTGTTCACCAAAACATATGCAGACGCGTCCTTAGCCTGTAGATTTGGATGCACAGAGTTCCCTGTGTTCGCAAGAGACAAGGGAATCGCGTCTGTGCGCACAGAAGCAATAGCGGACCGTTTCCCTCGGAGTGAACGCGAAAGAGCCGTCTATATACTCGCAGACACGCGAACGTGCCTCAATGCGGTCACAGAGGCAGCAGCTTTTGCACAGATGCTCCTGGTGATTCTGGCACTTTCCAGGCACACTCCTGAAAGTCGCGCACACTGCTGTTCACTCGCTAAACGACCTCTTGGGAAACACGTCTCCGGTCGATGGACCGCTCAGATTGCTTCTCGTGTAACTGTGAACTGTGTCAGCGCAGGGAATCCGTCTCTGTTGAGCAGATGTCAATCCTGCCTCGCTTTTGCTTTGTTGCCTCTACCAAGATGATTTCCCGTTTCTCTCTTCACTGGAGCAGGCAGACACAGCCAACGCACATCAAGTGTCAAGAGACACGCTCTGCTGAGCTCAACGCTTGTGCAGATGCACATGTGCGACGAAGTCAACACACGTGCTTGTGGAGAGAAAGAAAGGGACTCCCAGGCGTGTGGAGCGACGGGGAGAAAGAGCGGGCGCTGAGGAACACAGTTTCAAACAGACTGTCTCCACACAAACAGGCACCTGTCTGCAGGTATCCTAGATCTTGATTCTTGAACTTGAGGAAACACGCGTCTGAGCAAAACTCCCAAACGCTTCCAGGAAAGACACAGGCTCTCCCACAAGCACACAAGTGTTTGCCCTCAGCTATAGATCAGGGACAAGCCTGTGAAGAGCAACCAAAGAGCTCGTCCGTCTTTCCCTCAATAGATGGGAGTAGGCGCGCTTGCGGATGTGTGCGTGTGTGTGGCCACGCGTTTGCTTAGGCATCAGTGTGTGAAAAGGTAGGTGCTTTTTTCTAGCTGCATGTGCGTGCACGTGGTGCTGGGTGCACATCCCTGGGTGCTCGTGGAAAGGTTTCTGCATGGTTTTCGCTGAGGAATCGTGTGTGTGCACATGGACAAAGAGAAGGCGCAGCAACCAGGTTCCAGCGCCGAAGAAGGGAAAAGGCGAGGTTTCCGGCGCTATCTCCTTCTCTCCCCAGAGCTAGTCGCGCAAAGCAAGCCGCTAAGCCGGCGACCGGCAAGAGAGCTACAACGAAGCATGCCGAACGGAGAAAATAGCAGCAGCTCATCTGTTCACACCTTGTTTCTGCCATGTGCTTGAACGCCAAGACGTTCGCGCTTCTGTGAGATGAAAGACGTCCTTCTGCATATGTGGTTGCTCACACCGGTGCACTTGTTAGTGTATCCATTCAGTCCTGGGCTGCAGGGCATTCAGAAGTGGCTCTGTGGAGACGTCTGCATAGAGGCAGCTGTCAGAACACGCACACTCGATTGTTCACCAAAACATATGCAGACGCGTCCTTAGCCTGTAGATTTGGATGCACAGAGTTCCCTGTGTTCGCAAGAGACAAGGGAATCGCGTCTGTGCGCACAGAAGCAATAGCGGACCGTTTCCCTCGGAGTGAACGCGAAAGAGCCGTCTATATACTCGCAGACACGCGAACGTGCCTCAATGCGGTCACAGAGGCAGCAGCTTTTGCACAGATGCTCCTGGTGATTCTGGCACTTTCCAGGCACACTCCTGAAAGTCGCGCACACTGCTGTTCACTCGCTAAACGACCTCTTGGGAAACACGTCTCCGGTCGACGGACCGCTCAGATTGCTTCTCGTGTAACTGTGAACTGTGTCAGCGCAGGGAATCCGTCTCTGTTGAGCAGATGTCAATCCTGCCTCGCTTTTGCTTTGTTGCCTCTACCAAGATGATTTCCCGTTTCTCTCTTCACTGGAGCAGGCAGACACAGCCAACGCACATCAAGTGTCAAGAGACACGCTCTGCTGAGCTCAACGCTTGTGCAGATGCACATGTGCGACGAAGTCAACACACGTGCTTGTGGAGAGAAAGAAAGGGACTCCCAGGCGTGTGGAGCGACGGGGAGAAAGAGCGGGCGCTGAGGAACACAGTTTCAAACAGACTGTCTCCACACAAACAGGCACCTGTCTGCAGGTATCCTAGATCTTGATTCTTGAACTTGAGGAAACACGCGTCTGAGCAAAACTCCCAAACGCTTCCAGGAAAGACACAGGCTCTCCCACAAGCACACAAGTGTTTGCCCTCAGCTATAGATCAGGGACAAGCCTGTGAAGAGATGCCCTGCTATTCTTTCGCCTTATGGCATCATGTGTTTCGTTCCTCTTGGAGATCGATTGTTAAACGTCTTTCCTAGGGCGACTGTGAAGCATTTGCCAGCGGAGGAGAAGTAGCACGGAGCAGCATTCAGTACTGCCTACGAGTGTCTTTGCTACCCTACTAGCGGAGCTCCAAGAACAGGCACACATCTTCAGGTACCTTCCAAATGTGGATTCCCCTGCAGCCCCGTAGGCGGGCGTGCAGTACGCCAACCGTCAACGGACGTTTTTCCCCTCAAGCCTGTCAGGACGTTGCTCGTCCGTCTTTCCCTCAATAGATGGGAGTAGGCGCGCTTGCGGATGTGTGCGTGTGTGTGGCCACGCGTTTGCTTAGGCTTCAGTGTGTGAAAAGGTAGGTGCTTTTCTCTAGCTGCGTGTGCGTGCACGTGGTGCTGGGTGCACATCCCTGGGTGCTCGTGGAAAGGTTTCTGCATGGTTTTCGCTGAGGAATCGTGTGTGTGCACATGGACAAAGAGAAGGCGCAGCAACCAGGTTCCAGCGCCGAAGAAGGCAAAAGGCGAGGTTTCCGGCGCTATCTCCTTCTCTCCCCAGAGCTAGTCGCGCAAAGCAAGCCGCTAAGCCGGCGACCGGCAAGAGAGCTACAACGAAGCATGCCGAACGGAGAAAATAGCAGCAGCTCATCTGTTCACACCTTGTTTCTGCCATGTGCTTGAACGCCAAGACGTTCGCGCTTCTGTGAGATGAAAGACGTCCTTCTGCATATGTGGTTGCTCACACCGGTGCACTTGTTAGTGTATCCATTCAGTCCTGGGCTGCGGGGCATTCAGAAGTGGCTCTGTGGAGACGTCTGCATAGAGGCAGCTGTCAGAACACGCACACTCGATTGTTCACCAAAACATATGCAGACGCGTCCTTAGCCTGTAGATTTGGATGCACAGAGTTCCCTGTGTTCGCAAGAGACAAGGGAATCGCGTCTGTGCGCACAGAAGCAATAGCGGACCGTTTCCCTCGGAGTGAACGCGAAAGAGCCGTCTATATACTCGCAGACACGCGAACGTGCCTCAATGCGGTCACAGAGGCAGCAGCTTTTGCACAGATGCTCCTGGTGATTCTGGCACTTTCCAGGCACACTCCTGAAAGTCGCGCACACTGCTGTTCACTCGCTAAACGACCTCTTGGGAAACACGTCTCCGGTCGACGGACCGCTCAGATTGCTTCTCGTGTAACTGTGAACTGTGTCAGCGCAGGGAATCCGTCTCTGTTGAGCAGATGTCAATCCTGCCTCGCTTTTGCTTTGTTGCCTCTACCAAGATGATTTCACGTTTCTCTCTTCACTGGAGCAGGCAGACACAGCCAACGCACATCAAGTGTCAAGAGACACGCTCTGCTGAGCTCAACGCTTGTGCAGATGCACATGTGCGACGAAGTCAACACACGTGCTTGTGGAGAGAAAGAAAGGGACTCCCAGGCGTGTGGAGCGACGGGGAGAAAGAGCGGGCGCTGAGGAACACAGTTTCAAACAGACTGTCTCCACACAAACAGGCACCTGTCTGCAGGTATCCTAGATCTTGATTCTTGAACTTGAGGAAACACGCGTCTGAGCAAAACTCCCAAACGCTTCCAGGAAAGACACAGGCTCTCCCACAAGCACACAAGTGTTTGCCCTCAGCTATAGATCAGGGACAAGCCTGTGAAGAGATGCCCTGCTATTCTTTCGCCTTATGGCATCATGTGTTTCGTTCCTCTTGGAGATCGATTGTTAAACGTCTTTCCTAGGGCGACTGTGAAGCATTTGCCAGCGGAGGAGAAGTAGCACGGAGCAGCATTCAGTACTGCCTACGAGTGTCTTTGCTACCCTACTAGCGGAGCTCCAAGAACAGGCACACATCTTCAGGTACCTTCCAAATGTGGATTCCCCTGCAGCCCCGTAGGCGGGCGTGCAGTACGCCAACCGTCAACGGACGTTTTTCCCCTCAAGCCTGTCAGGACGTTGCTCGTCCGTCTTTCCCTCAATAGATGGGAGTAGGCGCGCTTGCGGATGTGTGCGTGTGTGTGGCCACGCGTTTGCTTAGGCTTCAGTGTGTGAAAAGGTAGGTGCTTTTCTCTAGCTGCGTGTGCGTGCACGTGGTGCTGGGTGCACATCCCTGGGTGCTCGTGGAAAGGTTTCTGCATGGTTTTCGCTGAGGAATCGTGTGTGTGCACATGGACAAAGAGAAGGCGCAGCAACCAGGTTCCAGCGCCGAAGAAGGCAAAAGGCGAGGTTTCCGGCGCTATCTCCTTCTCTCCCCAGAGCTAGTCGCGCAAAGCAAGCCGCTAAGCCGGCGACCGGCAAGAGAGCTACAACGAAGCATGCCGAACGGAGAAAATAGCAGCAGCTCATCTGTTCACACCTTGTTTCTGCCATGTGCTTGAACGCCAAGACGTTCGCGCTTCTGTGAGATGAAAGACGTCCTTCTGCATATGTGGTTGCTCACACCGGTGCACTTGTTAGTGTATCCATTCAGTCCTGGGCTGCGGGGCATTCAGAAGTGGCTCTGTGGAGACGTCTGCATAGAGGCAGCTGTCAGAACACGCACACTCGATTGTTCACCAAAACATATGCAGACGCGTCCTTAGCCTGTAGATTTGGATGCACAGAGTTCCCTGTGTTCGCAAGAGACAAGGGAATCGCGTCTGTGCGCACAGAAGCAATAGCGGACCGTTTCCCTCGGAGTGAACGCGAAAGAGCCGTCTATATACTCGCAGACACGCGAACGTGCCTCAATGCGGTCACAGAGGCAGCAGCTTTTGCACAGATGCTCCTGGTGATTCTGGCACTTTCCAGGCACACTCCTGAAAGTCGCGCACACTGCTGTTCACTCGCTAAACGACCTCTTGGGAAACACGTCTCCGGTCGACGGACCGCTCAGATTGCTTCTCGTGTAACTGTGAACTGTGTCAGCGCAGGGAATCCGTCTCTGTTGAGCAGATGTCAATCCTGCCTCGCTTTTGCTTTGTTGCCTCTACCAAGATGATTTCCCGTTTCTCTCTTCACTGGAGCAGGCAGACACAGCCAACGCACATCAAGTGTCAAGAGACACGCTCTGCTGAGCTCAACGCTTGTGCAGATGCACATGTGCGACGAAGTCAACACACGTGCTTGTGGAGAGAAAGAAAGGGACTCCCAGGCGTGTGGAGCGACGGGGAGAAAGAGCGGGCGCTGAGGAACACAGTTTCAAACAGACTGTCTCCACACAAACAGGCACCTGTCTGCAGGTATCCTAGATCTTGATTCTTGAACTTGAGGAAACACGCGTCTGAGCAAAACTCCCAAACGCTTCCAGGAAAGACACAGGCTCTCCCACAAGCACACAAGTGTTTGCCCTCAGCTATAGATCAGGGACAAGCCTGTGAAGAGCAACCAAAGAGCTCGTCCGTCTTTCCCTCAATAGATGGGAGTAGGCGCGCTTGCGGATGTGTGCGTGTGTGTGGCCACGCGTTTGCTTAGGCATCAGTGTGTGAAAAGGTAGGTGCTTTTCTCTAGCTGCGTGTGCGTGCACGTGGTGCTGGGTGCACATCCCTGGGTGCTCGTGGAAAGGTTTCTGCATGGTTTTCGCTGAGGAATCGTGTGTGTGCACATGGACAAAGAGAAGGCGCAGCAACCAGGTTCCAGCGCCGAAGAAGGCAAAAGGCGAGGTTTCCGGCGCTATCTCCTTCTCTCCCCAGAGCTAGTCGCGCAAAGCAAGCCGCTAAGCCGGCGACCGGCAAGAGAGCTACAACGAAGCATGCCGAACGGAGAAAATAGCAGCAGCTCATCTGTTCACACCTTGTTTCTGCCATGTGCTTGAACGCCAAGACGTTCGCGCTTCTGTGAGATGAAAGACGTCCTTCTGCATATGTGGTTGCTCACACCGGTGCACTTGTTAGTGTATCCATTCAGTCCTGGGCTGCGGGGCATTCAGAAGTGGCTCTGTGGAGACGTCTGCATAGAGGCAGCTGTCAGAACACGCACACTCGATTGTTCACCAAAACATACGCAGACGCGTCCTTAGCCTGTAGATTTGGATGCACAGAGTTCCCTGTGTTCGCAAGAGACAAGGGAATCGCGTCTGTGCGCACAGAAGCAATAGCGGACCGTTTCCCTCGGAGTGAACGCGAAAGAGCCGTCTATATACTCGCAGACACGCGAACGTGCCTCAATGCGGTCACAGAGGCAGCAGCTTTTGCACAGATGCTCCTGGTGATTCTGGCACTTTCCAGGCACACTCCTGAAAGTCGCGCACACTGCTGTTCACTCGCTAAACGACCTCTTGGGAAACACGTCTCCGGTCGACGGACCGCTCAGATTGCTTCTCGTGTAACTGTGAACTGTGTCAGCGCAGGGAATCCGTCTCTGTTGAGCAGATGTCAATCCTGCCTCGCTTTTGCTTTGTTGCCTCTACCAAGATGATTTCCCGTTTCTCTCTTCACTGGAGCAGGCAGACACAGCCAACGCACATCAAGTGTCAAGAGACACGCTCTGCTGAGCTCAACGCTTGTGCAGATGCACATGTGCGACGAAGTCAACACACGTGCTTGTGGAGAGAAAGAAAGGGACTCCCAGGCGTGTGGAGCGACGGGGAGAAAGAGCGGGCGCTGAGGAACACAGTTTCAAACAGACTGTCTCCACACAAACAGGCACCTGTCTGCAGGTATCCTAGATCTTGATTCTTGAACTTGAGGAAACACGCGTCTGAGCAAAACTCCCAAACGCTTCCAGGAAAGACACAGGCTCTCCCACAAGCACACAAGTGTTTGCCCTCAGCTATAGATCAGGGACAAGCCTGTGAAGAGCAACCAAAGAGCTCGTCCGTCTTTCCCTCAATAGATGGGAGTAGGCGCGCTTGCGGATGTGTGCGTGTGTGTGGCCACGCGTTTGCTTAGGCATCAGTGTGTGAAAAGGTAGGTGCTTTTTTCTAGCTGCGTGTGCGTGCACGTGGTGCTGGGTGCACATCCCTGGGTGCTCGTGGAAAGGTTTCTGCATGGTTTTCGCTGAGGAATCGTGTGTGTGCACATGGACAAAGAGAAGGCGCAGCAACCAGGTTCCAGCGCCGAAGAAGGGAAAAGGCGAGGTTTCCGGCGCTATCTCCTTCTCTCCCCAGAGCTAGTCGCGCAAAGCAAGCCGCTAAGCCGGCGACCGGCAAGAGAGCTACAACGAAGCATGCCGAACGGAGAAAATAGCAGCAGCTCATCTGTTCACACCTTGTTTCTGCCATGTGCTTGAACGCCAAGACGTTCGCGCTTCTGTGAGATGAAAGACGTCCTTCTGCATATGTGGTTGCTCACACCGGTGCACTTGTTAGTGTATCCATTCAGTCCTGGGCTGCAGGGCATTCAGAAGTGGCTCTGTGGAGACGTCTGCATAGAGGCAGCTGTCAGAACACGCACACTCGATTGTTCACCAAAACATATGCAGACGTGTCCTTAGCCTGTAGATTTGGATGCACAGAGTTCCCTGTGTTCGCAAGAGACAAGGGAATCGCGTCTGTGCGCACAGAAGCAATAGCGGACCGTTTCCCTCGGAGTGAACGCGAAAGAGCCGTCTATATACTCGCAGACACGCGAACGTGCCTCAATGCGGTCACAGAGGCAGCAGCTTTTGCACAGATGCTCCTGGTGATTCTGGCACTTTCCAGGCACACTCCTGAAAGTCGCGCACACTGCTGTTCACTCGCTAAACGACCTCTTGGGAAACACGTCTCCGGTCGACGGACCGCTCAGATTGCTTCTCGTGTAACTGTGAACTGTGTCAGCGCAGGGAATCCGTCTCTGTTGAGCAGATGTCAATCCTGCCTCGCTTTTGCTTTGTTGCCTCTACCAAGATGATTTCCCGTTTCTCTCTTCACTGGAGCAGGCAGACACAGCCAACGCACATCAAGTGTCAAGAGACACGCTCTGCTGAGCTCAACGCTTGTGCAGATGCACATGTGCGACGAAGTCAACACACGTGCTTGTGGAGAGAAAGAAAGGGACTCCCAGGCGTGTGGAGCGACGGGGAGAAAGAGCGGGCGCTGAGGAACACAGTTTCAAACAGACTGTCTCCACACAAACAGGCACCTGTCTGCAGGTATCCTAGATCTTGATTCTTGAACTTGAGGAAACACGCGTCTGAGCAAAACTCCCAAACGCTTCCAGGAAAGACACAGGCTCTCCCACAAGCACACAAGTGTTTGCCCTCAGCTATAGATCAGGGACAAGCCTGTGAAGAGATGCCCTGCTATTCTTTCGCCTTATGGCATCATGTGTTTCGTTCCTCTTGGAGATCGATTGTTAAACGTCTTTCCTAGGGCGACTGTGAAGCATTTGCCAGCGGAGGAGAAGTAGCACGGAGCAGCATTCAGTACTGCCTACGAGTGTCTTTGCTACCCTACTAGCGGAGCTCCAAGAACAGGCACACATCTTCAGGTACCTTCCAAATGTGGATTCCCCTGCAGCCCCGTAGGCGGGCGTGCAGTACGCCAACCGTCAACGGACGTTTTTCCCCTCAAGCCTGTCAGGACGTTGCTCGTCCGTCTTTCCCTCAATAGATGGGAGTAGGCGCGCTTGCGGATGTGTGCGTGTGTGTGGCCACGCGTTTGCTTAGGCTTCAGTGTGTGAAAAGGTAGGTGCTTTTCTCTAGCTGCGTGTGCGTGCACGTGGTGCTGGGTGCACATCCCTGGGTGCTCGTGGAAAGGTTTCTGCATGGTTTTCGCTGAGGAATCGTGTGTGTGCACATGGACAAAGAGAAGGCGCAGCAACCAGGTTCCAGCGCCGAAGAAGGCAAAAGGCGAGGTTTCCGGCGCTATCTCCTTCTCTCCCCAGAGCTAGTCGCGCAAAGCAAGCCGCTAAGCCGGCGACCGGCAAGAGAGCTACAACGAAGCATGCCGAACGGAGAAAATAGCAGCAGCTCATCTGTTCACACCTTGTTTCTGCCATGTGCTTGAACGCCAAGACGTTCGCGCTTCTGTGAGATGAAAGACGTCCTTCTGCATATGTGGTTGCTCACACCGGTGCACTTGTTAGTGTATCCATTCAGTCCTGGGCTGCGGGGCATTCAGAAGTGGCTCTGTGGAGACGTCTGCATAGAGGCAGCTGTCAGAACACGCACACTCGATTGTTCACCAAAACATATGCAGACGCGTCCTTAGCCTGTAGATTTGGATGCACAGAGTTCCCTGTGTTCGCAAGAGACAAGGGAATCGCGTCTGTGCGCACAGAAGCAATAGCGGACCGTTTCCCTCGGAGTGAACGCGAAAGAGCCGTCTATATACTCGCAGACACGCGAACGTGCCTCAATGCGGTCACAGAGGCAGCAGCTTTTTGCACAGATGCTCCTGGTGATTCTGGCACTTTCCAGGCACACTCCTGAAAGTCGCGCACACTGCTGTTCACTCGCTAAACGACCTCTTGGGAAACACGTCTCCGGTCGACGGACCGCTCAGATTGCTTCTCGTGTAACTGTGAACTGTGTCAGCGCAGGGAATCCGTCTCTGTTGAGCAGATGTCAATCCTGCCTCGCTTTTGCTTTGTTGCCTCTACCAAGATGATTTCCCGTTTCTCTCTTCACTGGAGCAGGCAGACACAGCCAACGCACATCAAGTGTCAAGAGACACGCTCTGCTGAGCTCAACGCTTGTGCAGATGCACATGTGCGACGAAGTCAACACACGTGCTTGTGGAGAGAAAGAAAGGGACTCCCAGGCGTGTGGAGCGACGGGGAGAAAGAGCGGGCGCTGAGGAACACAGTTTCAAACAGACTGTCTCCACACAAACAGGCACCTGTCTGCAGGTATCCTAGATCTTGATTCTTGAACTTGAGGAAACACGCGTCTGAGCAAAACTCCCAAACGCTTCCAGGAAAGACACAGGCTCTCCCACAAGCACACAAGTGTTTGCCCTCAGCTATAGATCAGGGACAAGCCTGTGAAGAGCAACCAAAGAGCTCGTCCGTCTTTCCCTCAATAGATGGGAGTAGGCGCGCTTGCGGATGTGTGCGTGTGTGTGGCCACGCGTTTGCTTAGGCATCAGTGTGTGAAAAGGTAGGTGCTTTTCTCTAGCTGCGTGTGCGTGCACGTGGTGCTGGGTGCACATCCCTGGGTGCTCGTGGAAAGGTTTCTGCATGGTTTTCGCTGAGGAATCGTGTGTGTGCACATGGACAAAGAGAAGGCGCAGCAACCAGGTTCCAGCGCCGAAGAAGGCAAAAGGCGAGGTTTCCGGCGCTATCTCCTTCTCTCCCCAGAGCTAGTCGCGCAAAGCAAGCCGCTAAGCCGGCGACCGGCAAGAGAGCTACAACGAAGCATGCCGAACGGAGAAAATAGCAGCAGCTCATCTGTTCACACCTTGTTTCTGCCATGTGCTTGAACGCCAAGACGTTCGCGCTTCTGTGAGATGAAAGACGTCCTTCTGCATATGTGGTTGCTCACACCGGTGCACTTGTTAGTGTATCCATTCAGTCCTGGGCTGCGGGGCATTCAGAAGTGGCTCTGTGGAGACGTCTGCATAGAGGCAGCTGTCAGAACACGCACACTCGATTGTTCACCAAAACATATGCAGACGCGTCCTTAGCCTGTAGATTTGGATGCACAGAGTTCCCTGTGTTCGCAAGAGACAAGGGAATCGCGTCTGTGCGCACAGAAGCAATAGCGGACCGTTTCCCTCGGAGTGAACGCGAAAGAGCCGTCTATATACTCGCAGACACGCGAACGTGCCTCAATGCGGTCACAGAGGCAGCAGCTTTTGCACAGATGCTCCTGGTGATTCTGGCACTTTCCAGGCACACTCCTGAAAGTCGCGCACACTGCTGTTCACTCGCTAAACGACCTCTTGGGAAACACGTCTCCGGTCGACGGACCGCTCAGATTGCTTCTCGTGTAACTGTGAACTGTGTCAGCGCAGGGAATCCGTCTCTGTTGAGCAGATGTCAATCCTGCCTCGCTTTTGCTTTGTTGCCTCTACCAAGATGATTTCCCGTTTCTCTCTTCACTGGAGCAGGCAGACACAGCCAACGCACATCAAGTGTCAAGAGACACGCTCTGCTGAGCTCAACGCTTGTGCAGATGCACATGTGCGACGAAGTCAACACACGTGCTTGTGGAGAGAAAGAAAGGGACTCCCAGGCGTGTGGAGCGACGGGGAGAAAGAGCGGGCGCTGAGGAACACAGTTTCAAACAGACTGTCTCCACACAAACAGGCACCTGTCTGCAGGTATCCTAGATCTTGATTCTTGAACTTGAGGAAACACGCGTCTGAGCAAAACTCCCAAACGCTTCCAGGAAAGACACAGGCTCTCCCACAAGCACACAAGTGTTTGCCCTCAGCTATAGATCAGGGACAAGCCTGTGAAGAGATGCCCTGCTATTCTTTCGCCTTATGGCATCATGTGTTTCGTTCCTCTTGGAGATCGATTGTTAAACGTCTTTCCTAGGGCGACTGTGAAGCATTTGCCAGCGGAGGAGAAGTAGCACGGAGCAGCATTCAGTACTGCCTACGAGTGTCTTTGCTACCCTACTAGCGGAGCTCCAAGAACAGGCACACATCTTCAGGTACCTTCCAAATGTGGATTCCCCTGCAGCCCCGTAGGCGGGCGTGCAGTACGCCAACCGTCAACGGACGTTTTTCCCCTCAAGCCTGTCAGGACGTTGCTCGTCCGTCTTTCCCTCAATAGATGGGAGTAGGCGCGCTTGCGGATGTGTGCGTGTGTGTGGCCACGCGTTTGCTTAGGCTTCAGTGTGTGAAAAGGTAGGTGCTTTTCTCTAGCTGCGTGTGCGTGCACGTGGTGCTGGGTGCACATCCCTGGGTGCTCGTGGAAAGGTTTCTGCATGGTTTTCGCTGAGGAATCGTGTGTGTGCACATGGACAAAGAGAAGGCGCAGCAACCAGGTTCCAGCGCCGAAGAAGGCAAAAGGCGAGGTTTCCGGCGCTATCTCCTTCTCTCCCCAGAGCTAGTCGCGCAAAGCAAGCCGCTAAGCCGGCGACCGGCAAGAGAGCTACAACGAAGCATGCCGAACGGAGAAAATAGCAGCAGCTCATCTGTTCACACCTTGTTTCTGCCATGTGCTTGAACGCCAAGACGTTCGCGCTTCTGTGAGATGAAAGACGTCCTTCTGCATATGTGGTTGCTCACACCGGTGCACTTGTTAGTGTATCCATTCAGTCCTGGGCTGCGGGGCATTCAGAAGTGGCTCTGTGGAGACGTCTGCATAGAGGCAGCTGTCAGAACACGCACACTCGATTGTTCACCAAAACATATGCAGACGCGTCCTTAGCCTGTAGATTTGGATGCACAGAGTTCCCTGTGTTCGCAAGAGACAAGGGAATCGCGTCTGTGCGCACAGAAGCAATAGCGGACCGTTTCCCTCGGAGTGAACGCGAAAGAGCCGTCTATATACTCGCAGACACGCGAACGTGCCTCAATGCGGTCACAGAGGCAGCAGCTTTTGCACAGATGCTCCTGGTGATTCTGGCACTTTCCAGGCACACTCCTGAAAGTCGCGCACACTGCTGTTCACTCGCTAAACGACCTCTTGGGAAACACGTCTCCGGTCGACGGACCGCTCAGATTGCTTCTCGTGTAACTGTGAACTGTGTCAGCGCAGGGAATCCGTCTCTGTTGAGCAGATGTCAATCCTGCCTCGCTTTTGCTTTGTTGCCTCTACCAAGATGATTTCCCGTTTCTCTCTTCACTGGAGCAGGCAGACACAGCCAACGCACATCAAGTGTCAAGAGACACGCTCTGCTGAGCTCAACGCTTGTGCAGATGCACATGTGCGACGAAGTCAACACACGTGCTTGTGGAGAGAAAGAAAGGGACTCCCAGGCGTGTGGAGCGACGGGGAGAAAGAGCGGGCGCTGAGGAACACAGTTTCAAACAGACTGTCTCCACACAAACAGGCACCTGTCTGCAGGTATCCTAGATCTTGATTCTTGAACTTGAGGAAACACGCGTCTGAGCAAAACTCCCAAACGCTTCCAGGAAAGACACAGGCTCTCCCACAAGCACACAAGTGTTTGCCCTCAGCTATAGATCAGGGACAAGCCTGTGAAGAGATGCCCTGCTATTCTTTCGCCTTATGGCATCATGTGTTTCGTTCCTCTTGGAGATCGATTGTTAAACGTCTTTCCTAGGGCGACTGTGAAGCATTTGCCAGCGGAGGAGAAGTAGCACGGAGCAGCATTCAGTACTGCCTACGAGTGTCTTTGCTACCCTACTAGCGGAGCTCCAAGAACAGGCACACATCTTCAGGTACCTTCCAAATGTGGATTCCCCTGCAGCCCCGTAGGCGGGCGTGCAGTACGCCAACCGTCAACGGACGTTTTTCCCCTCAAGCCTGTCAGGACGTTGCTCGTCCGTCTTTCCCTCAATAGATGGGAGTAGGCGCGCTTGCGGATGTGTGCGTGTGTGTGGCCACGCGTTTGCTTAGGCTTCAGTGTGTGAAAAGGTAGGTGCTTTTCTCTAGCTGCGTGTGCGTGCACGTGGTGCTGGGTGCACATCCCTGGGTGCTCGTGGAAAGGTTTCTGCATGGTTTTCGCTGAGGAATCGTGTGTGTGCACATGGACAAAGAGAAGGCGCAGCAACCAGGTTCCAGCGCCGAAGAAGGCAAAAGGCGAGGTTTCCGGCGCTATCTCCTTCTCTCCCCAGAGCTAGTCGCGCAAAGCAAGCCGCTAAGCCGGCGACCGGCAAGAGAGCTACAACGAAGCATGCCGAACGGAGAAAATAGCAGCAGCTCATCTGTTCACACCTTGTTTCTGCCATGTGCTTGAACGCCAAGACGTTCGCGCTTCTGTGAGATGAAAGACGTCCTTCTGCATATGTGCTTGCTCACACCGGTGCACTTGTTAGTGTATCCATTCAGTCCTGGGCTGCGGGGCATTCAGAAGTGGCTCTGTGGAGACGTCTGCATAGAGGCAGCTGTCAGAACACGCACACTCGATTGTTCACCAAAACATATGCAGACGCGTCCTTAGCCTGTAGATTTGGATGCACAGAGTTCCCTGTGTTCGCAAGAGACAAGGGAATCGCGTCTGTGCGCACAGAAGCAATAGCGGACCGTTTCCCTCGGAGTGAACGCGAAAGAGCCGTCTATATACTCGCAGACACGCGAACGTGCCTCAATGCGGTCACAGAGGCAGCAGCTTTTGCACAGATGCTCCTGGTGATTCTGGCACTTTCCAGGCACACTCCTGAAAGTCGCGCACACTGCTGTTCACTCGCTAAACGACCTCTTGGGAAACACGTCTCCGGTCGACGGACCGCTCAGATTGCTTCTCGTGTAACTGTGAACTGTGTCAGCGCAGGGAATCCGTCTCTGTTGAGCAGATGTCAATCCTGCCTCGCTTTTGCTTTGTTGCCTCTACCAAGATGATTTCCCGTTTCTCTCTTCACTGGAGCAGGCAGACACAGCCAACGCACATCAAGTGTCAAGAGACACGCTCTGCTGAGCTCAACGCTTGTGCAGATGCACATGTGCGACGAAGTCAACACACGTGCTTGTGGAGAGAAAGAAAGGGACTCCCAGGCGTGTGGAGCGACGGGGAGAAAGAGCGGGCGCTGAGGAACACAGTTTCAAACAGACTGTCTCCACACAAACAGGCACCTGTCTGCAGGTATCCTAGATCTTGATTCTTGAACTTGAGGAAACACGCGTCTGAGCAAAACTCCCAAACGCTTCCAGGAAAGACACAGGCTCTCCCACAAGCACACAAGTGTTTGCCCTCAGCTATAGATCAGGGACAAGCCTGTGAAGAGCAACCAAAGAGCTCGTCCGTCTTTCCCTCAATAGATGGGAGTAGGCGCGCTTGCGGATGTGTGCGTGTGTGTGGCCACGCGTTTGCTTAGGCATCAGTGTGTGAAAAGGTAGGTGCTTTTCTCTAGCTGCGTGTGCGTGCACGTGGTGCTGGGTGCACATCCCTGGGTGCTCGTGGAAAGGTTTCTGCATGGTTTTCGCTGAGGAATCGTGTGTGTGCACATGGACAAAGAGAAGGCGCAGCAACCAGGTTCCAGCGCCGAAGAAGGCAAAAGGCGAGGTTTCCGGCGCTATCTCCTTCTCTCCCCAGAGCTAGTCGCGCAAAGCAAGCCGCTAAGCCGGCGACCGGCAAGAGAGCTACAACGAAGCATGCCGAACGGAGAAAATAGCAGCAGCTCATCTGTTCACACCTTGTTTCTGCCATGTGCTTGAACGCCAAGACGTTCGCGCTTCTGTGAGATGAAAGACGTCCTTCTGCATATGTGGTTGCTCACACCGGTGCACTTGTTAGTGTATCCATTCAGTCCTGGGCTGCGGGGCATTCAGAAGTGGCTCTGTGGAGACGTCTGCATAGAGGCAGCTGTCAGAACACGCACACTCGATTGTTCACCAAAACATATGCAGACGCGTCCTTAGCCTGTAGATTTGGATGCACAGAGTTCCCTGTGTTCGCAAGAGACAAGGGAATCGCGTCTGTGCGCACAGAAGCAATAGCGGACCGTTTCCCTCGGAGTGAACGCGAAAGAGCCGTCTATATACTCGCAGACACGCGAACGTGCCTCAATGCGGTCACAGAGGCAGCAGCTTTTGCACAGATGCTCCTGGTGATTCTGGCACTTTCCAGGCACACTCCTGAAAGTCGCGCACACTGCTGTTCACTCGCTAAACGACCTCTTGGGAAACACGTCTCCGGTCGATGGACCGCTCAGATTGCTTCTCGTGTAACTGTGAACTGTGTCAGCGCAGGGAATCCGTCTCTGTTGAGCAGATGTCAATCCTGCCTCGCTTTTGCTTTGTTGCCTCTACCAAGATGATTTCCCGTTTCTCTCTTCACTGGAGCAGGCAGACACAGCCAACGCACATCAAGTGTCAAGAGACACGCTCTGCTGAGCTCAACGCTTGTGCAGATGCACATGTGCGACGAAGTCAACACACGTGCTTGTGGAGAGAAAGAAAGGGACTCCCAGGCGTGTGGAGCGACGGGGAGAAAGAGCGGGCGCTGAGGAACACAGTTTCAAACAGACTGTCTCCACACAAACAGGCACCTGTCTGCAGGTATCCTAGATCTTGATTCTTGAACTTGAGGAAACACGCGTCTGAGCAAAACTCCCAAACGCTTCCAGGAAAGACACAGGCTCTCCCACAAGCACACAAGTGTTTGCCCTCAGCTATAGATCAGGGACAAGCCTGTGAAGAGATGCCCTGCTATTCTTTCGCCTTATGGCATCATGTGTTTCGTTCCTCTTGGAGATCGATTGTTAAACGTCTTTCCTAGGGCGACTGTGAAGCATTTGCCAGCGGAGGAGAAGTAGCACGGAGCAGCATTCAGTACTGCCTACGAGTGTCTTTGCTACCCTACTAGCGGAGCTCCAAGAACAGGCACACATCTTCAGGTACCTTCCAAATGTGGATTCCCCTGCAGCCCCGTAGGCGGGCGTGCAGTACGCCAACCGTCAACGGACGTTTTTCCCCTCAAGCCTGTCAGGACGTTGCTCGTCCGTCTTTCCCTCAATAGATGGGAGTAGGCGCGCTTGCGGATGTGTGCGTGTGTGTGGCCACGCGTTTGCTTAGGCTTCAGTGTGTGAAAAGGTAGGTGCTTTTCTCTAGCTGCGTGTGCGTGCACGTGGTGCTGGGTGCACATCCCTGGGTGCTCGTGGAAAGGTTTCTGCATGGTTTTCGCTGAGGAATCGTGTGTGTGCACATGGACAAAGAGAAGGCGCAGCAACCAGGTTCCAGCGCCGAAGAAGGCAAAAGGCGAGGTTTCCGGCGCTATCTCCTTCTCTCCCCAGAGCTAGTCGCGCAAAGCAAGCCGCTAAGCCGGCGACCGGCAAGAGAGCTACAACGAAGCATGCCGAACGGAGAAAATAGCAGCAGCTCATCTGTTCACACCTTGTTTCTGCCATGTGCTTGAACGCCAAGACGTTCGCGCTTCTGTGAGATGAAAGACGTCCTTCTGCATATGTGGTTGCTCACACCGGTGCACTTGTTAGTGTATCCATTCAGTCCTGGGCTGCGGGGCATTCAGAAGTGGCTCTGTGGAGACGTCTGCATAGAGGCAGCTGTCAGAACACGCACACTCGATTGTTCACCAAAACATATGCAGACGCGTCCTTAGCCTGTAGATTTGGATGCACAGAGTTCCCTGTGTTCGCAAGAGACAAGGGAATCGCGTCTGTGCGCACAGAAGCAATAGCGGACCGTTTCCCTCGGAGTGAACGCGAAAGAGCCGTCTATATACTCGCAGACACGCGAACGTGCCTCAATGCGGTCACAGAGGCAGCAGCTTTTTGCACAGATGCTCCTGGTGATTCTGGCACTTTCCAGGCACACTCCTGAAAGTCGCGCACACTGCTGTTCACTCGCTAAACGACCTCTTGGGAAACACGTCTCCGGTCGACGGACCGCTCAGATTGCTTCTCGTGTAACTGTGAACTGTGTCAGCGCAGGGAATCCGTCTCTGTTGAGCAGATGTCAATCCTGCCTCGCTTTTGCTTTGTTGCCTCTACCAAGATGATTTCCCGTTTCTCTCTTCACTGGAGCAGGCAGACACAGCCAACGCACATCAAGTGTCAAGAGACACGCTCTGCTGAGCTCAACGCTTGTGCAGATGCACATGTGCGACGAAGTCAACACACGTGCTTGTGGAGAGAAAGAAAGGGACTCCCAGGCGTGTGGAGCGACGGGGAGAAAGAGCGGGCGCTGAGGAACACAGTTTCAAACAGACTGTCTCCACACAAACAGGCACCTGTCTGCAGGTATCCTAGATCTTGATTCTTGAACTTGAGGAAACACGCGTCTGAGCAAAACTCCCAAACGCTTCCAGGAAAGACACAGGCTCTCCCACAAGCACACAAGTGTTTGCCCTCAGCTATAGATCAGGGACAAGCCTGTGAAGAGCAACCAAAGAGCTCGTCCGTCTTTCCCTCAATAGATGGGAGTAGGCGCGCTTGCGGATGTGTGCGTGTGTGTGGCCACGCGTTTGCTTAGGCATCAGTGTGTGAAAAGGTAGGTGCTTTTCTCTAGCTGCGTGTGCGTGCACGTGGTGCTGGGTGCACATCCCTGGGTGCTCGTGGAAAGGTTTCTGCATGGTTTTCGCTGAGGAATCGTGTGTGTGCACATGGACAAAGAGAAGGCGCAGCAACCAGGTTCCAGCGCCGAAGAAGGCAAAAGGCGAGGTTTCCGGCGCTATCTCCTTCTCTCCCCAGAGCTAGTCGCGCAGAGCAAGCCGCTAAGCCGGCGACCGGCAAGAGAGCTACAACGAAGCATGCCGAACGGAGAAAATAGCAGCAGCTCATCTGTTCACACCTTGTTTCTGCCATGTGCTTGAACGCCAAGACGTTCGCGCTTCTGTGAGATGAAAGACGTCCTTCTGCATATGTGGTTGCTCACACCGGTGCACTTGTTAGTGTATCCATTCAGTCCTGGGCTGCGGGGCATTCAGAAGTGGCTCTGTGGAGACGTCTGCATAGAGGCAGCTGTCAGAACACGCACACTCGATTGTTCACCAAAACATATGCAGACGCGTCCTTAGCCTGTAGATTTGGATGCACAGAGTTCCCTGTGTTCGCAAGAGACAAGGGAATCGCGTCTGTGCGCACAGAAGCAATAGCGGACCGTTTCCCTCGGAGTGAACGCGAAAGAGCCGTCTATATACTCGCAGACACGCGAACGTGCCTCAATGCGGTCACAGAGGCAGCAGCTTTTGCACAGATGCTCCTGGTGATTCTGGCACTTTCCAGGCACACTCCTGAAAGTCGCGCACACTGCTGTTCACTCGCTAAACGACCTCTTGGGAAACACGTCTCCGGTCGACGGACCGCTCAGATTGCTTCTCGTGTAACTGTGAACTGTGTCAGCGCAGGGAATCCGTCTCTGTTGAGCAGATGTCAATCCTGCCTCGCTTTTGCTTTGTTGCCTCTACCAAGATGATTTCCCGTTTCTCTCTTCACTGGAGCAGGCAGACACAGCCAACGCACATCAAGTGTCAAGAGACACGCTCTGCTGAGCTCAACGCTTGTGCAGATGCACATGTGCGACGAAGTCAACACACGTGCTTGTGGAGAGAAAGAAAGGGACTCCCAGGCGTGTGGAGCGACGGGGAGAAAGAGCGGGCGCTGAGGAACACAGTTTCAAACAGACTGTCTCCACACAAACAGGCACCTGTCTGCAGGTATCCTAGATCTTGATTCTTGAACTTGAGGAAACACGCGTCTGAGCAAAACTCCCAAACGCTTCCAGGAAAGACACAGGCTCTCCCACAAGCACACAAGTGTTTGCCCTCAGCTATAGATCAGGGACAAGCCTGTGAAGAGCAACCAAAGAGCTCGTCCGTCTTTCCCTCAATAGATGGGAGTAGGCGCGCTTGCGGATGTGTGCGTGTGTGTGGCCACGCGTTTGCTTAGGCATCAGTGTGTGAAAAGGTAGGTGCTTTTCTCTAGCTGCGTGTGCGTGCACGTGGTGCTGGGTGCACATCCCTGGGTGCTCGTGGAAAGGTTTCTGCATGGTTTTCGCTGAGGAATCGTGTGTGTGCACATGGACAAAGAGAAGGCGCAGCAACCAGGTTCCAGCGCCGAAGAAGGCAAAAGGCGAGGTTTCCGGCGCTATCTCCTTCTCTCCCCAGAGCTAGTCGCGCAAAGCAAGCCGCTAAGCCGGCGACCGGCAAGAGAGCTACAACGAAGCATGCCGAACGGAGAAAATAGCAGCAGCTCATCTGTTCACACCTTGTTTCTGCCATGTGCTTGAACGCCAAGACGTTCGCGCTTCTGTGAGATGAAAGACGTCCTTCTGCATATGTGGTTGCTCACACCGGTGCACTTGTTAGTGTATCCATTCAGTCCTGGGCTGCGGGGCATTCAGAAGTGGCTCTGTGGAGACGTCTGCATAGAGGCAGCTGTCAGAACACGCACACTCGATTGTTCACCAAAACATATGCAGACGCGTCCTTAGCCTGTAGATTTGGATGCACAGAGTTCCCTGTGTTCGCAAGAGACAAGGGAATCGCGTCTGTGCGCACAGAAGCAATAGCGGACCGTTTCCCTCGGAGTGAACGCGAAAGAGCCGTCTATATACTCGCAGACACGCGAACGTGCCTCAATGCGGTCACAGAGGCAGCAGCTTTTGCACAGATGCTCCTGGTGATTCTGGCACTTTCCAGGCACACTCCTGAAAGTCGCGCACACTGCTGTTCACTCGCTAAACGACCTCTTGGGAAACACGTCTCCGGTCGACGGACCGCTCAGATTGCTTCTCGTGTAACTGTGAACTGTGTCAGCGCAGGGAATCCGTCTCTGTTGAGCAGATGTCAATCCTGCCTCGCTTTTGCTTTGTTGCCTCTACCAAGATGATTTCCCGTTTCTCTCTTCACTGGAGCAGGCAGACACAGCCAACGCACATCAAGTGTCAAGAGACACGCTCTGCTGAGCTCAACGCTTGTGCAGATGCACATGTGCGACGAAGTCAACACACGTGCTTGTGGAGAGAAAGAAAGGGACTCCCAGGCGTGTGGAGCGACGGGGAGAAAGAGCGGGCGCTGAGGAACACAGTTTCAAACAGACTGTCTCCACACAAACAGGCACCTGTCTGCAGGTATCCTAGATCTTGATTCTTGAACTTGAGGAAACACGCGTCTGAGCAAAACTCCCAAACGCTTCCAGGAAAGACACAGGCTCTCCCACAAGCACACAAGTGTTTGCCCTCAGCTATAGATCAGGGACAAGCCTGTGAAGAGATGCCCTGCTATTCTTTCGCCTTATGGCATCATGTGTTTCGTTCCTCTTGGAGATCGATTGTTAAACGTCTTTCCTAGGGCGACTGTGAAGCATTTGCCAGCGGAGGAGAAGTAGCACGGAGCAGCATTCAGTACTGCCTACGAGTGTCTTTGCTACCCTACTAGCGGAGCTCCAAGAACAGGCACACATCTTCAGGTACCTTCCAAATGTGGATTCCCCTGCAGCCCCGTAGGCGGGCGTGCAGTACGCCAACCGTCAACGGACGTTTTTCCCCTCAAGCCTGTCAGGACGTTGCTCGTCCGTCTTTCCCTCAATAGATGGGAGTAGGCGCGCTTGCGGATGTGTGCGTGTGTGTGGCCACGCGTTTGCTTAGGCTTCAGTGTGTGAAAAGGTAGGTGCTTTTCTCTAGCTGCGTGTGCGTGCACGTGGTGCTGGGTGCACATCCCTGGGTGCTCGTGGAAAGGTTTCTGCATGGTTTTCGCTGAGGAATCGTGTGTGTGCACATGGACAAAGAGAAGGCGCAGCAACCAGGTTCCAGCGCCGAAGAAGGCAAAAGGCGAGGTTTCCGGCGCTATCTCCTTCTCTCCCCAGAGCTAGTCGCGCAAAGCAAGCCGCTAAGCCGGCGACCGGCAAGAGAGCTACAACGAAGCATGCCGAACGGAGAAAATAGCAGCAGCTCATCTGTTCACACCTTGTTTCTGCCATGTGCTTGAACGCCAAGACGTTCGCGCTTCTGTGAGATGAAAGACGTCCTTCTGCATATGTGGTTGCTCACACCGGTGCACTTGTTAGTGTATCCATTCAGTCCTGGGCTGCGGGGCATTCAGAAGTGGCTCTGTGGAGACGTCTGCATAGAGGCAGCTGTCAGAACACGCACACTCGATTGTTCACCAAAACATATGCAGACGCGTCCTTAGCCTGTAGATTTGGATGCACAGAGTTCCCTGTGTTCGCAAGAGACAAGGGAATCGCGTCTGTGCGCACAGAAGCAATAGCGGACCGTTTCCCTCGGAGTGAACGCGAAAGAGCCGTCTATATACTCGCAGACACGCGAACGTGCCTCAATGCGGTCACAGAGGCAGCAGCTTTTGCACAGATGCTCCTGGTGATTCTGGCACTTTCCAGGCACACTCCTGAAAGTCGCGCACACTGCTGTTCACTCGCTAAACGACCTCTTGGGAAACACGTCTCCGGTCGACGGACCGCTCAGATTGCTTCTCGTGTAACTGTGAACTGTGTCAGCGCAGGGAATCCGTCTCTGTTGAGCAGATGTCAATCCTGCCTCGCTTTTGCTTTGTTGCCTCTACCAAGATGATTTCCCGTTTCTCTCTTCACTGGAGCAGGCAGACACAGCCAACGCACATCAAGTGTCAAGAGACACGCTCTGCTGAGCTCAACGCTTGTGCAGATGCACATGTGCGACGAAGTCAACACACGTGCTTGTGGAGAGAAAGAAAGGGACTCCCAGGCGTGTGGAGCGACGGGGAGAAAGAGCGGGCGCTGAGGAACACAGTTTCAAACAGACTGTCTCCACACAAACAGGCACCTGTCTGCAGGTATCCTAGATCTTGATTCTTGAACTTGAGGAAACACGCGTCTGAGCAAAACTCCCAAACGCTTCCAGGAAAGACACAGGCTCTCCCACAAGCACACAAGTGTTTGCCCTCAGCTATAGATCAGGGACAAGCCTGTGAAGAGCAACCAAAGAGCTCGTCCGTCTTTCCCTCAATAGATGGGAGTAGGCGCGCTTGCGGATGTGTGCGTGTGTGTGGCCACGCGTTTGCTTAGGCATCAGTGTGTGAAAAGGTAGGTGCTTTTCTCTAGCTGCGTGTGCGTGCACGTGGTGCTGGGTGCACATCCCTGGGTGCTCGTGGAAAGGTTTCTGCATGGTTTTCGCTGAGGAATCGTGTGTGTGCACATGGACAAAGAGAAGGCGCAGCAACCAGGTTCCAGCGCCGAAGAAGGCAAAAGGCGAGGTTTCCGGCGCTATCTCCTTCTCTCCCCAGAGCTAGTCGCGCAGAGCAAGCCGCTAAGCCGGCGACCGGCAAGAGAGCTACAACGAAGCATGCCGAACGGAGAAAATAGCAGCAGCTCATCTGTTCACACCTTGTTTCTGCCATGTGCTTGAACGCCAAGACGTTCGCGCTTCTGTGAGATGAAAGACGTCCTTCTGCATATGTGGTTGCTCACACCGGTGCACTTGTTAGTGTATCCATTCAGTCCTGGGCTGCGGGGCATTCAGAAGTGGCTCTGTGGAGACGTCTGCATAGAGGCAGCTGTCAGAACACGCACACTCGATTGTTCACCAAAACATATGCAGACGCGTCCTTAGCCTGTAGATTTGGATGCACAGAGTTCCCTGTGTTCGCAAGAGACAAGGGAATCGCGTCTGTGCGCACAGAAGCAATAGCGGACCGTTTCCCTCGGAGTGAACGCGAAAGAGCCGTCTATATACTCGCAGACACGCGAACGTGCCTCAATGCGGTCACAGAGGCAGCAGCTTTTGCACAGATGCTCCTGGTGATTCTGGCACTTTCCAGGCACACTCCTGAAAGTCGCGCACACTGCTGTTCACTCGCTAAACGACCTCTTGGGAAACACGTCTCCGGTCGACGGACCGCTCAGATTGCTTCTCGTGTAACTGTGAACTGTGTCAGCGCAGGGAATCCGTCTCTGTTGAGCAGATGTCAATCCTGCCTCGCTTTTGCTTTGTTGCCTCTACCAAGATGATTTCCCGTTTCTCTCTTCACTGGAGCAGGCAGACACAGCCAACGCACATCAAGTGTCAAGAGACACGCTCTGCTGAGCTCAACGCTTGTGCAGATGCACATGTGCGACGAAGTCAACACACGTGCTTGTGGAGAGAAAGAAAGGGACTCCCAGGCGTGTGGAGCGACGGGGAGAAAGAGCGGGCGCTGAGGAACACAGTTTCAAACAGACTGTCTCCACACAAACAGGCACCTGTCTGCAGGTATCCTAGATCTTGATTCTTGAACTTGAGGAAACACGCGTCTGAGCAAAACTCCCAAACGCTTCCAGGAAAGACACAGGCTCTCCCACAAGCACACAAGTGTTTGCCCTCAGCTATAGATCAGGGACAAGCCTGTGAAGAGATGCCCTGCTATTCTTTCGCCTTATGGCATCATGTGTTTCGTTCCTCTTGGAGATCGATTGTTAAACGTCTTTCCTAGGGCGACTGTGAAGCATTTGCCAGCGGAGGAGAAGTAGCACGGAGCAGCATTCAGTACTGCCTACGAGTGTCTTTGCTACCCTACTAGCGGAGCTCCAAGAACAGGCACACATCTTCAGGTACCTTCCAAATGTGGATTCCCCTGCAGCCCCGTAGGCGGGCGTGCAGTACGCCAACCGTCAACGGACGTTTTTCCCCTCAAGCCTGTCAGGACGTTGCTCGTCCGTCTTTCCCTCAATAGATGGGAGTAGGCGCGCTTGCGGATGTGTGCGTGTGTGTGGCCACGCGTTTGCTTAGGCTTCAGTGTGTGAAAAGGTAGGTGCTTTTCTCTAGCTGCGTGTGCGTGCACGTGGTGCTGGGTGCACATCCCTGGGTGCTCGTGGAAAGGTTTCTGCATGGTTTTCGCTGAGGAATCGTGTGTGTGCACATGGACAAAGAGAAGGCGCAGCAACCAGGTTCCAGCGCCGAAGAAGGCAAAAGGCGAGGTTTCCGGCGCTATCTCCTTCTCTCCCCAGAGCTAGTCGCGCAAAGCAAGCCGCTAAGCCGGCGACCGGCAAGAGAGCTACAACGAAGCATGCCGAACGGAGAAAATAGCAGCAGCTCATCTGTTCACACCTTGTTTCTGCCATGTGCTTGAACGCCAAGACGTTCGCGCTTCTGTGAGATGAAAGACGTCCTTCTGCATATGTGGTTGCTCACACCGGTGCACTTGTTAGTGTATCCATTCAGTCCTGGGCTGCGGGGCATTCAGAAGTGGCTCTGTGGAGACGTCTGCATAGAGGCAGCTGTCAGAACACGCACACTCGATTGTTCACCAAAACATATGCAGACGCGTCCTTAGCCTGTAGATTTGGATGCACAGAGTTCCCTGTGTTCGCAAGAGACAAGGGAATCGCGTCTGTGCGCACAGAAGCAATAGCGGACCGTTTCCCTCGGAGTGAACGCGAAAGAGCCGTCTATATACTCGCAGACACGCGAACGTGCCTCAATGCGGTCACAGAGGCAGCAGCTTTTGCACAGATGCTCCTGGTGATTCTGGCACTTTCCAGGCACACTCCTGAAAGTCGCGCACACTGCTGTTCACTCGCTAAACGACCTCTTGGGAAACACGTCTCCGGTCGACGGACCGCTCAGATTGCTTCTCGTGTAACTGTGAACTGTGTCAGCGCAGGGAATCCGTCTCTGTTGAGCAGATGTCAATCCTGCCTCGCTTTTGCTTTGTTGCCTCTACCAAGATGATTTCCCGTTTCTCTCTTCACTGGAGCAGGCAGACACAGCCAACGCACATCAAGTGTCAAGAGACACGCTCTGCTGAGCTCAACGCTTGTGCAGATGCACATGTGCGACGAAGTCAACACACGTGCTTGTGGAGAGAAAGAAAGGGACTCCCAGGCGTGTGGAGCGACGGGGAGAAAGAGCGGGCGCTGAGGAACACAGTTTCAAACAGACTGTCTCCACACAAACAGGCACCTGTCTGCAGGTATCCTAGATCTTGATTCTTGAACTTGAGGAAACACGCGTCTGAGCAAAACTCCCAAACGCTTCCAGGAAAGACACAGGCTCTCCCACAAGCACACAAGTGTTTGCCCTCAGCTATAGATCAGGGACAAGCCTGTGAAGAGCAACCAAAGAGCTCGTCCGTCTTTCCCTCAATAGATGGGAGTAGGCGCGCTTGCGGATGTGTGCGTGTGTGTGGCCACGCGTTTGCTTAGGCATCAGTGTGTGAAAAGGTAGGTGCTTTTCTCTAGCTGCGTGTGCGTGCACGTGGTGCTGGGTGCACATCCCTGGGTGCTCGTGGAAAGGTTTCTGCATGGTTTTCGCTGAGGAATCGTGTGTGTGCACATGGACAAAGAGAAGGCGCAGCAACCAGGTTCCAGCGCCGAAGAAGGCAAAAGGCGAGGTTTCCGGCGCTATCTCCTTCTCTCCCCAGAGCTAGTCGCGCAGAGCAAGCCGCTAAGCCGGCGACCGGCAAGAGAGCTACAACGAAGCATGCCGAACGGAGAAAATAGCAGCAGCTCATCTGTTCACACCTTGTTTCTGCCATGTGCTTGAACGCCAAGACGTTCGCGCTTCTGTGAGATGAAAGACGTCCTTCTGCATATGTGGTTGCTCACACCGGTGCACTTGTTAGTGTATCCATTCAGTCCTGGGCTGCGGGGCATTCAGAAGTGGCTCTGTGGAGACGTCTGCATAGAGGCAGCTGTCAGAACACGCACACTCGATTGTTCACCAAAACATATGCAGACGCGTCCTTAGCCTGTAGATTTGGATGCACAGAGTTCCCTGTGTTCGCAAGAGACAAGGGAATCGCGTCTGTGCGCACAGAAGCAATAGCGGACCGTTTCCCTCGGAGTGAACGCGAAAGAGCCGTCTATATACTCGCAGACACGCGAACGTGCCTCAATGCGGTCACAGAGGCAGCAGCTTTTGCACAGATGCTCCTGGTGATTCTGGCACTTTCCAGGCACACTCCTGAAAGTCGCGCACACTGCTGTTCACTCGCTAAACGACCTCTTGGGAAACACGTCTCCGGTCGACGGACCGCTCAGATTGCTTCTCGTGTAACTGTGAACTGTGTCAGCGCAGGGAATCCGTCTCTGTTGAGCAGATGTCAATCCTGCCTCGCTTTTGCTTTGTTGCCTCTACCAAGATGATTTCCCGTTTCTCTCTTCACTGGAGCAGGCAGACACAGCCAACGCACATCAAGTGTCAAGAGACACGCTCTGCTGAGCTCAACGCTTGTGCAGATGCACATGTGCGACGAAGTCAACACACGTGCTTGTGGAGAGAAAGAAAGGGACTCCCAGGCGTGTGGAGCGACGGGGAGAAAGAGCGGGCGCTGAGGAACACAGTTTCAAACAGACTGTCTCCACACAAACAGGCACCTGTCTGCAGGTATCCTAGATCTTGATTCTTGAACTTGAGGAAACACGCGTCTGAGCAAAACTCCCAAACGCTTCCAGGAAAGACACAGGCTCTCCCACAAGCACACAAGTGTTTGCCCTCAGCTATAGATCAGGGACAAGCCTGTGAAGAGATGCCCTGCTATTCTTTCGCCTTATGGCATCATGTGTTTCGTTCCTCTTGGAGATCGATTGTTAAACGTCTTTCCTAGGGCGACTGTGAAGCATTTGCCAGCGGAGGAGAAGTAGCACGGAGCAGCATTCAGTACTGCCTACGAGTGTCTTTGCTACCCTACTAGCGGAGCTCCAAGAACAGGCACACATCTTCAGGTACCTTCCAAATGTGGATTCCCCTGCAGCCCCGTAGGCGGGCGTGCAGTACGCCAACCGTCAACGGACGTTTTTCCCCTCAAGCCTGTCAGGACGTTGCTCGTCCGTCTTTCCCTCAATAGATGGGAGTAGGCGCGCTTGCGGATGTGTGCGTGTGTGTGGCCACGCGTTTGCTTAGGCTTCAGTGTGTGAAAAGGTAGGTGCTTTTCTCTAGCTGCGTGTGCGTGCACGTGGTGCTGGGTGCACATCCCTGGGTGCTCGTGGAAAGGTTTCTGCATGGTTTTCGCTGAGGAATCGTGTGTGTGCACATGGACAAAGAGAAGGCGCAGCAACCAGGTTCCAGCGCCGAAGAAGGCAAAAGGCGAGGTTTCCGGCGCTATCTCCTTCTCTCCCCAGAGCTAGTCGCGCAAAGCAAGCCGCTAAGCCGGCGACCGGCAAGAGAGCTACAACGAAGCATGCCGAACGGAGAAAATAGCAGCAGCTCATCTGTTCACACCTTGTTTCTGCCATGTGCTTGAACGCCAAGACGTTCGCGCTTCTGTGAGATGAAAGACGTCCTTCTGCATATGTGGTTGCTCACACCGGTGCACTTGTTAGTGTATCCATTCAGTCCTGGGCTGCGGGGCATTCAGAAGTGGCTCTGTGGAGACGTCTGCATAGAGGCAGCTGTCAGAACACGCACACTCGATTGTTCACCAAAACATATGCAGACGCGTCCTTAGCCTGTAGATTTGGATGCACAGAGTTCCCTGTGTTCGCAAGAGACAAGGGAATCGCGTCTGTGCGCACAGAAGCAATAGCGGACCGTTTCCCTCGGAGTGAACGCGAAAGAGCCGTCTATATACTCGCAGACACGCGAACGTGCCTCAATGCGGTCACAGAGGCAGCAGCTTTTGCACAGATGCTCCTGGTGATTCTGGCACTTTCCAGGCACACTCCTGAAAGTCGCGCACACTGCTGTTCACTCGCTAAACGACCTCTTGGGAAACACGTCTCCGGTCGACGGACCGCTCAGATTGCTTCTCGTGTAACTGTGAACTGTGTCAGCGCAGGGAATCCGTCTCTGTTGAGCAGATGTCAATCCTGCCTCGCTTTTGCTTTGTTGCCTCTACCAAGATGATTTCCCGTTTCTCTCTTCACTGGAGCACGCAGACACAGTCAACGCACATCAAGTGTCAAGAGACACGCTCTGCTGAGCTCAACGCTTGTGCAGATGCACATGTGCGACGAAGTCAACACACGTGCTTGTGGAGAGAAAGAAAGGGACTCCCAGGCGTGTGGAGCGACGGGGAGAAAGAGCGGGCGCTGAGGAACACAGTTTCAAACAGACTGTCTCCACACAAACAGGCACCTGTCTGCAGGTATCCTAGATCTTGATTCTTGAACTTGAGGAAACACGCGTCTGAGCAAAACTCCCAAACGCTTCCAGGAAAGACACAGGCTCTCCCACAAGCACACAAGTGTTTGCCCTCAGCTATAGATCAGGGACAAGCCTGTGAAGAGCAACCAAAGAGCTCGTCCGTCTTTCCCTCAATAGATGGGAGTAGGCGCGCTTGCGGATGTGTGCGTGTGTGTGGCCACGCGTTTGCTTAGGCATCAGTGTGTGAAAAGGTAGGTGCTTTTCTCTAGCTGCGTGTGCGTGCACGTGGTGCTGGGTGCACATCCCTGGGTGCTCGTGGAAAGGTTTCTGCATGGTTTTCGCTGAGGAATCGTGTGTGTGCACATGGACAAAGAGAAGGCGCAGCAACCAGGTTCCAGCGCCGAAGAAGGCAAAAGGCGAGGTTTCCGGCGCTATCTCCTTCTCTCCCCAGAGCTAGTCGCGCAGAGCAAGCCGCTAAGCCGGCGACCGGCAAGAGAGCTACAACGAAGCATGCCGAACGGAGAAAATAGCAGCAGCTCATCTGTTCACACCTTGTTTCTGCCATGTGCTTGAACGCCAAGACGTTCGCGCTTCTGTGAGATGAAAGACGTCCTTCTGCATATGTGGTTGCTCACACCGGTGCACTTGTTAGTGTATCCATTCAGTCCTGGGCTGCGGGGCATTCAGAAGTGGCTCTGTGGAGACGTCTGCATAGAGGCAGCTGTCAGAACACGCACACTCGATTGTTCACCAAAACATATGCAGACGCGTCCTTAGCCTGTAGATTTGGATGCACAGAGTTCCCTGTGTTCGCAAGAGACAAGGGAATCGCGTCTGTGCGCACAGAAGCAATAGCGGACCGTTTCCCTCGGAGTGAACGCGAAAGAGCCGTCTATATACTCGCAGACACGCGAACGTGCCTCAATGCGGTCACAGAGGCAGCAGCTTTTGCACAGATGCTCCTGGTGATTCTGGCACTTTCCAGGCACACTCCTGAAAGTCGCGCACACTGCTGTTCACTCGCTAAACGACCTCTTGGGAAACACGTCTCCGGTCGACGGACCGCTCAGATTGCTTCTCGTGTAACTGTGAACTGTGTCAGCGCAGGGAATCCGTCTCTGTTGAGCAGATGTCAATCCTGCCTCGCTTTTGCTTTGTTGCCTCTACCAAGATGATTTCCCGTTTCTCTCTTCACTGGAGCAGGCAGACACAGCCAACGCACATCAAGTGTCAAGAGACACGCTCTGCTGAGCTCAACGCTTGTGCAGATGCACATGTGCGACGAAGTCAACACACGTGCTTGTGGAGAGAAAGAAAGGGACTCCCAGGCGTGTGGAGCGACGGGGAGAAAGAGCGGGCGCTGAGGAACACAGTTTCAAACAGACTGTCTCCACACAAACAGGCACCTGTCTGCAGGTATCCTAGATCTTGATTCTTGAACTTGAGGAAACACGCGTCTGAGCAAAACTCCCAAACGCTTCCAGGAAAGACACAGGCTCTCCCACAAGCACACAAGTGTTTGCCCTCAGCTATAGATCAGGGACAAGCCTGTGAAGAGATGCCCTGCTATTCTTTCGCCTTATGGCATCATGTGTTTCGTTCCTCTTGGAGATCGATTGTTAAACGTCTTTCCTAGGGCGACTGTGAAGCATTTGCCAGCGGAGGAGAAGTAGCACGGAGCAGCATTCAGTACTGCCTACGAGTGTCTTTGCTACCCTACTAGCGGAGCTCCAAGAACAGGCACACATCTTCAGGTACCTTCCAAATGTGGATTCCCCTGCAGCCCCGTAGGCGGGCGTGCAGTACGCCAACCGTCAACGGACGTTTTTCCCCTCAAGCCTGTCAGGACGTTGCTCGTCCGTCTTTCCCTCAATAGATGGGAGTAGGCGCGCTTGCGGATGTGTGCGTGTGTGTGGCCACGCGTTTGCTTAGGCTTCAGTGTGTGAAAAGGTAGGTGCTTTTCTCTAGCTGCGTGTGCGTGCACGTGGTGCTGGGTGCACATCCCTGGGTGCTCGTGGAAAGGTTTCTGCATGGTTTTCGCTGAGGAATCGTGTGTGTGCACATGGACAAAGAGAAGGCGCAGCAACCAGGTTCCAGCGCCGAAGAAGGCAAAAGGCGAGGTTTCCGGCGCTATCTCCTTCTCTCCCCAGAGCTAGTCGCGCAAAGCAAGCCGCTAAGCCGGCGACCGGCAAGAGAGCTACAACGAAGCATGCCGAACGGAGAAAATAGCAGCAGCTCATCTGTTCACACCTTGTTTCTGCCATGTGCTTGAACGCCAAGACGTTCGCGCTTCTGTGAGATGAAAGACGTCCTTCTGCATATGTGGTTGCTCACACCGGTGCACTTGTTAGTGTATCCATTCAGTCCTGGGCTGCGGGGCATTCAGAAGTGGCTCTGTGGAGACGTCTGCATAGAGGCAGCTGTCAGAACACGCACACTCGATTGTTCACCAAAACATATGCAGACGCGTCCTTAGCCTGTAGATTTGGATGCACAGAGTTCCCTGTGTTCGCAAGAGACAAGGGAATCGCGTCTGTGCGCACAGAAGCAATAGCGGACCGTTTCCCTCGGAGTGAACGCGAAAGAGCCGTCTATATACTCGCAGACACGCGAACGTGCCTCAATGCGGTCACAGAGGCAGCAGCTTTTGCACAGATGCTCCTGGTGATTCTGGCACTTTCCAGGCACACTCCTGAAAGTCGCGCACACTGCTGTTCACTCGCTAAACGACCTCTTGGGAAACACGTCTCCGGTCGACGGACCGCTCAGATTGCTTCTCGTGTAACTGTGAACTGTGTCAGCGCAGGGAATCCGTCTCTGTTGAGCAGATGTCAATCCTGCCTCGCTTTTGCTTTGTTGCCTCTACCAAGATGATTTCCCGTTTCTCTCTTCACTGGAGCACGCAGACACAGTCAACGCACATCAAGTGTCAAGAGACACGCTCTGCTGAGCTCAACGCTTGTGCAGATGCACATGTGCGACGAAGTCAACACACGTGCTTGTGGAGAGAAAGAAAGGGACTCCCAGGCGTGTGGAGCGACGGGGAGAAAGAGCGGGCGCTGAGGAACACAGTTTCAAACAGACTGTCTCCACACAAACAGGCACCTGTCTGCAGGTATCCTAGATCTTGATTCTTGAACTTGAGGAAACACGCGTCTGAGCAAAACTCCCAAACGCTTCCAGGAAAGACACAGGCTCTCCCACAAGCACACAAGTGTTTGCCCTCAGCTATAGATCAGGGACAAGCCTGTGAAGAGCAACCAAAGAGCTCGTCCGTCTTTCCCTCAATAGATGGGAGTAGGCGCGCTTGCGGATGTGTGCGTGTGTGTGGCCACGCGTTTGCTTAGGCATCAGTGTGTGAAAAGGTAGGTGCTTTTCTCTAGCTGCGTGTGCGTGCACGTGGTGCTGGGTGCACATCCCTGGGTGCTCGTGGAAAGGTTTCTGCATGGTTTTCGCTGAGGAATCGTGTGTGTGCACATGGACAAAGAGAAGGCGCAGCAACCAGGTTCCAGCGCCGAAGAAGGCAAAAGGCGAGGTTTCCGGCGCTATCTCCTTCTCTCCCCAGAGCTAGTCGCGCAGAGCAAGCCGCTAAGCCGGCGACCGGCAAGAGAGCTACAACGAAGCATGCCGAACGGAGAAAATAGCAGCAGCTCATCTGTTCACACCTTGTTTCTGCCATGTGCTTGAACGCCAAGACGTTCGCGCTTCTGTGAGATGAAAGACGTCCTTCTGCATATGTGGTTGCTCACACCGGTGCACTTGTTAGTGTATCCATTCAGTCCTGGGCTGCGGGGCATTCAGAAGTGGCTCTGTGGAGACGTCTGCATAGAGGCAGCTGTCAGAACACGCACACTCGATTGTTCACCAAAACATATGCAGACGCGTCCTTAGCCTGTAGATTTGGATGCACAGAGTTCCCTGTGTTCGCAAGAGACAAGGGAATCGCGTCTGTGCGCACAGAAGCAATAGCGGACCGTTTCCCTCGGAGTGAACGCGAAAGAGCCGTCTATATACTCGCAGACACGCGAACGTGCCTCAATGCGGTCACAGAGGCAGCAGCTTTTGCACAGATGCTCCTGGTGATTCTGGCACTTTCCAGGCACACTCCTGAAAGTCGCGCACACTGCTGTTCACTCGCTAAACGACCTCTTGGGAAACACGTCTCCGGTCGACGGACCGCTCAGATTGCTTCTCGTGTAACTGTGAACTGTGTCAGCGCAGGGAATCCGTCTCTGTTGAGCAGATGTCAATCCTGCCTCGCTTTTGCTTTGTTGCCTCTACCAAGATGATTTCCCGTTTCTCTCTTCACTGGAGCAGGCAGACACAGCCAACGCACATCAAGTGTCAAGAGACACGCTCTGCTGAGCTCAACGCTTGTGCAGATGCACATGTGCGACGAAGTCAACACACGTGCTTGTGGAGAGAAAGAAAGGGACTCCCAGGCGTGTGGAGCGACGGGGAGAAAGAGCGGGCGCTGAGGAACACAGTTTCAAACAGACTGTCTCCACACAAACAGGCACCTGTCTGCAGGTATCCTAGATCTTGATTCTTGAACTTGAGGAAACACGCGTCTGAGCAAAACTCCCAAACGCTTCCAGGAAAGACACAGGCTCTCCCACAAGCACACAAGTGTTTGCCCTCAGCTATAGATCAGGGACAAGCCTGTGAAGAGATGCCCTGCTATTCTTTCGCCTTATGGCATCATGTGTTTCGTTCCTCTTGGAGATCGATTGTTAAACGTCTTTCCTAGGGCGACTGTGAAGCATTTGCCAGCGGAGGAGAAGTAGCACGGAGCAGCATTCAGTACTGCCTACGAGTGTCTTTGCTACCCTACTAGCGGAGCTCCAAGAACAGGCACACATCTTCAGGTACCTTCCAAATGTGGATTCCCCTGCAGCCCCGTAGGCGGGCGTGCAGTACGCCAACCGTCAACGGACGTTTTTCCCCTCAAGCCTGTCAGGACGTTGCTCGTCCGTCTTTCCCTCAATAGATGGGAGTAGGCGCGCTTGCGGATGTGTGCGTGTGTGTGGCCACGCGTTTGCTTAGGCTTCAGTGTGTGAAAAGGTAGGTGCTTTTCTCTAGCTGCGTGTGCGTGCACGTGGTGCTGGGTGCACATCCCTGGGTGCTCGTGGAAAGGTTTCTGCATGGTTTTCGCTGAGGAATCGTGTGTGTGCACATGGACAAAGAGAAGGCGCAGCAACCAGGTTCCAGCGCCGAAGAAGGCAAAAGGCGAGGTTTCCGGCGCTATCTCCTTCTCTCCCCAGAGCTAGTCGCGCAAAGCAAGCCGCTAAGCCGGCGACCGGCAAGAGAGCTACAACGAAGCATGCCGAACGGAGAAAATAGCAGCAGCTCATCTGTTCACACCTTGTTTCTGCCATGTGCTTGAACGCCAAGACGTTCGCGCTTCTGTGAGATGAAAGACGTCCTTCTGCATATGTGGTTGCTCACACCGGTGCACTTGTTAGTGTATCCATTCAGTCCTGGGCTGCGGGGCATTCAGAAGTGGCTCTGTGGAGACGTCTGCATAGAGGCAGCTGTCAGAACACGCACACTCGATTGTTCACCAAAACATATGCAGACGCGTCCTTAGCCTGTAGATTTGGATGCACAGAGTTCCCTGTGTTCGCAAGAGACAAGGGAATCGCGTCTGTGCGCACAGAAGCAATAGCGGACCGTTTCCCTCGGAGTGAACGCGAAAGAGCCGTCTATATACTCGCAGACACGCGAACGTGCCTCAATGCGGTCACAGAGGCAGCAGCTTTTTGCACAGATGCTCCTGGTGATTCTGGCACTTTCCAGGCACACTCCTGAAAGTCGCGCACACTGCTGTTCACTCGCTAAACGACCTCTTGGGAAACACGTCTCCGGTCGACGGACCGCTCAGATTGCTTCTCGTGTAACTGTGAACTGTGTCAGCGCAGGGAATCCGTCTCTGTTGAGCAGATGTCAATCCTGCCTCGCTTTTGCTTTGTTGCCTCTACCAAGATGATTTCCCGTTTCTCTCTTCACTGGAGCAGGCAGACACAGCCAACGCACATCAAGTGTCAAGAGACACGCTCTGCTGAGCTCAACGCTTGTGCAGATGCACATGTGCGACGAAGTCAACACACGTGCTTGTGGAGAGAAAGAAAGGGACTCCCAGGCGTGTGGAGCGACGGGGAGAAAGAGCGGGCGCTGAGGAACACAGTTTCAAACAGACTGTCTCCACACAAACAGGCACCTGTCTGCAGGTATCCTAGATCTTGATTCTTGAACTTGAGGAAACACGCGTCTGAGCAAAACTCCCAAACGCTTCCAGGAAAGACACAGGCTCTCCCACAAGCACACAAGTGTTTGCCCTCAGCTATAGATCAGGGACAAGCCTGTGAAGAGCAACCAAAGAGCTCGTCCGTCTTTCCCTCAATAGATGGGAGTAGGCGCGCTTGCGGATGTGTGCGTGTGTGTGGCCACGCGTTTGCTTAGGCATCAGTGTGTGAAAAGGTAGGTGCTTTTCTCTAGCTGCGTGTGCGTGCACGTGGTGCTGGGTGCACATCCCTGGGTGCTCGTGGAAAGGTTTCTGCATGGTTTTCGCTGAGGAATCGTGTGTGTGCACATGGACAAAGAGAAGGCGCAGCAACCAGGTTCCAGCGCCGAAGAAGGCAAAAGGCGAGGTTTCCGGCGCTATCTCCTTCTCTCCCCAGAGCTAGTCGCGCAAAGCAAGCCGCTAAGCCGGCGACCGGCAAGAGAGCTACAACGAAGCATGCCGAACGGAGAAAATAGCAGCAGCTCATCTGTTCACACCTTGTTTCTGCCATGTGCTTGAACGCCAAGACGTTCGCGCTTCTGTGAGATGAAAGACGTCCTTCTGCATATGTGGTTGCTCACACCGGTGCACTTGTTAGTGTATCCATTCAGTCCTGGGCTGCGGGGCATTCAGAAGTGGCTCTGTGGAGACGTCTGCATAGAGGCAGCTGTCAGAACACGCACACTCGATTGTTCACCAAAACATATGCAGACGCGTCCTTAGCCTGTAGATTTGGATGCACAGAGTTCCCTGTGTTCGCAAGAGACAAGGGAATCGCGTCTGTGCGCACAGAAGCAATAGCGGACCGTTTCCCTCGGAGTGAACGCGAAAGAGCCGTCTATATACTCGCAGACACGCGAACGTGCCTCAATGCGGTCACAGAGGCAGCAGCTTTTGCACAGATGCTCCTGGTGATTCTGGCACTTTCCAGGCACACTCCTGAAAGTCGCGCACACTGCTGTTCACTCGCTAAACGACCTCTTGGGAAACACGTCTCCGGTCGACGGACCGCTCAGATTGCTTCTCGTGTAACTGTGAACTGTGTCAGCGCAGGGAATCCGTCTCTGTTGAGCAGATGTCAATCCTGCCTCGCTTTTGCTTTGTTGCCTCTACCAAGATGATTTCCCGTTTCTCTCTTCACTGGAGCAGGCAGACACAGCCAACGCACATCAAGTGTCAAGAGACACGCTCTGCTGAGCTCAACGCTTGTGCAGATGCACATGTGCGACGAAGTCAACACACGTGCTTGTGGAGAGAAAGAAAGGGACTCCCAGGCGTGTGGAGCGACGGGGAGAAAGAGCGGGCGCTGAGGAACACAGTTTCAAACAGACTGTCTCCACACAAACAGGCACCTGTCTGCAGGTATCCTAGATCTTGATTCTTGAACTTGAGGAAACACGCGTCTGAGCAAAACTCCCAAACGCTTCCAGGAAAGACACAGGCTCTCCCACAAGCACACAAGTGTTTGCCCTCAGCTATAGATCAGGGACAAGCCTGTGAAGAGATGCCCTGCTATTCTTTCGCCTTATGGCATCATGTGTTTCGTTCCTCTTGGAGATCGATTGTTAAACGTCTTTCCTAGGGCGACTGTGAAGCATTTGCCAGCGGAGGAGAAGTAGCACGGAGCAGCATTCAGTACTGCCTACGAGTGTCTTTGCTACCCTACTAGCGGAGCTCCAAGAACAGGCACACATCTTCAGGTACCTTCCAAATGTGGATTCCCCTGCAGCCCCGTAGGCGGGCGTGCAGTACGCCAACCGTCAACGGACGTTTTTCCCCTCAAGCCTGTCAGGACGTTGCTCGTCCGTCTTTCCCTCAATAGATGGGAGTAGGCGCGCTTGCGGATGTGTGCGTGTGTGTGGCCACGCGTTTGCTTAGGCTTCAGTGTGTGAAAAGGTAGGTGCTTTTCTCTAGCTGCGTGTGCGTGCACGTGGTGCTGGGTGCACATCCCTGGGTGCTCGTGGAAAGGTTTCTGCATGGTTTTCGCTGAGGAATCGTGTGTGTGCACATGGACAAAGAGAAGGCGCAGCAACCAGGTTCCAGCGCCGAAGAAGGCAAAAGGCGAGGTTTCCGGCGCTATCTCCTTCTCTCCCCAGAGCTAGTCGCGCAAAGCAAGCCGCTAAGCCGGCGACCGGCAAGAGAGCTACAACGAAGCATGCCGAACGGAGAAAATAGCAGCAGCTCATCTGTTCACACCTTGTTTCTGCCATGTGCTTGAACGCCAAGACGTTCGCGCTTCTGTGAGATGAAAGACGTCCTTCTGCATATGTGCTTGCTCACACCGGTGCACTTGTTAGTGTATCCATTCAGTCCTGGGCTGCGGGGCATTCAGAAGTGGCTCTGTGGAGACGTCTGCATAGAGGCAGCTGTCAGAACACGCACACTCGATTGTTCACCAAAACATATGCAGACGCGTCCTTAGCCTGTAGATTTGGATGCACAGAGTTCCCTGTGTTCGCAAGAGACAAGGGAATCGCGTCTGTGCGCACAGAAGCAATAGCGGACCGTTTCCCTCGGAGTGAACGCGAAAGAGCCGTCTATATACTCGCAGACACGCGAACGTGCCTCAATGCGGTCACAGAGGCAGCAGCTTTTGCACAGATGCTCCTGGTGATTCTGGCACTTTCCAGGCACACTCCTGAAAGTCGCGCACACTGCTGTTCACTCGCTAAACGACCTCTTGGGAAACACGTCTCCGGTCGACGGACCGCTCAGATTGCTTCTCGTGTAACTGTGAACTGTGTCAGCGCAGGGAATCCGTCTCTGTTGAGCAGATGTCAATCCTGCCTCGCTTTTGCTTTGTTGCCTCTACCAAGATGATTTCCCGTTTCTCTCTTCACTGGAGCAGGCAGACACAGCCAACGCACATCAAGTGTCAAGAGACACGCTCTGCTGAGCTCAACGCTTGTGCAGATGCACATGTGCGACGAAGTCAACACACGTGCTTGTGGAGAGAAAGAAAGGGACTCCCAGGCGTGTGGAGCGACGGGGAGAAAGAGCGGGCGCTGAGGAACACAGTTTCAAACAGACTGTCTCCACACAAACAGGCACCTGTCTGCAGGTATCCTAGATCTTGATTCTTGAACTTGAGGAAACACGCGTCTGAGCAAAACTCCCAAACGCTTCCAGGAAAGACACAGGCTCTCCCACAAGCACACAAGTGTTTGCCCTCAGCTATAGATCAGGGACAAGCCTGTGAAGAGCAACCAAAGAGCTCGTCCGTCTTTCCCTCAATAGATGGGAGTAGGCGCGCTTGCGGATGTGTGCGTGTGTGTGGCCACGCGTTTGCTTAGGCATCAGTGTGTGAAAAGGTAGGTGCTTTTCTCTAGCTGCGTGTGCGTGCACGTGGTGCTGGGTGCACATCCCTGGGTGCTCGTGGAAAGGTTTCTGCATGGTTTTCGCTGAGGAATCGTGTGTGTGCACATGGACAAAGAGAAGGCGCAGCAACCAGGTTCCAGCGCCGAAGAAGGCAAAAGGCGAGGTTTCCGGCGCTATCTCCTTCTCTCCCCAGAGCTAGTCGCGCAAAGCAAGCCGCTAAGCCGGCGACCGGCAAGAGAGCTACAACGAAGCATGCCGAACGGAGAAAATAGCAGCAGCTCATCTGTTCACACCTTGTTTCTGCCATGTGCTTGAACGCCAAGACGTTCGCGCTTCTGTGAGATGAAAGACGTCCTTCTGCATATGTGGTTGCTCACACCGGTGCACTTGTTAGTGTATCCATTCAGTCCTGGGCTGCGGGGCATTCAGAAGTGGCTCTGTGGAGACGTCTGCATAGAGGCAGCTGTCAGAACACGCACACTCGATTGTTCACCAAAACATATGCAGACGCGTCCTTAGCCTGTAGATTTGGATGCACAGAGTTCCCTGTGTTCGCAAGAGACAAGGGAATCGCGTCTGTGCGCACAGAAGCAATAGCGGACCGTTTCCCTCGGAGTGAACGCGAAAGAGCCGTCTATATACTCGCAGACACGCGAACGTGCCTCAATGCGGTCACAGAGGCAGCAGCTTTTGCACAGATGCTCCTGGTGATTCTGGCACTTTCCAGGCACACTCCTGAAAGTCGCGCACACTGCTGTTCACTCGCTAAACGACCTCTTGGGAAACACGTCTCCGGTCGACGGACCGCTCAGATTGCTTCTCGTGTAACTGTGAACTGTGTCAGCGCAGGGAATCCGTCTCTGTTGAGCAGATGTCAATCCTGCCTCGCTTTTGCTTTGTTGCCTCTACCAAGATGATTTCCCGTTTCTCTCTTCACTGGAGCAGGCAGACACAGCCAACGCACATCAAGTGTCAAGAGACACGCTCTGCTGAGCTCAACGCTTGTGCAGATGCACATGTGCGACGAAGTCAACACACGTGCTTGTGGAGAGAAAGAAAGGGACTCCCAGGCGTGTGGAGCGACGGGGAGAAAGAGCGGGCGCTGAGGAACACAGTTTCAAACAGACTGTCTCCACACAAACAGGCACCTGTCTGCAGGTATCCTAGATCTTGATTCTTGAACTTGAGGAAACACGCGTCTGAGCAAAACTCCCAAACGCTTCCAGGAAAGACACAGGCTCTCCCACAAGCACACAAGTGTTTGCCCTCAGCTATAGATCAGGGACAAGCCTGTGAAGAGATGCCCTGCTATTCTTTCGCCTTATGGCATCATGTGTTTCGTTCCTCTTGGAGATCGATTGTTAAACGTCTTTCCTAGGGCGACTGTGAAGCATTTGCCAGCGGAGGAGAAGTAGCACGGAGCAGCATTCAGTACTGCCTACGAGTGTCTTTGCTACCCTACTAGCGGAGCTCCAAGAACAGGCACACATCTTCAGGTACCTTCCAAATGTGGATTCCCCTGCAGCCCCGTAGGCGGGCGTGCAGTACGCCAACCGTCAACGGACGTTTTTCCCCTCAAGCCTGTCAGGACGTTGCTCGTCCGTCTTTCCCTCAATAGATGGGAGTAGGCGCGCTTGCGGATGTGTGCGTGTGTGTGGCCACGCGTTTGCTTAGGCATCAGTGTGTGAAAAGGTAGGTGCTTTTCTCTAGCTGCGTGTGCGTGCACGTGGTGCTGGGTGCACATCCCTGGGTGCTCGTGGAAAGGTTTCTGCATGGTTTTCGCTGAGGAATCGTGTGTGTGCACATGGACAAAGAGAAGGCGCAGCAACCAGGTTCCAGCGCCGAAGAAGGCAAAAGGCGAGGTTTCCGGCGCTATCTCCTTCTCTCCCCAGAGCTAGTCGCGCAAAGCAAGCCGCTAAGCCGGCGACCGGCAAGAGAGCTACAACGAAGCATGCCGAACGGAGAAAATAGCAGCAGCTCATCTGTTCACACCTTGTTTCTGCCATGTGCTTGAACGCCAAGACGTTCGCGCTTCTGTGAGATGAAAGACGTCCTTCTGCATATGTGGTTGCTCACACCGGTGCACTTGTTAGTGTATCCATTCAGTCCTGGGCTGCGGGGCATTCAGAAGTGGCTCTGTGGAGACGTCTGCATAGAGGCAGCTGTCAGAACACGCACACTCGATTGTTCACCAAAACATATGCAGACGCGTCCTTAGCCTGTAGATTTGGATGCACAGAGTTCCCTGTGTTCGCAAGAGACAAGGGAATCGCGTCTGTGCGCACAGAAGCAATAGCGGACCGTTTCCCTCGGAGTGAACGCGAAAGAGCCGTCTATATACTCGCAGACACGCGAACGTGCCTCAATGCGGTCACAGAGGCAGCAGCTTTTGCACAGATGCTCCTGGTGATTCTGGCACTTTCCAGGCACACTCCTGAAAGTCGCGCACACTGCTGTTCACTCGCTAAACGACCTCTTGGGAAACACGTCTCCGGTCGACGGACCGCTCAGATTGCTTCTCGTGTAACTGTGAACTGTGTCAGCGCAGGGAATCCGTCTCTGTTGAGCAGATGTCAATCCTGCCTCGCTTTTGCTTTGTTGCCTCTACCAAGATGATTTCCCGTTTCTCTCTTCACTGGAGCAGGCAGACACAGCCAACGCACATCAAGTGTCAAGAGACACGCTCTGCTGAGCTCAACGCTTGTGCAGATGCACATGTGCGACGAAGTCAACACACGTGCTTGTGGAGAGAAAGAAAGGGACTCCCAGGCGTGTGGAGCGACGGGGAGAAAGAGCGGGCGCTGAGGAACACAGTTTCAAACAGACTGTCTCCACACAAACAGGCACCTGTCTGCAGGTATCCTAGATCTTGATTCTTGAACTTGAGGAAACACGCGTCTGAGCAAAACTCCCAAACGCTTCCAGGAAAGACACAGGCTCTCCCACAAGCACACAAGTGTTTGCCCTCAGCTATAGATCAGGGACAAGCCTGTGAAGAGATGCCCTGCTATTCTTTCGCCTTATGGCATCATGTGTTTCGTTCCTCTTGGAGATCGATTGTTAAACGTCTTTCCTAGGGCGACTGTGAAGCATTTGCCAGCGGAGGAGAAGTAGCACGGAGCAGCATTCAGTACTGCCTACGAGTGTCTTTGCTACCCTACTAGCGGAGCTCCAAGAACAGGCACACATCTTCAGGTACCTTCCAAATGTGGATTCCCCTGCAGCCCCGTAGGCGGGCGTGCAGTACGCCAACCGTCAACGGACGTTTTTCCCCTCAAGCCTGTCAGGACGTTGCTCGTCCGTCTTTCCCTCAATAGATGGGAGTAGGCGCGCTTGCGGATGTGTGCGTGTGTGTGGCCACGCGTTTGCTTAGGCTTCAGTGTGTGAAAAGGTAGGTGCTTTTCTCTAGCTGCGTGTGCGTGCACGTGGTGCTGGGTGCACATCCCTGGGTGCTCGTGGAAAGGTTTCTGCATGGTTTTCGCTGAGGAATCGTGTGTGTGCACATGGACAAAGAGAAGGCGCAGCAACCAGGTTCCAGCGCCGAAGAAGGCAAAAGGCGAGGTTTCCGGCGCTATCTCCTTCTCTCCCCAGAGCTAGTCGCGCAAAGCAAGCCGCTAAGCCGGCGACCGGCAAGAGAGCTACAACGAAGCATGCCGAACGGAGAAAATAGCAGCAGCTCATCTGTTCACACCTTGTTTCTGCCATGTGCTTGAACGCCAAGACGTTCGCGCTTCTGTGAGATGAAAGACGTCCTTCTGCATATGTGGTTGCTCACACCGGTGCACTTGTTAGTGTATCCATTCAGTCCTGGGCTGCGGGGCATTCAGAAGTGGCTCTGTGGAGACGTCTGCATAGAGGCAGCTGTCAGAACACGCACACTCGATTGTTCACCAAAACATATGCAGACGCGTCCTTAGCCTGTAGATTTGGATGCACAGAGTTCCCTGTGTTCGCAAGAGACAAGGGAATCGCGTCTGTGCGCACAGAAGCAATAGCGGACCGTTTCCCTCGGAGTGAACGCGAAAGAGCCGTCTATATACTCGCAGACACGCGAACGTGCCTCAATGCGGTCACAGAGGCAGCAGCTTTTTGCACAGATGCTCCTGGTGATTCTGGCACTTTCCAGGCACACTCCTGAAAGTCGCGCACACTGCTGTTCACTCGCTAAACGACCTCTTGGGAAACACGTCTCCGGTCGACGGACCGCTCAGATTGCTTCTCGTGTAACTGTGAACTGTGTCAGCGCAGGGAATCCGTCTCTGTTGAGCAGATGTCAATCCTGCCTCGCTTTTGCTTTGTTGCCTCTACCAAGATGATTTCCCGTTTCTCTCTTCACTGGAGCAGGCAGACACAGCCAACGCACATCAAGTGTCAAGAGACACGCTCTGCTGAGCTCAACGCTTGTGCAGATGCACATGTGCGACGAAGTCAACACACGTGCTTGTGGAGAGAAAGAAAGGGACTCCCAGGCGTGTGGAGCGACGGGGAGAAAGAGCGGGCGCTGAGGAACACAGTTTCAAACAGACTGTCTCCACACAAACAGGCACCTGTCTGCAGGTATCCTAGATCTTGATTCTTGAACTTGAGGAAACACGCGTCTGAGCAAAACTCCCAAACGCTTCCAGGAAAGACACAGGCTCTCCCACAAGCACACAAGTGTTTGCCCTCAGCTATAGATCAGGGACAAGCCTGTGAAGAGCAACCAAAGAGCTCGTCCGTCTTTCCCTCAATAGATGGGAGTAGGCGCGCTTGCGGATGTGTGCGTGTGTGTGGCCACGCGTTTGCTTAGGCATCAGTGTGTGAAAAGGTAGGTGCTTTTCTCTAGCTGCGTGTGCGTGCACGTGGTGCTGGGTGCACATCCCTGGGTGCTCGTGGAAAGGTTTCTGCATGTTTTCGCTGAGGAATCGTGTGTGTGCACATGGACAAAGAGAAGGCGCAGCAACCAGGTTCCAGCGCCGAAGAAGGCAAAAGGCGAGGTTTCCGGCGCTATCTCCTTCTCTCCCCAGAGCTAGTCGCGCAAAGCAAGCCGCTAAGCCGGCGACCGGCAAGAGAGCTACAACGAAGCATGCCGAACGGAGAAAATAGCAGCAGCTCATCTGTTCACACCTTGTTTCTGCCATGTGCTTGAACGCCAAGACGTTCGCGCTTCTGTGAGATGAAAGACGTCCTTCTGCATATGTGGTTGCTCACACCGGTGCACTTGTTAGTGTATCCATTCAGTCCTGGGCTGCGGGGCATTCAGAAGTGGCTCTGTGGAGACGTCTGCATAGAGGCAGCTGTCAGAACACGCACACTCGATTGTTCACCAAAACATATGCAGACGCGTCCTTAGCCTGTAGATTTGGATGCACAGAGTTCCCTGTGTTCGCAAGAGACAAGGGAATCGCGTCTGTGCGCACAGAAGCAATAGCGGACCGTTTCCCTCGGAAGTGAACGCGAAAGAGCCGTCTATATACTCGCAGACACGCGAACGTGCCTCAATGCGGTCACAGAGGCAGCAGCTTTTGCACAGATGCTCCTGGTGATTCTGGCACTTTCCAGGCACACTCCTGAAAGTCGCGCACACTGCTGTTCACTCGCTAAACGACCTCTTGGGAAACACGTCTCCGGTCGACGGACCGCTCAGATTGCTTCTCGTGTAACTGTGAACTGTGTCAGCGCAGGGAATCCGTCTCTGTTGAGCAGATGTCAATCCTGCCTCGCTTTTGCTTTGTTGCCTCTACCAAGATGATTTCCCGTTTCTCTCTTCACTGGAGCAGGCAGACACAGCCAACGCACATCAAGTGTCAAGAGACACGCTCTGCTGAGCTCAACGCTTGTGCAGATGCACATGTGCGACGAAGTCAACACACGTGCTTGTGGAGAGAAAGAAAGGGACTCCCAGGCGTGTGGAGCGACGGGGAGAAAGAGCGGGCGCTGAGGAACACAGTTTCAAACAGACTGTCTCCACACAAACAGGCACCTGTCTGCAGGTATCCTAGATCTTGATTCTTGAACTTGAGGAAACACGCGTCTGAGCAAAACTCCCAAACGCTTCCAGGAAAGACACAGGCTCTCCCACAAGCACACAAGTGTTTGCCCTCAGCTATAGATCAGGGACAAGCCTGTGAAGAGATGCCCTGCTATTCTTTCGCCTTATGGCATCATGTGTTTCGTTCCTCTTGGAGATCGATTGTTAAACGTCTTTCCTAGGGCGACTGTGAAGCATTTGCCAGCGGAGGAGAAGTAGCACGGAGCAGCATTCAGTACTGCCTACGAGTGTCTTTGCTACCCTACTAGCGGAGCTCCAAGAACAGGCACACATCTTCAGGTACCTTCCAAATGTGGATTCCCCTGCAGCCCCGTAGGCGGGCGTGCAGTACGCCAACCGTCAACGGACGTTTTTCCCCTCAAGCCTGTCAGGACGTTGCTCGTCCGTCTTTCCCTCAATAGATGGGAGTAGGCGCGCTTGCGGATGTGTGCGTGTGTGTGGCCACGCGTTTGCTTAGGCTTCAGTGTGTGAAAAGGTAGGTGCTTTTCTCTAGCTGCGTGTGCGTGCACGTGGTGCTGGGTGCACATCCCTGGGTGCTCGTGGAAAGGTTTCTGCATGGTTTTCGCTGAGGAATCGTGTGTGTGCACATGGACAAAGAGAAGGCGCAGCAACCAGGTTCCAGCGCCGAAGAAGGCAAAAGGCGAGGTTTCCGGCGCTATCTCCTTCTCTCCCCAGAGCTAGTCGCGCAAAGCAAGCCGCTAAGCCGGCGACCGGCAAGAGAGCTACAACGAAGCATGCCGAACGGAGAAAATAGCAGCAGCTCATCTGTTCACACCTTGTTTCTGCCATGTGCTTGAACGCCAAGACGTTCGCGCTTCTGTGAGATGAAAGACGTCCTTCTGCATATGTGCTTGCTCACACCGGTGCACTTGTTAGTGTATCCATTCAGTCCTGGGCTGCGGGGCATTCAGAAGTGGCTCTGTGGAGACGTCTGCATAGAGGCAGCTGTCAGAACACGCACACTCGATTGTTCACCAAAACATATGCAGACGCGTCCTTAGCCTGTAGATTTGGATGCACAGAGTTCCCTGTGTTCGCAAGAGACAAGGGAATCGCGTCTGTGCGCACAGAAGCAATAGCGGACCGTTTCCCTCGGAGTGAACGCGAAAGAGCCGTCTATATACTCGCAGACACGCGAACGTGCCTCAATGCGGTCACAGAGGCAGCAGCTTTTGCACAGATGCTCCTGGTGATTCTGGCACTTTCCAGGCACACTCCTGAAAGTCGCGCACACTGCTGTTCACTCGCTAAACGACCTCTTGGGAAACACGTCTCCGGTCGACGGACCGCTCAGATTGCTTCTCGTGTAACTGTGAACTGTGTCAGCGCAGGGAATCCGTCTCTGTTGAGCAGATGTCAATCCTGCCTCGCTTTTGCTTTGTTGCCTCTACCAAGATGATTTCCCGTTTCTCTCTTCACTGGAGCAGGCAGACACAGCCAACGCACATCAAGTGTCAAGAGACACGCTCTGCTGAGCTCAACGCTTGTGCAGATGCACATGTGCGACGAAGTCAACACACGTGCTTGTGGAGAGAAAGAAAGGGACTCCCAGGCGTGTGGAGCGACGGGGAGAAAGAGCGGGCGCTGAGGAACACAGTTTCAAACAGACTGTCTCCACACAAACAGGCACCTGTCTGCAGGTATCCTAGATCTTGATTCTTGAACTTGAGGAAACACGCGTCTGAGCAAAACTCCCAAACGCTTCCAGGAAAGACACAGGCTCTCCCACAAGCACACAAGTGTTTGCCCTCAGCTATAGATCAGGGACAAGCCTGTGAAGAGCAACCAAAGAGCTCGTCCGTCTTTCCCTCAATAGATGGGAGTAGGCGCGCTTGCGGATGTGTGCGTGTGTGTGGCCACGCGTTTGCTTAGGCATCAGTGTGTGAAAAGGTAGGTGCTTTTCTCTAGCTGCGTGTGCGTGCACGTGGTGCTGGGTGCACATCCCTGGGTGCTCGTGGAAAGGTTTCTGCATGGTTTTCGCTGAGGAATCGTGTGTGTGCACATGGACAAAGAGAAGGCGCAGCAACCAGGTTCCAGCGCCGAAGAAGGCAAAAGGCGAGGTTTCCGGCGCTATCTCCTTCTCTCCCCAGAGCTAGTCGCGCAAAGCAAGCCGCTAAGCCGGCGACCGGCAAGAGAGCTACAACGAAGCATGCCGAACGGAGAAAATAGCAGCAGCTCATCTGTTCACACCTTGTTTCTGCCATGTGCTTGAACGCCAAGACGTTCGCGCTTCTGTGAGATGAAAGACGTCCTTCTGCATATGTGGTTGCTCACACCGGTGCACTTGTTAGTGTATCCATTCAGTCCTGGGCTGCGGGGCATTCAGAAGTGGCTCTGTGGAGACGTCTGCATAGAGGCAGCTGTCAGAACACGCACACTCGATTGTTCACCAAAACATATGCAGACGCGTCCTTAGCCTGTAGATTTGGATGCACAGAGTTCCCTGTGTTCGCAAGAGACAAGGGAATCGCGTCTGTGCGCACAGAAGCAATAGCGGACCGTTTCCCTCGGAGTGAACGCGAAAGAGCCGTCTATATACTCGCAGACACGCGAACGTGCCTCAATGCGGTCACAGAGGCAGCAGCTTTTGCACAGATGCTCCTGGTGATTCTGGCACTTTCCAGGCACACTCCTGAAAGTCGCGCACACTGCTGTTCACTCGCTAAACGACCTCTTGGGAAACACGTCTCCGGTCGACGGACCGCTCAGATTGCTTCTCGTGTAACTGTGAACTGTGTCAGCGCAGGGAATCCGTCTCTGTTGAGCAGATGTCAATCCTGCCTCGCTTTTGCTTTGTTGCCTCTACCAAGATGATTTCCCGTTTCTCTCTTCACTGGAGCAGGCAGACACAGCCAACGCACATCAAGTGTCAAGAGACACGCTCTGCTGAGCTCAACGCTTGTGCAGATGCACATGTGCGACGAAGTCAACACACGTGCTTGTGGAGAGAAAGAAAGGGACTCCCAGGCGTGTGGAGCGACGGGGAGAAAGAGCGGGCGCTGAGGAACACAGTTTCAAACAGACTGTCTCCACACAAACAGGCACCTGTCTGCAGGTATCCTAGATCTTGATTCTTGAACTTGAGGAAACACGCGTCTGAGCAAAACTCCCAAACGCTTCCAGGAAAGACACAGGCTCTCCCACAAGCACACAAGTGTTTGCCCTCAGCTATAGATCAGGGACAAGCCTGTGAAGAGATGCCCTGCTATTCTTTCGCCTTATGGCATCATGTGTTTCGTTCCTCTTGGAGATCGATTGTTAAACGTCTTTCCTAGGGCGACTGTGAAGCATTTGCCAGCGGAGGAGAAGTAGCACGGAGCAGCATTCAGTACTGCCTACGAGTGTCTTTGCTACCCTACTAGCGGAGCTCCAAGAACAGGCACACATCTTCAGGTACCTTCCAAATGTGGATTCCCCTGCAGCCCCGTAGGCGGGCGTGCAGTACGCCAACCGTCAACGGACGTTTTTCCCCTCAAGCCTGTCAGGACGTTGCTCGTCCGTCTTTCCCTCAATAGATGGGAGTAGGCGCGCTTGCGGATGTGTGCGTGTGTGTGGCCACGCGTTTGCTTAGGCATCAGTGTGTGAAAAGGTAGGTGCTTTTCTCTAGCTGCGTGTGCGTGCACGTGGTGCTGGGTGCACATCCCTGGGTGCTCGTGGAAAGGTTTCTGCATGGTTTTCGCTGAGGAATCGTGTGTGTGCACATGGACAAAGAGAAGGCGCAGCAACCAGGTTCCAGCGCCGAAGAAGGCAAAAGGCGAGGTTTCCGGCGCTATCTCCTTCTCTCCCCAGAGCTAGTCGCGCAAAGCAAGCCGCTAAGCCGGCGACCGGCAAGAGAGCTACAACGAAGCATGCCGAACGGAGAAAATAGCAGCAGCTCATCTGTTCACACCTTGTTTCTGCCATGTGCTTGAACGCCAAGACGTTCGCGCTTCTGTGAGATGAAAGACGTCCTTCTGCATATGTGGTTGCTCACACCGGTGCACTTGTTAGTGTATCCATTCAGTCCTGGGCTGCGGGGCATTCAGAAGTGGCTCTGTGGAGACGTCTGCATAGAGGCAGCTGTCAGAACACGCACACTCGATTGTTCACCAAAACATATGCAGACGCGTCCTTAGCCTGTAGATTTGGATGCACAGAGTTCCCTGTGTTCGCAAGAGACAAGGGAATCGCGTCTGTGCGCACAGAAGCAATAGCGGACCGTTTCCCTCGGAGTGAACGCGAAAGAGCCGTCTATATACTCGCAGACACGCGAACGTGCCTCAATGCGGTCACAGAGGCAGCAGCTTTTGCACAGATGCTCCTGGTGATTCTGGCACTTTCCAGGCACACTCCTGAAAGTCGCGCACACTGCTGTTCACTCGCTAAACGACCTCTTGGGAAACACGTCTCCGGTCGACGGACCGCTCAGATTGCTTCTCGTGTAACTGTGAACTGTGTCAGCGCAGGGAATCCGTCTCTGTTGAGCAGATGTCAATCCTGCCTCGCTTTTGCTTTGTTGCCTCTACCAAGATGATTTCCCGTTTCTCTCTTCACTGGAGCAGGCAGACACAGCCAACGCACATCAAGTGTCAAGAGACACGCTCTGCTGAGCTCAACGCTTGTGCAGATGCACATGTGCGACGAAGTCAACACACGTGCTTGTGGAGAGAAAGAAAGGGACTCCCAGGCGTGTGGAGCGACGGGGAGAAAGAGCGGGCGCTGAGGAACACAGTTTCAAACAGACTGTCTCCACACAAACAGGCACCTGTCTGCAGGTATCCTAGATCTTGATTCTTGAACTTGAGGAAACACGCGTCTGAGCAAAACTCCCAAACGCTTCCAGGAAAGACACAGGCTCTCCCACAAGCACACAAGTGTTTGCCCTCAGCTATAGATCAGGGACAAGCCTGTGAAGAGCAACCAAAGAGCTCGTCCGTCTTTCCCTCAATAGATGGGAGTAGGCGCGCTTGCGGATGTGTGCGTGTGTGTGGCCACGCGTTTGCTTAGGCATCAGTGTGTGAAAAGGTAGGTGCTTTTCTCTAGCTGCGTGTGCGTGCACGTGGTGCTGGGTGCACATCCCTGGGTGCTCGTGGAAAGGTTTCTGCATGGTTTTCGCTGAGGAATCGTGTGTGTGCACATGGACAAAGAGAAGGCGCAGCAACCAGGTTCCAGCGCCGAAGAAGGCAAAAGGCGAGGTTTCCGGCGCTATCTCCTTCTCTCCCCAGAGCTAGTCGCGCAAAGCAAGCCGCTAAGCCGGCGACCAGCAAGAGAGCTACAACGAAGCATGCCGAACGGAGAAAATAGCAGCAGCTCATCTGTTCACACCTTGTTTCTGCCATGTGCTTGAACGCCAAGACGTTCGCGCTTCTGTGAGATGAAAGACGTCCTTCTGCATATGTGCTTGCTCACACCGGTGCACTTGTTAGTGTATCCATTCAGTCCTGGGCTGCGGGGCATTCAGAAGTGGCTCTGTGGAGACGTCTGCATAGAGGCAGCTGTCAGAACACGCACACTCGATTGTTCACCAAAACATATGCAGACGCGTCCTTAGCCTGTAGATTTGGATGCACAGAGTTCCCTGTGTTCGCAAGAGACAAGGGAATCGCGTCTGTGCGCACAGAAGCAATAGCGGACCGTTTCCCTCGGAGTGAACGCGAAAGAGCCGTCTATATACTCGCAGACACGCGAACGTGCCTCAATGCGGTCACAGAGGCAGCAGCTTTTGCACAGATGCTCCTGGTGATTCTGGCACTTTCCAGGCACACTCCTGAAAGTCGCGCACACTGCTGTTCACTCGCTAAACGACCTCTTGGGAAACACGTCTCCGGTCGACGGACCGCTCAGATTGCTTCTCGTGTAACTGTGAACTGTGTCAGCGCAGGGAATCCGTCTCTGTTGAGCAGATGTCAATCCTGCCTCGCTTTTGCTTTGTTGCCTCTACCAAGATGATTTCCCGTTTCTCTCTTCACTGGAGCAGGCAGACACAGCCAACGCACATCAAGTGTCAAGAGACACGCTCTGCTGAGCTCAACGCTTGTGCAGATGCACATGTGCGACGAAGTCAACACACGTGCTTGTGGAGAGAAAGAAAGGGACTCCCAGGCGTGTGGAGCGACGGGGAGAAAGAGCGGGCGCTGAGGAACACAGTTTCAAACAGACTGTCTCCACACAAACAGGCACCTGTCTGCAGGTATCCTAGATCTTGATTCTTGAACTTGAGGAAACACGCGTCTGAGCAAAACTCCCAAACGCTTCCAGGAAAGACACAGGCTCTCCCACAAGCACACAAGTGTTTGCCCTCAGCTATAGATCAGGGACAAGCCTGTGAAGAGCAACCAAAGAGCTCGTCCGTCTTTCTCTCAATAGATGGGAGTAGGCGCGCTTGCGGATGTGTGCGTGTGTGTGGCCACGCGTTTGCTTAGGCATCAGTGTGTGAAAAGGTAGGTGCTTTTCTCTAGCTGCGTGTGCGTGCACGTGGTGCTGGGTGCACATCCCTGGGTGCTCGTGGAAAGGTTTCTGCATGGTTTTCGCTGAGGAATCGTGTGTGTGCACATGGACAAAGAGAAGGCGCAGCAACCAGGTTCCAGCGCCGAAGAAGGCAAAAGGCGAGGTTTCCGGCGCTATCTCCTTCTCTCCCCAGAGCTAGTCGCGCAAAGCAAGCCGCTAAGCCGGCGACCGGCAAGAGAGCTACAACGAAGCATGCCGAACGGAGAAAATAGCAGCAGCTCATCTGTTCACACCTTGTTTCTGCCATGTGCTTGAACGCCAAGACGTTCGCGCTTCTGTGAGATGAAAGACGTCCTTCTGCATATGTGCTTGCTCACACCGGTGCACTTGTTAGTGTATCCATTCAGTCCTGGGCTGCGGGGCATTCAGAAGTGGCTCTGTGGAGACGTCTGCATAGAGGCAGCTGTCAGAACACGCACACTCGATTGTTCACCAAAACATATGCAGACGCGTCCTTAGCCTGTAGATTTGGATGCACAGAGTTCCCTGTGTTCGCAAGAGACAAGGGAATCGCGTCTGTGCGCACAGAAGCAATAGCGGACCGTTTCCCTCGGAGTGAACGCGAAAGAGCCGTCTATATACTCGCAGACACGCGAACGTGCCTCAATGCGGTCACAGAGGCAGCAGCTTTTGCACAGATGCTCCTGGTGATTCTGGCACTTTCCAGGCACACTCCTGAAAGTCGCGCACACTGCTGTTCACTCGCTAAACGACCTCTTGGGAAACACGTCTCCGGTCGACGGACCGCTCAGATTGCTTCTCGTGTAACTGTGAACTGTGTCAGCGCAGGGAATCCGTCTCTGTTGAGCAGATGTCAATCCTGCCTCGCTTTTGCTTTGTTGCCTCTACCAAGATGATTTCCCGTTTCTCTCTTCACTGGAGCAGGCAGACACAGCCAACGCACATCAAGTGTCAAGAGACACGCTCTGCTGAGCTCAACGCTTGTGCAGATGCACATGTGCGACGAAGTCAACACACGTGCTTGTGGAGAGAAAGAAAGGGACTCCCAGGCGTGTGGAGCGACGGGGAGAAAGAGCGGGCGCTGAGGAACACAGTTTCAAACAGACTGTCTCCACACAAACAGGCACCTGTCTGCAGGTATCCTAGATCTTGATTCTTGAACTTGAGGAAACACGCGTCTGAGCAAAACTCCCAAACGCTTCCAGGAAAGACACAGGCTCTCCCACAAGCACACAAGTGTTTGCCCTCAGCTATAGATCAGGGACAAGCCTGTGAAGAGCAACCAAAGAGCTCGTCCGTCTTTCCCTCAATAGATGGGAGTAGGCGCGCTTGCGGATGTGTGCGTGTGTGTGGCCACGCGTTTGCTTAGGCATCAGTGTGTGAAAAGGTAGGTGCTTTTCTCTAGCTGCGTGTGCGTGCACGTGGTGCTGGGTGCACATCCCTGGGTGCTCGTGGAAAGGTTTCTGCATGGTTTTCGCTGAGGAATCGTGTGTGTGCACATGGACAAAGAGAAGGCGCAGCAACCAGGTTCCAGCGCCGAAGAAGGCAAAAGGCGAGGTTTCCGGCGCTATCTCCTTCTCTCCCCAGAGCTAGTCGCGCAAAGCAAGCCGCTAAGCCGGCGACCGGCAAGAGAGCTACAACGAAGCATGCCGAACGGAGAAAATAGCAGCAGCTCATCTGTTCACACCTTGTTTCTGCCATGTGCTTGAACGCCAAGACGTTCGCGCTTCTGTGAGATGAAAGACGTCCTTCTGCATATGTGGTTGCTCACACCGGTGCACTTGTTAGTGTATCCATTCAGTCCTGGGCTGCGGGGCATTCAGAAGTGGCTCTGTGGAGACGTCTGCATAGAGGCAGCTGTCAGAACACGCACACTCGATTGTTCACCAAAACATATGCAGACGCGTCCTTAGCCTGTAGATTTGGATGCACAGAGTTCCCTGTGTTCGCAAGAGACAAGGGAATCGCGTCTGTGCGCACAGAAGCAATAGCGGACCGTTTCCCTCGGAGTGAACGCGAAAGAGCCGTCTATATACTCGCAGACACGCGAACGTGCCTCAATGCGGTCACAGAGGCAGCAGCTTTTGCACAGATGCTCCTGGTGATTCTGGCACTTTCCAGGCACACTCCTGAAAGTCGCGCACACTGCTGTTCACTCGCTAAACGACCTCTTGGGAAACACGTCTCCGGTCGACGGACCGCTCAGATTGCTTCTCGTGTAACTGTGAACTGTGTCAGCGCAGGGAATCCGTCTCTGTTGAGCAGATGTCAATCCTGCCTCGCTTTTGCTTTGTTGCCTCTACCAAGATGATTTCCCGTTTCTCTCTTCACTGGAGCAGGCAGACACAGCCAACGCACATCAAGTGTCAAGAGACACGCTCTGCTGAGCTCAACGCTTGTGCAGATGCACATGTGCGACGAAGTCAACACACGTGCTTGTGGAGAGAAAGAAAGGGACTCCCAGGCGTGTGGAGCGACGGGGAGAAAGAGCGGGCGCTGAGGAACACAGTTTCAAACAGACTGTCTCCACACAAACAGGCACCTGTCTGCAGGTATCCTAGATCTTGATTCTTGAACTTGAGGAAACACGCGTCTGAGCAAAACTCCCAAACGCTTCCAGGAAAGACACAGGCTCTCCCACAAGCACACAAGTGTTTGCCCTCAGCTATAGATCAGGGACAAGCCTGTGAAGAGCAACCAAAGAGCTCGTCCGTCTTTCCCTCAATAGATGGGAGTAGGCGCGCTTGCGGATGTGTGCGTGTGTGTGGCCACGCGTTTGCTTAGGCATCAGTGTGTGAAAAGGTAGGTGCTTTTCTCTAGCTGCGTGTGCGTGCACGTGGTGCTGGGTGCACATCCCTGGGTGCTCGTGGAAAGGTTTCTGCATGGTTTTCGCTGAGGAATCGTGTGTGTGCACATGGACAAAGAGAAGGCGCAGCAACCAGGTTCCAGCGCCGAAGAAGGCAAAAGGCGAGGTTTCCGGCGCTATCTCCTTCTCTCCCCAGAGCTAGTCGCGCAAAGCAAGCCGCTAAGCCGGCGACCGGCAAGAGAGCTACAACGAAGCATGCCGAACGGAGAAAATAGCAGCAGCTCATCTGTTCACACCTTGTTTCTGCCATGTGCTTGAACGCCAAGACGTTCGCGCTTCTGTGAGATGAAAGACGTCCTTCTGCATATGTGGTTGCTCACACCGGTGCACTTGTTAGTGTATCCATTCAGTCCTGGGCTGCGGGGCATTCAGAAGTGGCTCTGTGGAGACGTCTGCATAGAGGCAGCTGTCAGAACACGCACACTCGATTGTTCACCAAAACATATGCAGACGCGTCCTTAGCCTGTAGATTTGGATGCACAGAGTTCCCTGTGTTCGCAAGAGACAAGGGAATCGCGTCTGTGCGCACAGAAGCAATAGCGGACCGTTTCCCTCGGAGTGAACGCGAAAGAGCCGTCTATATACTCGCAGACACGCGAACGTGCCTCAATGCGGTCACAGAGGCAGCAGCTTTTGCACAGATGCTCCTGGTGATTCTGGCACTTTCCAGGCACACTCCTGAAAGTCGCGCACACTGCTGTTCACTCGCTAAACGACCTCTTGGGAAACACGTCTCCGGTCGACGGACCGCTCAGATTGCTTCTCGTGTAACTGTGAACTGTGTCAGCGCAGGGAATCCGTCTCTGTTGAGCAGATGTCAATCCTGCCTCGCTTTTGCTTTGTTGCCTCTACCAAGATGATTTCCCGTTTCTCTCTTCACTGGAGCAGGCAGACACAGCCAACGCACATCAAGTGTCAAGAGACACGCTCTGCTGAGCTCAACGCTTGTGCAGATGCACATGTGCGACGAAGTCAACACACGTGCTTGTGGAGAGAAAGAAAGGGACTCCCAGGCGTGTGGAGCGACGGGGAGAAAGAGCGGGCGCTGAGGAACACAGTTTCAAACAGACTGTCTCCACACAAACAGGCACCTGTCTGCAGGTATCCTAGATCTTGATTCTTGAACTTGAGGAAACACGCGTCTGAGCAAAACTCCCAAACGCTTCCAGGAAAGACACAGGCTCTCCCACAAGCACACAAGTGTTTGCCCTCAGCTATAGATCAGGGACAAGCCTGTGAAGAGCAACCAAAGAGCTCGTCCGTCTTTCCCTCAATAGATGGGAGTAGGCGCGCTTGCGGATGTGTGCGTGTGTGTGGCCACGCGTTTGCTTAGGCATCAGTGTGTGAAAAGGTAGGTGCTTTTCTCTAGCTGCGTGTGCGTGCACGTGGTGCTGGGTGCACATCCCTGGGTGCTCGTGGAAAGGTTTCTGCATGGTTTTCGCTGAGGAATCGTGTGTGTGCACATGGACAAAGAGAAGGCGCAGCAACCAGGTTCCAGCGCCGAAGAAGGCAAAAGGCGAGGTTTCCGGCGCTATCTCCTTCTCTCCCCAGAGCTAGTCGCGCAAAGCAAGCCGCTAAGCCGGCGACCGGCAAGAGAGCTACAACGAAGCATGCCGAACGGAGAAAATAGCAGCAGCTCATCTGTTCACACCTTGTTTCTGCCATGTGCTTGAACGCCAAGACGTTCGCGCTTCTGTGAGATGAAAGACGTCCTTCTGCATATGTGGTTGCTCACACCGGTGCACTTGTTAGTGTATCCATTCAGTCCTGGGCTGCGGGGCATTCAGAAGTGGCTCTGTGGAGACGTCTGCATAGAGGCAGCTGTCAGAACACGCACACTCGATTGTTCACCAAAACATATGCAGACGCGTCCTTAGCCTGTAGATTTGGATGCACAGAGTTCCCTGTGTTCGCAAGAGACAAGGGAATCGCGTCTGTGCGCACAGAAGCAATAGCGGACCGTTTCCCTCGGAGTGAACGCGAAAGAGCCGTCTATATACTCGCAGACACGCGAACGTGCCTCAATGCGGTCACAGAGGCAGCAGCTTTTGCACAGATGCTCCTGGTGATTCTGGCACTTTCCAGGCACACTCCTGAAAGTCGCGCACACTGCTGTTCACTCGCTAAACGACCTCTTGGGAAACACGTCTCCGGTCGACGGACCGCTCAGATTGCTTCTCGTGTAACTGTGAACTGTGTCAGCGCAGGGAATCCGTCTCTGTTGAGCAGATGTCAATCCTGCCTCGCTTTTGCTTTGTTGCCTCTACCAAGATGATTTCCCGTTTCTCTCTTCACTGGAGCAGGCAGACACAGCCAACGCACATCAAGTGTCAAGAGACACGCTCTGCTGAGCTCAACGCTTGTGCAGATGCACATGTGCGACGAAGTCAACACACGTGCTTGTGGAGAGAAAGAAAGGGACTCCCAGGCGTGTGGAGCGACGGGGAGAAAGAGCGGGCGCTGAGGAACACAGTTTCAAACAGACTGTCTCCACACAAACAGGCACCTGTCTGCAGGTATCCTAGATCTTGATTCTTGAACTTGAGGAAACACGCGTCTGAGCAAAACTCCCAAACGCTTCCAGGAAAGACACAGGCTCTCCCACAAGCACACAAGTGTTTGCCCTCAGCTATAGATCAGGGACAAGCCTGTGAAGAGCAACCAAAGAGCTCGTCCGTCTTTCCCTCAATAGATGGGAGTAGGCGCGCTTGCGGATGTGTGCGTGTGTGTGGCCACGCGTTTGCTTAGGCATCAGTGTGTGAAAAGGTAGGTGCTTTTCTCTAGCTGCGTGTGCGTGCACGTGGTGCTGGGTGCACATCCCTGGGTGCTCGTGGAAAGGTTTCTGCATGGTTTTCGCTGAGGAATCGTGTGTGTGCACATGGACAAAGAGAAGGCGCAGCAACCAGGTTCCAGCGCCGAAGAAGGCAAAAGGCGAGGTTTCCGGCGCTATCTCCTTCTCTCCCCAGAGCTAGTCGCGCAAAGCAAGCCGCTAAGCCGGCGACCGGCAAGAGAGCTACAACGAAGCATGCCGAACGGAGAAAATAGCAGCAGCTCATCTGTTCACACCTTGTTTCTGCCATGTGCTTGAACGCCAAGACGTTCGCGCTTCTGTGAGATGAAAGACGTCCTTCTGCATATGTGCTTGCTCACACCGGTGCACTTGTTAGTGTATCCATTCAGTCCTGGGCTGCGGGGCATTCAGAAGTGGCTCTGTGGAGACGTCTGCATAGAGGCAGCTGTCAGAACACGCACACTCGATTGTTCACCAAAACATATGCAGACGCGTCCTTAGCCTGTAGATTTGGATGCACAGAGTTCCCTGTGTTCGCAAGAGACAAGGGAATCGCGTCTGTGCGCACAGAAGCAATAGCGGACCGTTTCCCTCGGAGTGAACGCGAAAGAGCCGTCTATATACTCGCAGACACGCGAACGTGCCTCAATGCGGTCACAGAGGCAGCAGCTTTTGCACAGATGCTCCTGGTGATTCTGGCACTTTCCAGGCACACTCCTGAAAGTCGCGCACACTGCTGTTCACTCGCTAAACGACCTCTTGGGAAACACGTCTCCGGTCGACGGACCGCTCAGATTGCTTCTCGTGTAACTGTGAACTGTGTCAGCGCAGGGAATCCGTCTCTGTTGAGCAGATGTCAATCCTGCCTCGCTTTTGCTTTGTTGCCTCTACCAAGATGATTTCCCGTTTCTCTCTTCACTGGAGCAGGCAGACACAGCCAACGCACATCAAGTGTCAAGAGACACGCTCTGCTGAGCTCAACGCTTGTGCAGATGCACATGTGCGACGAAGTCAACACACGTGCTTGTGGAGAGAAAGAAAGGGACTCCCAGGCGTGTGGAGCGACGGGGAGAAAGAGCGGGCGCTGAGGAACACAGTTTCAAACAGACTGTCTCCACACAAACAGGCACCTGTCTGCAGGTATCCTAGATCTTGATTCTTGAACTTGAGGAAACACGCGTCTGAGCAAAACTCCCAAACGCTTCCAGGAAAGACACAGGCTCTCCCACAAGCACACAAGTGTTTGCCCTCAGCTATAGATCAGGGACAAGCCTGTGAAGAGCAACCAAAGAGCTCGTCCGTCTTTCCCTCAATAGATGGGAGTAGGCGCGCTTGCGGATGTGTGCGTGTGTGTGGCCACGCGTTTGCTTAGGCATCAGTGTGTGAAAAGGTAGGTGCTTTTCTCTAGCTGCGTGTGCGTGCACGTGGTGCTGGGTGCACATCCCTGGGTGCTCGTGGAAAGGTTTCTGCATGGTTTTCGCTGAGGAATCGTGTGTGTGCACATGGACAAAGAGAAGGCGCAGCAACCAGGTTCCAGCGCCGAAGAAGGCAAAAGGCGAGGTTTCCGGCGCTATCTCCTTCTCTCCCCAGAGCTAGTCGCGCAAAGCAAGCCGCTAAGCCGGCGACCGGCAAGAGAGCTACAACGAAGCATGCCGAACGGAGAAAATAGCAGCAGCTCATCTGTTCACACCTTGTTTCTGCCATGTGCTTGAACGCCAAGACGTTCGCGCTTCTGTGAGATGAAAGACGTCCTTCTGCATATGTGGTTGCTCACACCGGTGCACTTGTTAGTGTATCCATTCAGTCCTGGGCTGCGGGGCATTCAGAAGTGGCTCTGTGGAGACGTCTGCATAGAGGCAGCTGTCAGAACACGCACACTCGATTGTTCACCAAAACATATGCAGACGCGTCCTTAGCCTGTAGATTTGGATGCACAGAGTTCCCTGTGTTCGCAAGAGACAAGGGAATCGCGTCTGTGCGCACAGAAGCAATAGCGGACCGTTTCCCTCGGAGTGAACGCGAAAGAGCCGTCTATATACTCGCAGACACGCGAACGTGCCTCAATGCGGTCACAGAGGCAGCAGCTTTTGCACAGATGCTCCTGGTGATTCTGGCACTTTCCAGGCACACTCCTGAAAGTCGCGCACACTGCTGTTCACTCGCTAAACGACCTCTTGGGAAACACGTCTCCGGTCGACGGACCGCTCAGATTGCTTCTCGTGTAACTGTGAACTGTGTCAGCGCAGGGAATCCGTCTCTGTTGAGCAGATGTCAATCCTGCCTCGCTTTTGCTTTGTTGCCTCTACCAAGATGATTTCCCGTTTCTCTCTTCACTGGAGCAGGCAGACACAGCCAACGCACATCAAGTGTCAAGAGACACGCTCTGCTGAGCTCAACGCTTGTGCAGATGCACATGTGCGACGAAGTCAACACACGTGCTTGTGGAGAGAAAGAAAGGGACTCCCAGGCGTGTGGAGCGACGGGGAGAAAGAGCGGGCGCTGAGGAACACAGTTTCAAACAGACTGTCTCCACACAAACAGGCACCTGTCTGCAGGTATCCTAGATCTTGATTCTTGAACTTGAGGAAACACGCGTCTGAGCAAAACTCCCAAACGCTTCCAGGAAAGACACAGGCTCTCCCACAAGCACACAAGTGTTTGCCCTCAGCTATAGATCAGGGACAAGCCTGTGAAGAGCAACCAAAGAGCTCGTCCGTCTTTCTCTCAATAGATGGGAGTAGGCGCGCTTGCGGATGTGTGCGTGTGTGTGGCCACGCGTTTGCTTAGGCATCAGTGTGTGAAAAGGTAGGTGCTTTTCTCTAGCTGCGTGTGCGTGCACGTGGTGCTGGGTGCACATCCCTGGGTGCTCGTGGAAAGGTTTCTGCATGGTTTTCGCTGAGGAATCGTGTGTGTGCACATGGACAAAGAGAAGGCGCAGCAACCAGGTTCCAGCGCCGAAGAAGGCAAAAGGCGAGGTTTCCGGCGCTATCTCCTTCTCTCCCCAGAGCTAGTCGCGCAAAGCAAGCCGCTAAGCCGGCGACCGGCAAGAGAGCTACAACGAAGCATGCCGAACGGAGAAAATAGCAGCAGCTCATCTGTTCACACCTTGTTTCTGCCATGTGCTTGAACGCCAAGACGTTCGCGCTTCTGTGAGATGAAAGACGTCCTTCTGCATATGTGCTTGCTCACACCGGTGCACTTGTTAGTGTATCCATTCAGTCCTGGGCTGCGGGGCATTCAGAAGTGGCTCTGTGGAGACGTCTGCATAGAGGCAGCTGTCAGAACACGCACACTCGATTGTTCACCAAAACATATGCAGACGCGTCCTTAGCCTGTAGATTTGGATGCACAGAGTTCCCTGTGTTCGCAAGAGACAAGGGAATCGCGTCTGTGCGCACAGAAGCAATAGCGGACCGTTTCCCTCGGAGTGAACGCGAAAGAGCCGTCTATATACTCGCAGACACGCGAACGTGCCTCAATGCGGTCACAGAGGCAGCAGCTTTTGCACAGATGCTCCTGGTGATTCTGGCACTTTCCAGGCACACTCCTGAAAGTCGCGCACACTGCTGTTCACTCGCTAAACGACCTCTTGGGAAACACGTCTCCGGTCGACGGACCGCTCAGATTGCTTCTCGTGTAACTGTGAACTGTGTCAGCGCAGGGAATCCGTCTCTGTTGAGCAGATGTCAATCCTGCCTCGCTTTTGCTTTGTTGCCTCTACCAAGATGATTTCCCGTTTCTCTCTTCACTGGAGCAGGCAGACACAGCCAACGCACATCAAGTGTCAAGAGACACGCTCTGCTGAGCTCAACGCTTGTGCAGATGCACATGTGCGACGAAGTCAACACACGTGCTTGTGGAGAGAAAGAAAGGGACTCCCAGGCGTGTGGAGCGACGGGGAGAAAGAGCGGGCGCTGAGGAACACAGTTTCAAACAGACTGTCTCCACACAAACAGGCACCTGTCTGCAGGTATCCTAGATCTTGATTCTTGAACTTGAGGAAACACGCGTCTGAGCAAAACTCCCAAACGCTTCCAGGAAAGACACAGGCTCTCCCACAAGCACACAAGTGTTTGCCCTCAGCTATAGATCAGGGACAAGCCTGTGAAGAGCAACCAAAGAGCTCATCCGTCTTTCTCTCAATAGATGGGAGTAGGCGCGCTTGCGGATGTGTGCGTGTGTGTGGCCACGCGTTTGCTTAGGCATCAGTGTGTGAAAAGGTAGGTGCTTTTCTCTAGCTGCGTGTGCGTGCACGTGGTGCTGGGTGCACATCCCTGGGTGCTCGTGGAAAGGTTTCTGCATGGTTTTCGCTGAGGAATCGTGTGTGTGCACATGGACAAAGAGAAGGCGCAGCAACCAGGTTCCAGCGCCGAAGAAGGCAAAAGGCGAGGTTTCCGGCGCTATCTCCTTCTCTCCCCAGAGCTAGTCGCGCAAAGCAAGCCGCTAAGCCGGCGACCGGCAAGAGAGCTACAACGAAGCATGCCGAACGGAGAAAATAGCAGCAGCTCATCTGTTCACACCTTGTTTCTGCCATGTGCTTGAACGCCAAGACGTTCGCGCTTCTGTGAGATGAAAGACGTCCTTCTGCATATGTGGTTGCTCACACCGGTGCACTTGTTAGTGTATCCATTCAGTCCTGGGCTGCGGGGCATTCAGAAGTGGCTCTGTGGAGACGTCTGCATAGAGGCAGCTGTCAGAACACGCACACTCGATTGTTCACCAAAACATATGCAGACGCGTCCTTAGCCTGTAGATTTGGATGCACAGAGTTCCCTGTGTTCGCAAGAGACAAGGGAATCGCGTCTGTGCGCACAGAAGCAATAGCGGACCGTTTCCCTCGGAGTGAACGCGAAAGAGCCGTCTATATACTCGCAGACACGCGAACGTGCCTCAATGCGGTCACAGAGGCAGCAGCTTTTGCACAGATGCTCCTGGTGATTCTGGCACTTTCCAGGCACACTCCTGAAAGTCGCGCACACTGCTGTTCACTCGCTAAACGACCTCTTGGGAAACACGTCTCCGGTCGACGGACCGCTCAGATTGCTTCTCGTGTAACTGTGAACTGTGTCAGCGCAGGGAATCCGTCTCTGTTGAGCAGATGTCAATCCTGCCTCGCTTTTGCTTTGTTGCCTCTACCAAGATGATTTCCCGTTTCTCTCTTCACTGGAGCAGGCAGACACAGCCAACGCACATCAAGTGTCAAGAGACACGCTCTGCTGAGCTCAACGCTTGTGCAGATGCACATGTGCGACGAAGTCAACACACGTGCTTGTGGAGAGAAAGAAAGGGACTCCCAGGCGTGTGGAGCGACGGGGAGAAAGAGCGGGCGCTGAGGAACACAGTTTCAAACAGACTGTCTCCACACAAACAGGCACCTGTCTGCAGGTATCCTAGATCTTGATTCTTGAACTTGAGGAAACACGCGTCTGAGCAAAACTCCCAAACGCTTCCAGGAAAGACACAGGCTCTCCCACAAGCACACAAGTGTTTGCCCTCAGCTATAGATCAAGGACAAGCCTGTGAAGAGCAACCAAAGAGCTCGTCCGTCTTTCTCTCAATAGATGGGAGTAGGCGCGCTTGCGGATGTGTGCGTGTGTGTGGCCACGCGTTTGCTTAGGCATCAGTGTGTGAAAAGGTAGGTGCTTTTCTCTAGCTGCGTGTGCGTGCACGTGGTGCTGGGTGCACATCCCTGGGTGCTCGTGGAAAGGTTTCTGCATGGTTTTCGCTGAGGAATCGTGTGTGTGCACATGGACAAAGAGAAGGCGCAGCAACCAGGTTCCAGCGCCGAAGAAGGCAAAAGGCGAGGTTTCCGGCGCTATCTCCTTCTCTCCCCAGAGCTAGTCGCGCAAAGCAAGCCGCTAAGCCGGCGACCGGCAAGAGAGCTACAACGAAGCATGCCGAACGGAGAAAATAGCAGCAGCTCATCTGTTCACACCTTGTTTCTGCCATGTGCTTGAACGCCAAGACGTTCGCGCTTCTGTGAGATGAAAGACGTCCTTCTGCATATGTGGTTGCTCACACCGGTGCACTTGTTAGTGTATCCATTCAGTCCTGGGCTGCGGGGCATTCAGAAGTGGCTCTGTGGAGACGTCTGCATAGAGGCAGCTGTCAGAACACGCACACTCGATTGTTCACCAAAACATATGCAGACGCGTCCTTAGCCTGTAGATTTGGATGCACAGAGTTCCCTGTGTTCGCAAGAGACAAGGGAATCGCGTCTGTGCGCACAGAAGCAATAGCGGACCGTTTCCCTCGGAGTGAACGCGAAAGAGCCGTCTATATACTCGCAGACACGCGAACGTGCCTCAATGCGGTCACAGAGGCAGCAGCTTTTGCACAGATGCTCCTGGTGATTCTGGCACTTTCCAGGCACACTCCTGAAAGTCGCGCACACTGCTGTTCACTCGCTAAACGACCTCTTGGGAAACACGTCTCCGGTCGACGGACCGCTCAGATTGCTTCTCGTGTAACTGTGAACTGTGTCAGCGCAGGGAATCCGTCTCTGTTGAGCAGATGTCAATCCTGCCTCGCTTTTGCTTTGTTGCCTCTACCAAGATGATTTCCCGTTTCTCTCTTCACTGGAGCAGGCAGACACAGCCAACGCACATCAAGTGTCAAGAGACACGCTCTGCTGAGCTCAACGCTTGTGCAGATGCACATGTGCGACGAAGTCAACACACGTGCTTGTGGAGAGAAAGAAAGGGACTCCCAGGCGTGTGGAGCGACGGGGAGAAAGAGCGGGCGCTGAGGAACACAGTTTCAAACAGACTGTCTCCACACAAACAGGCACCTGTCTGCAGGTATCCTAGATCTTGATTCTTGAACTTGAGGAAACACGCGTCTGAGCAAAACTCCCAAACGCTTCCAGGAAAGACACAGGCTCTCCCACAAGCACACAAGTGTTTGCCCTCAGCTATAGATCAGGGACAAGCCTGTGAAGAGCAACCAAAGAGCTCGTCCGTCTTTCTCTCAATAGATGGGAGTAGGCGCGCTTGCGGATGTGTGCGTGTGTGTGGCCACGCGTTTGCTTAGGCATCAGTGTGTGAAAAGGTAGGTGCTTTTCTCTAGCTGCGTGTGCGTGCACGTGGTGCTGGGTGCACATCCCTGGGTGCTCGTGGAAAGGTTTCTGCATGGTTTTCGCTGAGGAATCGTGTGTGTGCACATGGACAAAGAGAAGGCGCAGCAACCAGGTTCCAGCGCCGAAGAAGGCAAAAGGCGAGGTTTCCGGCGCTATCTCCTTCTCTCCCCAGAGCTAGTCGCGCAAAGCAAGCCGCTAAGCCGGCGACCGGCAAGAGAGCTACAACGAAGCATGCCGAACGGAGAAAATAGCAGCAGCTCATCTGTTCACACCTTGTTTCTGCCATGTGCTTGAACGCCAAGACGTTCGCGCTTCTGTGAGATGAAAGACGTCCTTCTGCATATGTGGTTGCTCACACCGGTGCACTTGTTAGTGTATCCATTCAGTCCTGGGCTGCGGGGCATTCAGAAGTGGCTCTGTGGAGACGTCTGCATAGAGGCAGCTGTCAGAACACGCACACTCGATTGTTCACCAAAACATATGCAGACGCGTCCTTAGCCTGTAGATTTGGATGCACAGAGTTCCCTGTGTTCGCAAGAGACAAGGGAATCGCGTCTGTGCGCACAGAAGCAATAGCGGACCGTTTCCCTCGGAGTGAACGCGAAAGAGCCGTCTATATACTCGCAGACACGCGAACGTGCCTCAATGCGGTCACAGAGGCAGCAGCTTTTGCACAGATGCTCCTGGTGATTCTGGCACTTTCCAGGCACACTCCTGAAAGTCGCGCACACTGCTGTTCACTCGCTAAACGACCTCTTGGGAAACACGTCTCCGGTCGACGGACCGCTCAGATTGCTTCTCGTGTAACTGTGAACTGTGTCAGCGCAGGGAATCCGTCTCTGTTGAGCAGATGTCAATCCTGCCTCGCTTTTGCTTTGTTGCCTCTACCAAGATGATTTCCCGTTTCTCTCTTCACTGGAGCAGGCAGACACAGCCAACGCACATCAAGTGTCAAGAGACACGCTCTGCTGAGCTCAACGCTTGTGCAGATGCACATGTGCGACGAAGTCAACACACGTGCTTGTGGAGAGAAAGAAAGGGACTCCCAGGCGTGTGGAGCGACGGGGAGAAAGAGCGGGCGCTGAGGAACACAGTTTCAAACAGACTGTCTCCACACAAACAGGCACCTGTCTGCAGGTATCCTAGATCTTGATTCTTGAACTTGAGGAAACACGCGTCTGAGCAAAACTCCCAAACGCTTCCAGGAAAGACACAGGCTCTCCCACAAGCACACAAGTGTTTGCCCTCAGCTATAGATCAGGGACAAGCCTGTGAAGAGCAACCAAAGAGCTCGTCCGTCTTTCTCTCAATAGATGGGAGTAGGCGCGCTTGCGGATGTGTGCGTGTGTGTGGCCACGCGTTTGCTTAGGCATCAGTGTGTGAAAAGGTAGGTGCTTTTCTCTAGCTGCGTGTGCGTGCACGTGGTGCTGGGTGCACATCCCTGGGTGCTCGTGGAAAGGTTTCTGCATGGTTTTCGCTGAGGAATCGTGTGTGTGCACATGGACAAAGAGAAGGCGCAGCAACCAGGTTCCAGCGCCGAAGAAGGCAAAAGGCGAGGTTTCCGGCGCTATCTCCTTCTCTCCCCAGAGCTAGTCGCGCAAAGCAAGCCGCTAAGCCGGCGACCGGCAAGAGAGCTACAACGAAGCATGCCGAACGGAGAAAATAGCAGCAGCTCATCTGTTCACACCTTGTTTCTGCCATGTGCTTGAACGCCAAGACGTTCGCGCTTCTGTGAGATGAAAGACGTCCTTCTGCATATGTGGTTGCTCACACCGGTGCACTTGTTAGTGTATCCATTCAGTCCTGGGCTGCGGGGCATTCAGAAGTGGCTCTGTGGAGACGTCTGCATAGAGGCAGCTGTCAGAACACGCACACTCGATTGTTCACCAAAACATATGCAGACGCGTCCTTAGCCTGTAGATTTGGATGCACAGAGTTCCCTGTGTTCGCAAGAGACAAGGGAATCGCGTCTGTGCGCACAGAAGCAATAGCGGACCGTTTCCCTCGGAGTGAACGCGAAAGAGCCGTCTATATACTCGCAGACACGCGAACGTGCCTCAATGCGGTCACAGAGGCAGCAGCTTTTGCACAGATGCTCCTGGTGATTCTGGCACTTTCCAGGCACACTCCTGAAAGTCGCGCACACTGCTGTTCACTCGCTAAACGACCTCTTGGGAAACACGTCTCCGGTCGACGGACCGCTCAGATTGCTTCTCGTGTAACTGTGAACTGTGTCAGCGCAGGGAATCCGTCTCTGTTGAGCAGATGTCAATCCTGCCTCGCTTTTGCTTTGTTGCCTCTACCAAGATGATTTCCCGTTTCTCTCTTCACTGGAGCAGGCAGACACAGCCAACGCACATCAAGTGTCAAGAGACACGCTCTGCTGAGCTCAACGCTTGTGCAGATGCACATGTGCGACGAAGTCAACACACGTGCTTGTGGAGAGAAAGAAAGGGACTCCCAGGCGTGTGGAGCGACGGGGAGAAAGAGCGGGCGCTGAGGAACACAGTTTCAAACAGACTGTCTCCACACAAACAGGCACCTGTCTGCAGGTATCCTAGATCTTGATTCTTGAACTTGAGGAAACACGCGTCTGAGCAAAACTCCCAAACGCTTCCAGGAAAGACACAGGCTCTCCCACAAGCACACAAGTGTTTGCCCTCAGCTATAGATCAGGGACAAGCCTGTGAAGAGCAACCAAAGAGCTCGTCCGTCTTTCCCTCAATAGATGGGAGTAGGCGCGCTTGCGGATGTGTGCGTGTGTGTGGCCACGCGTTTGCTTAGGCATCAGTGTGTGAAAAGGTAGGTGCTTTTCTCTAGCTGCGTGTGCGTGCACGTGGTGCTGGGTGCACATCCCTGGGTGCTCGTGGAAAGGTTTCTGCATGGTTTTCGCTGAGGAATCGTGTGTGTGCACATGGACAAAGAGAAGGCGCAGCAACCAGGTTCCAGCGCCGAAGAAGGCAAAAGGCGAGGTTTCCGGCGCTATCTCCTTCTCTCCCCAGAGCTAGTCGCGCAAAGCAAGCCGCTAAGCCGGCGACCGGCAAGAGAGCTACAACGAAGCATGCCGAACGGAGAAAATAGCAGCAGCTCATCTGTTCACACCTTGTTTCTGCCATGTGCTTGAACGCCAAGACGTTCGCGCTTCTGTGAGATGAAAGACGTCCTTCTGCATATGTGGTTGCTCACACCGGTGCACTTGTTAGTGTATCCATTCAGTCCTGGGCTGCGGGGCATTCAGAAGTGGCTCTGTGGAGACGTCTGCATAGAGGCAGCTGTCAGAACACGCACACTCGATTGTTCACCAAAACATATGCAGACGCGTCCTTAGCCTGTAGATTTGGATGCACAGAGTTCCCTGTGTTCGCAAGAGACAAGGGAATCGCGTCTGTGCGCACAGAAGCAATAGCGGACCGTTTCCCTCGGAGTGAACGCGAAAGAGCCGTCTATATACTCGCAGACACGCGAACGTGCCTCAATGCGGTCACAGAGGCAGCAGCTTTTGCACAGATGCTCCTGGTGATTCTGGCACTTTCCAGGCACACTCCTGAAAGTCGCGCACACTGCTGTTCACTCGCTAAACGACCTCTTGGGAAACACGTCTCCGGTCGACGGACCGCTCAGATTGCTTCTCGTGTAACTGTGAACTGTGTCAGCGCAGGGAATCCGTCTCTGTTGAGCAGATGTCAATCCTGCCTCGCTTTTGCTTTGTTGCCTCTACCAAGATGATTTCCCGTTTCTCTCTTCACTGGAGCAGGCAGACACAGCCAACGCACATCAAGTGTCAAGAGACACGCTCTGCTGAGCTCAACGCTTGTGCAGATGCACATGTGCGACGAAGTCAACACACGTGCTTGTGGAGAGAAAGAAAGGGACTCCCAGGCGTGTGGAGCGACGGGGAGAAAGAGCGGGCGCTGAGGAACACAGTTTCAAACAGACTGTCTCCACACAAACAGGCACCTGTCTGCAGGTATCCTAGATCTTGATTCTTGAACTTGAGGAAACACGCGTCTGAGCAAAACTCCCAAACGCTTCCAGGAAAGACACAGGCTCTCCCACAAGCACACAAGTGTTTGCCCTCAGCTAGAGATCAGGGACAAGCCTGTGAAGAGCAACCAAAGAGCTCGTCCGTCTTTCCCTCAATAGATGGGAGTAGGCGCGCTTGCGGATGTGTGCGTGTGTGTGGCCACGCGTTTGCTTAGGCATCAGTGTGTGAAAAGGTAGGTGCTTTTCTCTAGCTGCGTGTGCGTGCACGTGGTGCTGGGTGCACATCCCTGGGTGCTCGTGGAAAGGTTTCTGCATGGTTTTCGCTGAGGAATCGTGTGTGTGCACATGGACAAAGAGAAGGCGCAGCAACCAGGTTCCAGCGCCGAAGAAGGCAAAAGGCGAGGTTTCCGGCGCTATCTCCTTCTCTCCCCAGAGCTAGTCGCGCAAAGCAAGCCGCTAAGCCGGCGACCGGCAAGAGAGCTACAACGAAGCATGCCGAACGGAGAAAATAGCAGCAGCTCATCTGTTCACACCTTGTTTCTGCCATGTGCTTGAACGCCAAGACGTTCGCGCTTCTGTGAGATGAAAGACGTCCTTCTGCATATGTGCTTGCTCACACCGGTGCACTTGTTAGTGTATCCATTCAGTCCTGGGCTGCGGGGCATTCAGAAGTGGCTCTGTGGAGACGTCTGCATAGAGGCAGCTGTCAGAACACGCACACTCGATTGTTCACCAAAACATATGCAGACGCGTCCTTAGCCTGTAGATTTGGATGCACAGAGTTCCCTGTGTTCGCAAGAGACAAGGGAATCGCGTCTGTGCGCACAGAAGCAATAGCGGACCGTTTCCCTCGGAGTGAACGCGAAAGAGCCGTCTATATACTCGCAGACACGCGAACGTGCCTCAATGCGGTCACAGAGGCAGCAGCTTTTGCACAGATGCTCCTGGTGATTCTGGCACTTTCCAGGCACACTCCTGAAAGTCGCGCACACTGCTGTTCACTCGCTAAACGACCTCTTGGGAAACACGTCTCCGGTCGACGGACCGCTCAGATTGCTTCTCGTGTAACTGTGAACTGTGTCAGCGCAGGGAATCCGTCTCTGTTGAGCAGATGTCAATCCTGCCTCGCTTTTGCTTTGTTGCCTCTACCAAGATGATTTCCCGTTTCTCTCTTCACTGGAGCAGGCAGACACAGCCAACGCACATCAAGTGTCAAGAGACACGCTCTGCTGAGCTCAACGCTTGTGCAGATGCACATGTGCGACGAAGTCAACACACGTGCTTGTGGAGAGAAAGAAAGGGACTCCCAGGCGTGTGGAGCGACGGGGAGAAAGAGCGGGCGCTGAGGAACACAGTTTCAAACAGACTGTCTCCACACAAACAGGCACCTGTCTGCAGGTATCCTAGATCTTGATTCTTGAACTTGAGGAAACACGCGTCTGAGCAAAACTCCCAAACGCTTCCAGGAAAGACACAGGCTCTCCCACAAGCACACAAGTGTTTGCCCTCAGCTATAGATCAGGGACAAGCCTGTGAAGAGCAACCAAAGAGCTCATCCGTCTTTCTCTCAATAGATGGGAGTAGGCGCGCTTGCGGATGTGTGCGTGTGTGTGGCCACGCGTTTGCTTAGGCATCAGTGTGTGAAAAGGTAGGTGCTTTTCTCTAGCTGCGTGTGCGTGCACGTGGTGCTGGGTGCACATCCCTGGGTGCTCGTGGAAAGGTTTCTGCATGGTTTTCGCTGAGGAATCGTGTGTGTGCACATGGACAAAGAGAAGGCGCAGCAACCAGGTTCCAGCGCCGAAGAAGGCAAAAGGCGAGGTTTCCGGCGCTATCTCCTTCTCTCCCCAGAGCTAGTCGCGCAAAGCAAGCCGCTAAGCCGGCGACCGGCAAGAGAGCTACAACGAAGCATGCCGAACGGAGAAAATAGCAGCAGCTCATCTGTTCACACCTTGTTTCTGCCATGTGCTTGAACGCCAAGACGTTCGCGCTTCTGTGAGATGAAAGACGTCCTTCTGCATATGTGGTTGCTCACACCGGTGCACTTGTTAGTGTATCCATTCAGTCCTGGGCTGCGGGGCATTCAGAAGTGGCTCTGTGGAGACGTCTGCATAGAGGCAGCTGTCAGAACACGCACACTCGATTGTTCACCAAAACATATGCAGACGCGTCCTTAGCCTGTAGATTTGGATGCACAGAGTTCCCTGTGTTCGCAAGAGACAAGGGAATCGCGTCTGTGCGCACAGAAGCAATAGCGGACCGTTTCCCTCGGAGTGAACGCGAAAGAGCCGTCTATATACTCGCAGACACGCGAACGTGCCTCAATGCGGTCACAGAGGCAGCAGCTTTTGCACAGATGCTCCTGGTGATTCTGGCACTTTCCAGGCACACTCCTGAAAGTCGCGCACACTGCTGTTCACTCGCTAAACGACCTCTTGGGAAACACGTCTCCGGTCGACGGACCGCTCAGATTGCTTCTCGTGTAACTGTGAACTGTGTCAGCGCAGGGAATCCGTCTCTGTTGAGCAGATGTCAATCCTGCCTCGCTTTTGCTTTGTTGCCTCTACCAAGATGATTTCCCGTTTCTCTCTTCACTGGAGCAGGCAGACACAGCCAACGCACATCAAGTGTCAAGAGACACGCTCTGCTGAGCTCAACGCTTGTGCAGATGCACATGTGCGACGAAGTCAACACACGTGCTTGTGGAGAGAAAGAAAGGGACTCCCAGGCGTGTGGAGCGACGGGGAGAAAGAGCGGGCGCTGAGGAACACAGTTTCAAACAGACTGTCTCCACACAAACAGGCACCTGTCTGCAGGTATCCTAGATCTTGATTCTTGAACTTGAGGAAACACGCGTCTGAGCAAAACTCCCAAACGCTTCCAGGAAAGACACAGGCTCTCCCACAAGCACACAAGTGTTTGCCCTCAGCTATAGATCAGGGACAAGCCTGTGAAGAGCAACCAAAGAGCTCGTCCGTCTTTCCCTCAATAGATGGGAGTAGGCGCGCTTGCGGATGTGTGCGTGTGTGTGGCCACGCGTTTGCTTAGGCATCAGTGTGTGAAAAGGTAGGTGCTTTTCTCTAGCTGCGTGTGCGTGCACGTGGTGCTGGGTGCACATCCCTGGGTGCTCGTGGAAAGGTTTCTGCATGGTTTTCGCTGAGGAATCGTGTGTGTGCACATGGACAAAGAGAAGGCGCAGCAACCAGGTTCCAGCGCCGAAGAAGGCAAAAGGCGAGGTTTCCGGCGCTATCTCCTTCTCTCCCCAGAGCTAGTCGCGCAAAGCAAGCCGCTAAGCCGGCGACCGGCAAGAGAGCTACAACGAAGCATGCCGAACGGAGAAAATAGCAGCAGCTCATCTGTTCACACCTTGTTTCTGCCATGTGCTTGAACGCCAAGACGTTCGCGCTTCTGTGAGATGAAAGACGTCCTTCTGCATATGTGCTTGCTCACACCGGTGCACTTGTTAGTGTATCCATTCAGTCCTGGGCTGCGGGGCATTCAGAAGTGGCTCTGTGGAGACGTCTGCATAGAGGCAGCTGTCAGAACACGCACACTCGATTGTTCACCAAAACATATGCAGACGCGTCCTTAGCCTGTAGATTTGGATGCACAGAGTTCCCTGTGTTCGCAAGAGACAAGGGAATCGCGTCTGTGCGCACAGAAGCAATAGCGGACCGTTTCCCTCGGAGTGAACGCGAAAGAGCCGTCTATATACTCGCAGACACGCGAACGTGCCTCAATGCGGTCACAGAGGCAGCAGCTTTTGCACAGATGCTCCTGGTGATTCTGGCACTTTCCAGGCACACTCCTGAAAGTCGCGCACACTGCTGTTCACTCGCTAAACGACCTCTTGGGAAACACGTCTCCGGTCGACGGACCGCTCAGATTGCTTCTCGTGTAACTGTGAACTGTGTCAGCGCAGGGAATCCGTCTCTGTTGAGCAGATGTCAATCCTGCCTCGCTTTTGCTTTGTTGCCTCTACCAAGATGATTTCCCGTTTCTCTCTTCACTGGAGCAGGCAGACACAGCCAACGCACATCAAGTGTCAAGAGACACGCTCTGCTGAGCTCAACGCTTGTGCAGATGCACATGTGCGACGAAGTCAACACACGTGCTTGTGGAGAGAAAGAAAGGGACTCCCAGGCGTGTGGAGCGACGGGGAGAAAGAGCGGGCGCTGAGGAACACAGTTTCAAACAGACTGTCTCCACACAAACAGGCACCTGTCTGCAGGTATCCTAGATCTTGATTCTTGAACTTGAGGAAACACGCGTCTGAGCAAAACTCCCAAACGCTTCCAGGAAAGACACAGGCTCTCCCACAAGCACACAAGTGTTTGCCCTCAGCTATAGATCAGGGACAAGCCTGTGAAGAGCAACCAAAGAGCTCGTCCGTCTTTCCCTCAATAGATGGGAGTAGGCGCGCTTGCGGATGTGTGCGTGTGTGTGGCCACGCGTTTGCTTAGGCATCAGTGTGTGAAAAGGTAGGTGCTTTTCTCTAGCTGCGTGTGCGTGCACGTGGTGCTGGGTGCACATCCCTGGGTGCTCGTGGAAAGGTTTCTGCATGGTTTTCGCTGAGGAATCGTGTGTGTGCACATGGACAAAGAGAAGGCGCAGCAACCAGGTTCCAGCGCCGAAGAAGGCAAAAGGCGAGGTTTCCGGCGCTATCTCCTTCTCTCCCCAGAGCTAGTCGCGCAAAGCAAGCCGCTAAGCCGGCGACCGGCAAGAGAGCTACAACGAAGCATGCCGAACGGAGAAAATAGCAGCAGCTCATCTGTTCACACCTTGTTTCTGCCATGTGCTTGAACGCCAAGACGTTCGCGCTTCTGTGAGATGAAAGACGTCCTTCTGCATATGTGCTTGCTCACACCGGTGCACTTGTTAGTGTATCCATTCAGTCCTGGGCTGCGGGGCATTCAGAAGTGGCTCTGTGGAGACGTCTGCATAGAGGCAGCTGTCAGAACACGCACACTCGATTGTTCACCAAAACATATGCAGACGCGTCCTTAGCCTGTAGATTTGGATGCACAGAGTTCCCTGTGTTCGCAAGAGACAAGGGAATCGCGTCTGTGCGCACAGAAGCAATAGCGGACCGTTTCCCTCGGAGTGAACGCGAAAGAGCCGTCTATATACTCGCAGACACGCGAACGTGCCTCAATGCGGTCACAGAGGCAGCAGCTTTTGCACAGATGCTCCTGGTGATTCTGGCACTTTCCAGGCACACTCCTGAAAGTCGCGCACACTGCTGTTCACTCGCTAAACGACCTCTTGGGAAACACGTCTCCGGTCGACGGACCGCTCAGATTGCTTCTCGTGTAACTGTGAACTGTGTCAGCGCAGGGAATCCGTCTCTGTTGAGCAGATGTCAATCCTGCCTCGCTTTTGCTTTGTTGCCTCTACCAAGATGATTTCCCGTTTCTCTCTTCACTGGAGCAGGCAGACACAGCCAACGCACATCAAGTGTCAAGAGACACGCTCTGCTGAGCTCAACGCTTGTGCAGATGCACATGTGCGACGAAGTCAACACACGTGCTTGTGGAGAGAAAGAAAGGGACTCCCAGGCGTGTGGAGCGACGGGGAGAAAGAGCGGGCGCTGAGGAACACAGTTTCAAACAGACTGTCTCCACACAAACAGGCACCTGTCTGCAGGTATCCTAGATCTTGATTCTTGAACTTGAGGAAACACGCGTCTGAGCAAAACTCCCAAACGCTTCCAGGAAAGACACAGGCTCTCCCACAAGCACACAAGTGTTTGCCCTCAGCTATAGATCAGGGACAAGCCTGTGAAGAGCAACCAAAGAGCTCATCCGTCTTTCTCTCAATAGATGGGAGTAGGCGCGCTTGCGGATGTGTGCGTGTGTGTGGCCACGCGTTTGCTTAGGCATCAGTGTGTGAAAAGGTAGGTGCTTTTCTCTAGCTGCGTGTGCGTGCACGTGGTGCTGGGTGCACATCCCTGGGTGCTCGTGGAAAGGTTTCTGCATGGTTTTCGCTGAGGAATCGTGTGTGTGCACATGGACAAAGAGAAGGCGCAGCAACCAGGTTCCAGCGCCGAAGAAGGCAAAAGGCGAGGTTTCCGGCGCTATCTCCTTCTCTCCCCAGAGCTAGTCGCGCAAAGCAAGCCGCTAAGCCGGCGACCGGCAAGAGAGCTACAACGAAGCATGCCGAACGGAGAAAATAGCAGCAGCTCATCTGTTCACACCTTGTTTCTGCCATGTGCTTGAACGCCAAGACGTTCGCGCTTCTGTGAGATGAAAGACGTCCTTCTGCATATGTGCTTGCTCACACCGGTGCACTTGTTAGTGTATCCATTCAGTCCTGGGCTGCGGGGCATTCAGAAGTGGCTCTGTGGAGACGTCTGCATAGAGGCAGCTGTCAGAACACGCACACTCGATTGTTCACCAAAACATATGCAGACGCGTCCTTAGCCTGTAGATTTGGATGCACAGAGTTCCCTGTGTTCGCAAGAGACAAGGGAATCGCGTCTGTGCGCACAGAAGCAATAGCGGACCGTTTCCCTCGGAGTGAACGCGAAAGAGCCGTCTATATACTCGCAGACACGCGAACGTGCCTCAATGCGGTCACAGAGGCAGCAGCTTTTGCACAGATGCTCCTGGTGATTCTGGCACTTTCCAGGCACACTCCTGAAAGTCGCGCACACTGCTGTTCACTCGCTAAACGACCTCTTGGGAAACACGTCTCCGGTCGACGGACCGCTCAGATTGCTTCTCGTGTAACTGTGAACTGTGTCAGCGCAGGGAATCCGTCTCTGTTGAGCAGATGTCAATCCTGCCTCGCTTTTGCTTTGTTGCCTCTACCAAGATGATTTCCCGTTTCTCTCTTCACTGGAGCAGGCAGACACAGCCAACGCACATCAAGTGTCAAGAGACACGCTCTGCTGAGCTCAACGCTTGTGCAGATGCACATGTGCGACGAAGTCAACACACGTGCTTGTGGAGAGAAAGAAAGGGACTCCCAGGCGTGTGGAGCGACGGGGAGAAAGAGCGGGCGCTGAGGAACACAGTTTCAAACAGACTGTCTCCACACAAACAGGCACCTGTCTGCAGGTATCCTAGATCTTGATTCTTGAACTTGAGGAAACACGCGTCTGAGCAAAACTCCCAAACGCTTCCAGGAAAGACACAGGCTCTCCCACAAGCACACAAGTGTTTGCCCTCAGCTATAGATCAGGGACAAGCCTGTGAAGAGCAACCAAAGAGCTCGTCCGTCTTTCCCTCAATAGATGGGAGTAGGCGCGCTTGCGGATGTGTGCGTGTGTGTGGCCACGCGTTTGCTTAGGCATCAGTGTGTGAAAAGGTAGGTGCTTTTCTCTAGCTGCGTGTGCGTGCACGTGGTGCTGGGTGCACATCCCTGGGTGCTCGTGGAAAGGTTTCTGCATGGTTTTCGCTGAGGAATCGTGTGTGTGCACATGGACAAAGAGAAGGCGCAGCAACCAGGTTCCAGCGCCGAAGAAGGCAAAAGGCGAGGTTTCCGGCGCTATCTCCTTCTCTCCCCAGAGCTAGTCGCGCAAAGCAAGCCGCTAAGCCGGCGACCGGCAAGAGAGCTACAACGAAGCATGCCGAACGGAGAAAATAGCAGCAGCTCATCTGTTCACACCTTGTTTCTGCCATGTGCTTGAACGCCAAGACGTTCGCGCTTCTGTGAGATGAAAGACGTCCTTCTGCATATGTGCTTGCTCACACCGGTGCACTTGTTAGTGTATCCATTCAGTCCTGGGCTGCGGGGCATTCAGAAGTGGCTCTGTGGAGACGTCTGCATAGAGGCAGCTGTCAGAACACGCACACTCGATTGTTCACCAAAACATATGCAGACGCGTCCTTAGCCTGTAGATTTGGATGCACAGAGTTCCCTGTGTTCGCAAGAGACAAGGGAATCGCGTCTGTGCGCACAGAAGCAATAGCGGACCGTTTCCCTCGGAGTGAACGCGAAAGAGCCGTCTATATACTCGCAGACACGCGAACGTGCCTCAATGCGGTCACAGAGGCAGCAGCTTTTGCACAGATGCTCCTGGTGATTCTGGCACTTTCCAGGCACACTCCTGAAAGTCGCGCACACTGCTGTTCACTCGCTAAACGACCTCTTGGGAAACACGTCTCCGGTCGACGGACCGCTCAGATTGCTTCTCGTGTAACTGTGAACTGTGTCAGCGCAGGGAATCCGTCTCTGTTGAGCAGATGTCAATCCTGCCTCGCTTTTGCTTTGTTGCCTCTACCAAGATGATTTCCCGTTTCTCTCTTCACTGGAGCAGGCAGACACAGCCAACGCACATCAAGTGTCAAGAGACACGCTCTGCTGAGCTCAACGCTTGTGCAGATGCACATGTGCGACGAAGTCAACACACGTGCTTGTGGAGAGAAAGAAAGGGACTCCCAGGCGTGTGGAGCGACGGGGAGAAAGAGCGGGCGCTGAGGAACACAGTTTCAAACAGACTGTCTCCACACAAACAGGCACCTGTCTGCAGGTATCCTAGATCTTGATTCTTGAACTTGAGGAAACACGCGTCTGAGCAAAACTCCCAAACGCTTCCAGGAAAGACACAGGCTCTCCCACAAGCACACAAGTGTTTGCCCTCAGCTATAGATCAGGGACAAGCCTGTGAAGAGCAACCAAAGAGCTCGTCCGTCTTTCTCTCAATAGATGGGAGTAGGCGCGCTTGCGGATGTGTGCGTGTGTGTGGCCACGCGTTTGCTTAGGCATCAGTGTGTGAAAAGGTAGGTGCTTTTCTCTAGCTGCGTGTGCGTGCACGTGGTGCTGGGTGCACATCCCTGGGTGCTCGTGGAAAGGTTTCTGCATGGTTTTCGCTGAGGAATCGTGTGTGTGCACATGGACAAAGAGAAGGCGCAGCAACCAGGTTCCAGCGCCGAAGAAGGCAAAAGGCGAGGTTTCCGGCGCTATCTCCTTCTCTCCCCAGAGCTAGTCGCGCAAAGCAAGCCGCTAAGCCGGCGACCGGCAAGAGAGCTACAACGAAGCATGCCGAACGGAGAAAATAGCAGCAGCTCATCTGTTCACACCTTGTTTCTGCCATGTGCTTGAACGCCAAGACGTTCGCGCTTCTGTGAGATGAAAGACGTCCTTCTGCATATGTGGTTGCTCACACCGGTGCACTTGTTAGTGTATCCATTCAGTCCTGGGCTGCGGGGCATTCAGAAGTGGCTCTGTGGAGACGTCTGCATAGAGGCAGCTGTCAGAACACGCACACTCGATTGTTCACCAAAACATATGCAGACGCGTCCTTAGCCTGTAGATTTGGATGCACAGAGTTCCCTGTGTTCGCAAGAGACAAGGGAATCGCGTCTGTGCGCACAGAAGCAATAGCGGACCGTTTCCCTCGGAGTGAACGCGAAAGAGCCGTCTATATACTCGCAGACACGCGAACGTGCCTCAATGCGGTCACAGAGGCAGCAGCTTTTGCACAGATGCTCCTGGTGATTCTGGCACTTTCCAGGCACACTCCTGAAAGTCGCGCACACTGCTGTTCACTCGCTAAACGACCTCTTGGGAAACACGTCTCCGGTCGACGGACCGCTCAGATTGCTTCTCGTGTAACTGTGAACTGTGTCAGCGCAGGGAATCCGTCTCTGTTGAGCAGATGTCAATCCTGCCTCGCTTTTGCTTTGTTGCCTCTACCAAGATGATTTCCCGTTTCTCTCTTCACTGGAGCAGGCAGACACAGCCAACGCACATCAAGTGTCAAGAGACACGCTCTGCTGAGCTCAACGCTTGTGCAGATGCACATGTGCGACGAAGTCAACACACGTGCTTGTGGAGAGAAAGAAAGGGACTCCCAGGCGTGTGGAGCGACGGGGAGAAAGAGCGGGCGCTGAGGAACACAGTTTCAAACAGACTGTCTCCACACAAACAGGCACCTGTCTGCAGGTATCCTAGATCTTGATTCTTGAACTTGAGGAAACACGCGTCTGAGCAAAACTCCCAAACGCTTCCAGGAAAGACACAGGCTCTCCCACAAGCACACAAGTGTTTGCCCTCAGCTATAGATCAGGGACAAGCCTGTGAAGAGCAACCAAAGAGCTCGTCCGTCTTTCTCTCAATAGATGGGAGTAGGCGCGCTTGCGGATGTGTGCGTGTGTGTGGCCACGCGTTTGCTTAGGCATCAGTGTGTGAAAAGGTAGGTGCTTTTCTCTAGCTGCGTGTGCGTGCACGTGGTGCTGGGTGCACATCCCTGGGTGCTCGTGGAAAGGTTTCTGCATGGTTTTCGCTGAGGAATCGTGTGTGTGCACATGGACAAAGAGAAGGCGCAGCAACCAGGTTCCAGCGCCGAAGAAGGCAAAAGGCGAGGTTTCCGGCGCTATCTCCTTCTCTCCCCAGAGCTAGTCGCGCAAAGCAAGCCGCTAAGCCGGCGACCGGCAAGAGAGCTACAACGAAGCATGCCGAACGGAGAAAATAGCAGCAGCTCATCTGTTCACACCTTGTTTCTGCCATGTGCTTGAACGCCAAGACGTTCGCGCTTCTGTGAGATGAAAGACGTCCTTCTGCATATGTGGTTGCTCACACCGGTGCACTTGTTAGTGTATCCATTCAGTCCTGGGCTGCGGGGCATTCAGAAGTGGCTCTGTGGAGACGTCTGCATAGAGGCAGCTGTCAGAACACGCACACTCGATTGTTCACCAAAACATATGCAGACGCGTCCTTAGCCTGTAGATTTGGATGCACAGAGTTCCCTGTGTTCGCAAGAGACAAGGGAATCGCGTCTGTGCGCACAGAAGCAATAGCGGACCGTTTCCCTCGGAGTGAACGCGAAAGAGCCGTCTATATACTCGCAGACACGCGAACGTGCCTCAATGCGGTCACAGAGGCAGCAGCTTTTGCACAGATGCTCCTGGTGATTCTGGCACTTTCCAGGCACACTCCTGAAAGTCGCGCACACTGCTGTTCACTCGCTAAACGACCTCTTGGGAAACACGTCTCCGGTCGACGGACCGCTCAGATTGCTTCTCGTGTAACTGTGAACTGTGTCAGCGCAGGGAATCCGTCTCTGTTGAGCAGATGTCAATCCTGCCTCGCTTTTGCTTTGTTGCCTCTACCAAGATGATTTCCCGTTTCTCTCTTCACTGGAGCAGGCAGACACAGCCAACGCACATCAAGTGTCAAGAGACACGCTCTGCTGAGCTCAACGCTTGTGCAGATGCACATGTGCGACGAAGTCAACACACGTGCTTGTGGAGAGAAAGAAAGGGACTCCCAGGCGTGTGGAGCGACGGGGAGAAAGAGCGGGCGCTGAGGAACACAGTTTCAAACAGACTGTCTCCACACAAACAGGCACCTGTCTGCAGGTATCCTAGATCTTGATTCTTGAACTTGAGGAAACACGCGTCTGAGCAAAACTCCCAAACGCTTCCAGGAAAGACACAGGCTCTCCCACAAGCACACAAGTGTTTGCCCTCAGCTATAGATCAGGGACAAGCCTGTGAAGAGCAACCAAAGAGCTCGTCCGTCTTTCCCTCAATAGATGGGAGTAGGCGCGCTTGCGGATGTGTGCGTGTGTGTGGCCACGCGTTTGCTTAGGCATCAGTGTGTGAAAAGGTAGGTGCTTTTCTCTAGCTGCGTGTGCGTGCACGTGGTGCTGGGTGCACATCCCTGGGTGCTCGTGGAAAGGTTTCTGCATGGTTTTCGCTGAGGAATCGTGTGTGTGCACATGGACAAAGAGAAGGCGCAGCAACCAGGTTCCAGCGCCGAAGAAGGCAAAAGGCGAGGTTTCCGGCGCTATCTCCTTCTCTCCCCAGAGCTAGTCGCGCAAAGCAAGCCGCTAAGCCGGCGACCGGCAAGAGAGCTACAACGAAGCATGCCGAACGGAGAAAATAGCAGCAGCTCATCTGTTCACACCTTGTTTCTGCCATGTGCTTGAACGCCAAGACGTTCGCGCTTCTGTGAGATGAAAGACGTCCTTCTGCATATGTGGTTGCTCACACCGGTGCACTTGTTAGTGTATCCATTCAGTCCTGGGCTGCGGGGCATTCAGAAGTGGCTCTGTGGAGACGTCTGCATAGAGGCAGCTGTCAGAACACGCACACTCGATTGTTCACCAAAACATATGCAGACGCGTCCTTAGCCTGTAGATTTGGATGCACAGAGTTCCCTGTGTTCGCAAGAGACAAGGGAATCGCGTCTGTGCGCACAGAAGCAATAGCGGACCGTTTCCCTCGGAGTGAACGCGAAAGAGCCGTCTATATACTCGCAGACACGCGAACGTGCCTCAATGCGGTCACAGAGGCAGCAGCTTTTGCACAGATGCTCCTGGTGATTCTGGCACTTTCCAGGCACACTCCTGAAAGTCGCGCACACTGCTGTTCACTCGCTAAACGACCTCTTGGGAAACACGTCTCCGGTCGACGGACCGCTCAGATTGCTTCTCGTGTAACTGTGAACTGTGTCAGCGCAGGGAATCCGTCTCTGTTGAGCAGATGTCAATCCTGCCTCGCTTTTGCTTTGTTGCCTCTACCAAGATGATTTCCCGTTTCTCTCTTCACTGGAGCAGGCAGACACAGCCAACGCACATCAAGTGTCAAGAGACACGCTCTGCTGAGCTCAACGCTTGTGCAGATGCACATGTGCGACGAAGTCAACACACGTGCTTGTGGAGAGAAAGAAAGGGACTCCCAGGCGTGTGGAGCGACGGGGAGAAAGAGCGGGCGCTGAGGAACACAGTTTCAAACAGACTGTCTCCACACAAACAGGCACCTGTCTGCAGGTATCCTAGATCTTGATTCTTGAACTTGAGGAAACACGCGTCTGAGCAAAACTCCCAAACGCTTCCAGGAAAGACACAGGCTCTCCCACAAGCACACAAGTGTTTGCCCTCAGCTATAGATCAGGGACAAGCCTGTGAAGAGATGCCCTGCTATTCTTTCGCCTTATGGCATCATGTGTTTCGTTCCTCTTGGAGATCGATTGTTAAACGTCTTTCCTCGGGCGACTGTGAAGCATTTGCCAGCGGAGGAGAAGTAGCACGGAGCAGCATTCAGTACTGCCTACGAGTGTCTTTGCTACCCTACTAGCGGAGCTCCAAGAACAGGCACACATCTTCAGGTACCTTCCAAATGTGGATTCCCCTGCAGCCCCGTAGGCGGGCGTGCAGTACGCCAACCGTCAACGGACGTTTTTCAACTCAAGCCTGTCAGGACGTTGCTCGTCCGTCTTTCCCTCAATAGATGGGAGTAGGCGCGCTTGCGGATGTGTGCGTGTGTGTGGCCACGCGTTTGCTTAGGCATCAGTGTGTGAAAAGGTAGGTGCTTTTCTCTAGCTGCGTGTGCGTGCACGTGGTGCTGGGTGCACATCCCTGGGTGCTCGTGGAAAGGTTTCTGCATGGTTTTCGCTGAGGAATCGTGTGTGTGCACATGGACAAAGAGAAGGCGCAGCAACCAGGTTCCAGCGCCGAAGAAGGCAAAAGGCGAGGTTTCCGGCGCTATCTCCTTCTCTCCCCAGAGCTAGTCGCGCAAAGCAAGCCGCTAAGCCGGCGACCGGCAAGAGAGCTACAACGAAGCATGCCGAACGGAGAAAATAGCAGCAGCTCATCTGTTCACACCTTGTTTCTGCCATGTGCTTGAACGCCAAGACGTTCGCGCTTCTGTGAGATGAAAGACGTCCTTCTGCATATGTGGTTGCTCACACCGGTGCACTTGTTAGTGTATCCATTCAGTCCTGGGCTGCGGGGCATTCAGAAGTGGCTCTGTGGAGACGTCTGCATAGAGGCAGCTGTCAGAACACGCACACTCGATTGTTCACCAAAACATATGCAGACGCGTCCTTAGCCTGTAGATTTGGATGCACAGAGTTCCCTGTGTTCGCAAGAGACAAGGGAATCGCGTCTGTGCGCACAGAAGCAATAGCGGACCGTTTCCCTCGGAGTGAACGCGAAAGAGCCGTCTATATACTCGCAGACACGCGAACGTGCCTCAATGCGGTCACAGAGGCAGCAGCTTTTGCACAGATGCTCCCGGTGATTCTGGCACTTTCCAGGCACACTCCTGAAAGTCGCGCACACTGCTGTTCACTCGCTAAACGACCTCTTGGGAAACACGTCTCCGGTCGACGGACCGCTCAGATTGCTTCTCGTGTAACTGTGAACTGTGTCAGCGCAGGGAATCCGTCTCTGTTGAGCAGATGTCAATCCTGCCTCGCTTTTGCTTTGTTGCCTCTACCAAGATGATTTCCCGTTTCTCTCTTCACTGGAGCAGGCAGACACAGCCAACGCACATCAAGTGTCAAGAGACACGCTCTGCTGAGCTCAACGCTTGTGCAGATGCACATGTGCGACGAAGTCAACACACGTGCTTGTGGAGAGAAAGAAAGGGACTCCCAGGCGTGTGGAGCGACGGGGAGAAAGAGCGGGCGCTGAGGAACACAGTTTCAAACAGACTGTCTCCACACAAACAGGCACCTGTCTGCAGGTATCCTAGATCTTGATTCTTGAACTTGAGGAAACACGCGTCTGAGCAAAACTCCCAAACGCTTCCAGGAAAGACACAGGCTCTCCCACAAGCACACAAGTGTTTGCCCTCAGCTATAGATCAGGGACAAGCCTGTGAAGAGCAACCAAAGAGCTCGTCCGTCTTTCCCTCAATAGATGGGAGTAGGCGCGCTTGCGGATGTGTGCGTGTGTGTGGCCACGCGTTTGCTTAGGCATCAGTGTGTGAAAAGGTAGGTGCTTTTCTCTAGCTGCGTGTGCGTGCACGTGGTGCTGGGTGCACATCCCTGGGTGCTCGTGGAAAGGTTTCTGCATGGTTTTCGCTGAGGAATCGTGTGTGTGCACATGGACAAAGAGAAGGCGCAGCAACCAGGTTCCAGCGCCGAAGAAGGCAAAAGGCGAGGTTTCCGGCGCTATCTCCTTCTCTCCCCAGAGCTAGTCGCGCAAAGCAAGCCGCTAAGCCGGCGACCGGCAAGAGAGCTACAACGAAGCATGCCGAACGGAGAAAATAGCAGCAGCTCATCTGTTCACACCTTGTTTCTGCCATGTGCTTGAACGCCAAGACGTTCGCGCTTCTGTGAGATGAAAGACGTCCTTCTGCATATGTGGTTGCTCACACCGGTGCACTTGTTAGTGTATCCATTCAGTCCTGGGCTGCGGGGCATTCAGAAGTGGCTCTGTGGAGACGTCTGCATAGAGGCAGCTGTCAGAACACGCACACTCGATTGTTCACCAAAACATATGCAGACGCGTCCTTAGCCTGTAGATTTGGATGCACAGAGTTCCCTGTGTTCGCAAGAGACAAGGGAATCGCGTCTGTGCGCACAGAAGCAATAGCGGACCGTTTCCCTCGGAGTGAACGCGAAAGAGCCGTCTATATACTCGCAGACACGCGAACGTGCCTCAATGCGGTCACAGAGGCAGCAGCTTTTGCACAGATGCTCCTGGTGATTCTGGCACTTTCCAGGCACACTCCTGAAAGTCGCGCACACTGCTGTTCACTCGCTAAACGACCTCTTGGGAAACACGTCTCCGGTCGACGGACCGCTCAGATTGCTTCTCGTGTAACTGTGAACTGTGTCAGCGCAGGGAATCCGTCTCTGTTGAGCAGATGTCAATCCTGCCTCGCTTTTGCTTTGTTGCCTCTACCAAGATGATTTCCCGTTTCTCTCTTCACTGGAGCAGGCAGACACAGCCAACGCACATCAAGTGTCAAGAGACACGCTCTGCTGAGCTCAACGCTTGTGCAGATGCACATGTGCGACGAAGTCAACACACGTGCTTGTGGAGAGAAAGAAAGGGACTCCCAGGCGTGTGGAGCGACGGGGAGAAAGAGCGGGCGCTGAGGAACACAGTTTCAAACAGACTGTCTCCACACAAACAGGCACCTGTCTGCAGGTATCCTAGATCTTGATTCTTGAACTTGAGGAAACACGCGTCTGAGCAAAACTCCCAAACGCTTCCAGGAAAGACACAGGCTCTCCCACAAGCACACAAGTGTTTGCCCTCAGCTATAGATCAGGGACAAGCCTGTGAAGAGATGCCCTGCTATTCTTTCGCCTTATGGCATCATGTGTTTCGTTCCTCTTGGAGATCGATTGTTAAACGTCTTTCCTCGGGCGACTGTGAAGCATTTGCCAGCGGAGGAGAAGTAGCACGGAGCAGCATTCAGTACTGCCTACGAGTGTCTTTGCTACCCTACTAGCGGAGCTCCAAGAACAGGCACACATCTTCAGGTACCTTCCAAATGTGGATTCCCCTGCAGCCCCGTAGGCGGGCGTGCAGTACGCCAACCGTCAACGGACGTTTTTCAACTCAAGCCTGTCAGGACGTTGCTCGTCCGTCTTTCCCTCAATAGATGGGAGTAGGCGCGCTTGCGGATGTGTGCGTGTGTGTGGCCACGCGTTTGCTTAGGCATCAGTGTGTGAAAAGGTAGGTGCTTTTCTCTAGCTGCGTGTGCGTGCACGTGGTGCTGGGTGCACATCCCTGGGTGCTCGTGGAAAGGTTTCTGCATGGTTTTCGCTGAGGAATCGTGTGTGTGCACATGGACAAAGAGAAGGCGCAGCAACCAGGTTCCAGCGCCGAAGAAGGCAAAAGGCGAGGTTTCCGGCGCTATCTCCTTCTCTCCCCAGAGCTAGTCGCGCAAAGCAAGCCGCTAAGCCGGCGACCGGCAAGAGAGCTACAACGAAGCATGCCGAACGGAGAAAATAGCAGCAGCTCATCTGTTCACACCTTGTTTCTGCCATGTGCTTGAACGCCAAGACGTTCGCGCTTCTGTGAGATGAAAGACGTCCTTCTGCATATGTGGTTGCTCACACCGGTGCACTTGTTAGTGTATCCATTCAGTCCTGGGCTGCGGGGCATTCAGAAGTGGCTCTGTGGAGACGTCTGCATAGAGGCAGCTGTCAGAACACGCACACTCGATTGTTCACCAAAACATATGCAGACGCGTCCTTAGCCTGTAGATTTGGATGCACAGAGTTCCCTGTGTTCGCAAGAGACAAGGGAATCGCGTCTGTGCGCACAGAAGCAATAGCGGACCGTTTCCCTCGGAGTGAACGCGAAAGAGCCGTCTATATACTCGCAGACACGCGAACGTGCCTCAATGCGGTCACAGAGGCAGCAGCTTTTGCACAGATGCTCCCGGTGATTCTGGCACTTTCCAGGCACACTCCTGAAAGTCGCGCACACTGCTGTTCACTCGCTAAACGACCTCTTGGGAAACACGTCTCCGGTCGACGGACCGCTCAGATTGCTTCTCGTGTAACTGTGAACTGTGTCAGCGCAGGGAATCCGTCTCTGTTGAGCAGATGTCAATCCTGCCTCGCTTTTGCTTTGTTGCCTCTACCAAGATGATTTCCCGTTTCTCTCTTCACTGGAGCAGGCAGACACAGCCAACGCACATCAAGTGTCAAGAGACACGCTCTGCTGAGCTCAACGCTTGTGCAGATGCACATGTGCGACGAAGTCAACACACGTGCTTGTGGAGAGAAAGAAAGGGACTCCCAGGCGTGTGGAGCGACGGGGAGAAAGAGCGGGCGCTGAGGAACACAGTTTCAAACAGACTGTCTCCACACAAACAGGCACCTGTCTGCAGGTATCCTAGATCTTGATTCTTGAACTTGAGGAAACACGCGTCTGAGCAAAACTCCCAAACGCTTCCAGGAAAGACACAGGCTCTCCCACAAGCACACAAGTGTTTGCCCTCAGCTATAGATCAGGGACAAGCCTGTGAAGAGCAACCAAAGAGCTCGTCCGTCTTTCTCTCAATAGATGGGAGTAGGCGCGCTTGCGGATGTGTGCGTGTGTGTGGCCACGCGTTTGCTTAGGCATCAGTGTGTGAAAAGGTAGGTGCTTTTCTCTAGCTGCGTGTGCGTGCACGTGGTGCTGGGTGCACATCCCTGGGTGCTCGTGGAAAGGTTTCTGCATGGTTTTCGCTGAGGAATCGTGTGTGTGCACATGGACAAAGAGAAGGCGCAGCAACCAGGTTCCAGCGCCGAAGAAGGCAAAAGGCGAGGTTTCCGGCGCTATCTCCTTCTCTCCCCAGAGCTAGTCGCGCAAAGCAAGCCGCTAAGCCGGCGACCGGCAAGAGAGCTACAACGAAGCATGCCGAACGGAGAAAATAGCAGCAGCTCATCTGTTCACACCTTGTTTCTGCCATGTGCTTGAACGCCAAGACGTTCGCGCTTCTGTGAGATGAAAGACGTCCTTCTGCATATGTGGTTGCTCACACCGGTGCACTTGTTAGTGTATCCATTCAGTCCTGGGCTGCGGGGCATTCAGAAGTGGCTCTGTGGAGACGTCTGCATAGAGGCAGCTGTCAGAACACGCACACTCGATTGTTCACCAAAACATATGCAGACGCGTCCTTAGCCTGTAGATTTGGATGCACAGAGTTCCCTGTGTTCGCAAGAGACAAGGGAATCGCGTCTGTGCGCACAGAAGCAATAGCGGACCGTTTCCCTCGGAGTGAACGCGAAAGAGCCGTCTATATACTCGCAGACACGCGAACGTGCCTCAATGCGGTCACAGAGGCAGCAGCTTTTGCACAGATGCTCCTGGTGATTCTGGCACTTTCCAGGCACACTCCTGAAAGTCGCGCACACTGCTGTTCACTCGCTAAACGACCTCTTGGGAAACACGTCTCCGGTCGATGGACCGCTCAGATTGCTTCTCGTGTAACTGTGAACTGTGTCAGCGCAGGGAATCCGTCTCTGTTGAGCAGATGTCAATCCTGCCTCGCTTTTGCTTTGTTGCCTCTACCAAGATGATTTCCCGTTTCTCTCTTCACTGGAGCAGGCAGACACAGCCAACGCACATCAAGTGTCAAGAGACACGCTCTGCTGAGCTCAACGCTTGTGCAGATGCACATGTGCGACGAAGTCAACACACGTGCTTGTGGAGAGAAAGAAAGGGACTCCCAGGCGTGTGGAGCGACGGGGAGAAAGAGCGGGCGCTGAGGAACACAGTTTCAAACAGACTGTCTCCACACAAACAGGCACCTGTCTGCAGGTATCCTAGATCTTGATTCTTGAACTTGAGGAAACACGCGTCTGAGCAAAACTCCCAAACGCTTCCAGGAAAGACACAGGCTCTCCCACAAGCACACAAGTGTTTGCCCTCAGCTATAGATCAGGGACAAGCCTGTGAAGAGCAACCAAAGAGCTCGTCCGTCTTTCTCTCAATAGATGGGAGTAGGCGCGCTTGCGGATGTGTGCGTGTGTGTGGCCACGCGTTTGCTTAGGCATCAGTGTGTGAAAAGGTAGGTGCTTTTCTCTAGCTGCGTGTGCGTGCACGTGGTGCTGGGTGCACATCCCTGGGTGCTCGTGGAAAGGTTTCTGCATGGTTTTCGCTGAGGAATCGTGTGTGTGCACATGGACAAAGAGAAGGCGCAGCAACCAGGTTCCAGCGCCGAAGAAGGCAAAAGGCGAGGTTTCCGGCGCTATCTCCTTCTCTCCCCAGAGCTAGTCGCGCAAAGCAAGCCGCTAAGCCGGCGACCGGCAAGAGAGCTACAACGAAGCATGCCGAACGGAGAAAATAGCAGCAGCTCATCTGTTCACACCTTGTTTCTGCCATGTGCTTGAACGCCAAGACGTTCGCGCTTCTGTGAGATGAAAGACGTCCTTCTGCATATGTGGTTGCTCACACCGGTGCACTTGTTAGTGTATCCATTCAGTCCTGGGCTGCGGGGCATTCAGAAGTGGCTCTGTGGAGACGTCTGCATAGAGGCAGCTGTCAGAACACGCACACTCGATTGTTCACCAAAACATATGCAGACGCGTCCTTAGCCTGTAGATTTGGATGCACAGAGTTCCCTGTGTTCGCAAGAGACAAGGGAATCGCGTCTGTGCGCACAGAAGCAATAGCGGACCGTTTCCCTCGGAGTGAACGCGAAAGAGCCGTCTATATACTCGCAGACACGCGAACGTGCCTCAATGCGGTCACAGAGGCAGCAGCTTTTGCACAGATGCTCCTGGTGATTCTGGCACTTTCCAGGCACACTCCTGAAAGTCGCGCACACTGCTGTTCACTCGCTAAACGACCTCTTGGGAAACACGTCTCCGGTCGATGGACCGCTCAGATTGCTTCTCGTGTAACTGTGAACTGTGTCAGCGCAGGGAATCCGTCTCTGTTGAGCAGATGTCAATCCTGCCTCGCTTTTGCTTTGTTGCCTCTACCAAGATGATTTCCCGTTTCTCTCTTCACTGGAGCAGGCAGACACAGCCAACGCACATCAAGTGTCAAGAGACACGCTCTGCTGAGCTCAACGCTTGTGCAGATGCACATGTGCGACGAAGTCAACACACGTGCTTGTGGAGAGAAAGAAAGGGACTCCCAGGCGTGTGGAGCGACGGGGAGAAAGAGCGGGCGCTGAGGAACACAGTTTCAAACAGACTGTCTCCACACAAACAGGCACCTGTCTGCAGGTATCCTAGATCTTGATTCTTGAACTTGAGGAAACACGCGTCTGAGCAAAACTCCCAAACGCTTCCAGGAAAGACACAGGCTCTCCCACAAGCACACAAGTGTTTGCCCTCAGCTATAGATCAGGGACAAGCCTGTGAAGAGCAACCAAAGAGCTCGTCCGTCTTTCTCTCAATAGATGGGAGTAGGCGCGCTTGCGGATGTGTGCGTGTGTGTGGCCACGCGTTTGCTTAGGCATCAGTGTGTGAAAAGGTAGGTGCTTTTCTCTAGCTGCGTGTGCGTGCACGTGGTGCTGGGTGCACATCCCTGGGTGCTCGTGGAAAGGTTTCTGCATGGTTTTCGCTGAGGAATCGTGTGTGTGCACATGGACAAAGAGAAGGCGCAGCAACCAGGTTCCAGCGCCGAAGAAGGCAAAAGGCGAGGTTTCCGGCGCTATCTCCTTCTCTCCCCAGAGCTAGTCGCGCAAAGCAAGCCGCTAAGCCGGCGACCGGCAAGAGAGCTACAACGAAGCATGCCGAACGGAGAAAATAGCAGCAGCTCATCTGTTCACACCTTGTTTCTGCCATGTGCTTGAACGCCAAGACGTTCGCGCTTCTGTGAGATGAAAGACGTCCTTCTGCATATGTGCTTGCTCACACCGGTGCACTTGTTAGTGTATCCATTCAGTCCTGGGCTGCGGGGCATTCAGAAGTGGCTCTGTGGAGACGTCTGCATAGAGGCAGCTGTCAGAACACGCACACTCGATTGTTCACCAAAACATATGCAGACGCGTCCTTAGCCTGTAGATTTGGATGCACAGAGTTCCCTGTGTTCGCAAGAGACAAGGGAATCGCGTCTGTGCGCACAGAAGCAATAGCGGACCGTTTCCCTCGGAGTGAACGCGAAAGAGCCGTCTATATACTCGCAGACACGCGAACGTGCCTCAATGCGGTCACAGAGGCAGCAGCTTTTGCACAGATGCTCCTGGTGATTCTGGCACTTTCCAGGCACACTCCTGAAAGTCGCGCACACTGCTGTTCACTCGCTAAACGACCTCTTGGGAAACACGTCTCCGGTCGACGGACCGCTCAGATTGCTTCTCGTGTAACTGTGAACTGTGTCAGCGCAGGGAATCCGTCTCTGTTGAGCAGATGTCAATCCTGCCTCGCTTTTGCTTTGTTGCCTCTACCAAGATGATTTCCCGTTTCTCTCTTCACTGGAGCACGCAGACACAGCCAACGCACATCAAGTGTCAAGAGACACGCTCTGCTGAGCTCAACGCTTGTGCAGATGCACATGTGCGACGAAGTCAACACACGTGCTTGTGGAGAGAAAGAAAGGGACTCCCAGGCGTGTGGAGCGACGGGGAGAAAGAGCGGGCGCTGAGGAACACAGTTTCAAACAGACTGTCTCCACACAAACAGGCACCTGTCTGCAGGTATCCTAGATCTTGATTCTTGAACTTGAGGAAACACGCGTCTGAGCAAAACTCCCAAACGCTTCCAGGAAAGACACAGGCTCTCCCACAAGCACACAAGTGTTTGCCCTCAGCTATAGATCAGGGACAAGCCTGTGAAGAGCAACCAAAGAGCTCGTCCGTCTTTCTCTCAATAGATGGGAGTAGGCGCGCTTGCGGATGTGTGCGTGTGTGTGGCCACGCGTTTGCTTAGGCATCAGTGTGTGAAAAGGTAGGTGCTTTTCTCTAGCTGCGTGTGCGTGCACGTGGTGCTGGGTGCACATCCCTGGGTGCTCGTGGAAAGGTTTCTGCATGGTTTTCGCTGAGGAATCGTGTGTGTGCACATGGACAAAGAGAAGGCGCAGCAACCAGGTTCCAGCGCCGAAGAAGGCAAAAGGCGAGGTTTCCGGCGCTATCTCCTTCTCTCCCCAGAGCTAGTCGCGCAAAGCAAGCCGCTAAGCCGGCGACCGGCAAGAGAGCTACAACGAAGCATGCCGAACGGAGAAAATAGCAGCAGCTCATCTGTTCACACCTTGTTTCTGCCATGTGCTTGAACGCCAAGACGTTCGCGCTTCTGTGAGATGAAAGACGTCCTTCTGCATATGTGCTTGCTCACACCGGTGCACTTGTTAGTGTATCCATTCAGTCCTGGGCTGCGGGGCATTCAGAAGTGGCTCTGTGGAGACGTCTGCATAGAGGCAGCTGTCAGAACACGCACACTCGATTGTTCACCAAAACATATGCAGACGCGTCCTTAGCCTGTAGATTTGGATGCACAGAGTTCCCTGTGTTCGCAAGAGACAAGGGAATCGCGTCTGTGCGCACAGAAGCAATAGCGGACCGTTTCCCTCGGAGTGAACGCGAAAGAGCCGTCTATATACTCGCAGACACGCGAACGTGCCTCAATGCGGTCACAGAGGCAGCAGCTTTTGCACAGATGCTCCTGGTGATTCTGGCACTTTCCAGGCACACTCCTGAAAGTCGCGCACACTGCTGTTCACTCGCTAAACGACCTCTTGGGAAACACGTCTCCGGTCGACGGACCGCTCAGATTGCTTCTCGTGTAACTGTGAACTGTGTCAGCGCAGGGAATCCGTCTCTGTTGAGCAGATGTCAATCCTGCCTCGCTTTTGCTTTGTTGCCTCTACCAAGATGATTTCCCGTTTCTCTCTTCACTGGAGCAGGCAGACACAGCCAACGCACATCAAGTGTCAAGAGACACGCTCTGCTGAGCTCAACGCTTGTGCAGATGCACATATGCGACGAAGTCAACACACGTGCTTGTGGAGAGAAAGAAAGGGACTCCCAGGCGTGTGGAGCGACGGGGAGAAAGAGCGGGCGCTGAGGAACACAGTTTCAAACAGACTGTCTCCACACAAACAGGCACCTGTCTGCAGGTATCCTAGATCTTGATTCTTGAACTTGAGGAAACACGCGTCTGAGCAAAACTCCCAAACGCTTCCAGGAAAGACACAGGCTCTCCCACAAGCACACAAGTGTTTGCCCTCAGCTATAGATCAAGGACAAGCCTGTGAAGAGCAACCAAAGAGCTCGTCCGTCTTTCTCTCAATAGATGGGAGTAGGCGCGCTTGCGGATGTGTGCGTGTGTGTGGCCACGCGTTTGCTTAGGCATCAGTGTGTGAAAAGGTAGGTGCTTTTCTCTAGCTGCGTGTGCGTGCACGTGGTGCTGGGTGCACATCCCTGGGTGCTCGTGGAAAGGTTTCTGCATGGTTTTCGCTGAGGAATCGTGTGTGTGCACATGGACAAAGAGAAGGCGCAGCAACCAGGTTCCAGCGCCGAAGAAGGCAAAAGGCGAGGTTTCCGGCGCTATCTCCTTCTCTCCCCAGAGCTAGTCGCGCAAAGCAAGCCGCTAAGCCGGCGACCGGCAAGAGAGCTACAACGAAGCATGCCGAACGGAGAAAATAGCAGCAGCTCATCTGTTCACACCTTGTTTCTGCCATGTGCTTGAACGCCAAGACGTTCGCGCTTCTGTGAGATGAAAGACGTCCTTCTGCATATGTGCTTGCTCACACCGGTGCACTTGTTAGTGTATCCATTCAGTCCTGGGCTGCGGGGCATTCAGAAGTGGCTCTGTGGAGACGTCTGCATAGAGGCAGCTGTCAGAACACGCACACTCGATTGTTCACCAAAACATATGCAGACGCGTCCTTAGCCTGTAGATTTGGATGCACAGAGTTCCCTGTGTTCGCAAGAGACAAGGGAATCGCGTCTGTGCGCACAGAAGCAATAGCGGACCGTTTCCCTCGGAGTGAACGCGAAAGAGCCGTCTATATACTCGCAGACACGCGAACGTGCCTCAATGCGGTCACAGAGGCAGCAGCTTTTGCACAGATGCTCCTGGTGATTCTGGCACTTTCCAGGCACACTCCTGAAAGTCGCGCACACTGCTGTTCACTCGCTAAACGACCTCTTGGGAAACACGTCTCCGGTCGACGGACCGCTCAGATTGCTTCTCGTGTAACTGTGAACTGTGTCAGCGCAGGGAATCCGTCTCTGTTGAGCAGATGTCAATCCTGCCTCGCTTTTGCTTTGTTGCCTCTACCAAGATGATTTCCCGTTTCTCTCTTCACTGGAGCAGGCAGACACAGCCAACGCACATCAAGTGTCAAGAGACACGCTCTGCTGAGCTCAACGCTTGTGCAGATGCACATGTGCGACGAAGTCAACACACGTGCTTGTGGAGAGAAAGAAAGGGACTCCCAGGCGTGTGGAGCGACGGGGAGAAAGAGCGGGCGCTGAGGAACACAGTTTCAAACAGACTGTCTCCACACAAACAGGCACCTGTCTGCAGGTATCCTAGATCTTGATTCTTGAACTTGAGGAAACACGCGTCTGAGCAAAACTCCCAAACGCTTCCAGGAAAGACACAGGCTCTCCCACAAGCACACAAGTGTTTGCCCTCAGCTATAGATCAGGGACAAGCCTGTGAAGAGCAACCAAAGAGCTCGTCCGTCTTTCTCTCAATAGATGGGAGTAGGCGCGCTTGCGGATGTGTGCGTGTGTGTGGCCACGCGTTTGCTTAGGCATCAGTGTGTGAAAAGGTAGGTGCTTTTCTCTAGCTGCGTGTGCGTGCACGTGGTGCTGGGTGCACATCCCTGGGTGCTCGTGGAAAGGTTTCTGCATGGTTTTCGCTGAGGAATCGTGTGTGTGCACATGGACAAAGAGAAGGCGCAGCAACCAGGTTCCAGCGCCGAAGAAGGCAAAAGGCGAGGTTTCCGGCGCTATCTCCTTCTCTCCCCAGAGCTAGTCGCGCAAAGCAAGCCGCTAAGCCGGCGACCGGCAAGAGAGCTACAACGAAGCATGCCGAACGGAGAAAATAGCAGCAGTTCATCTGTTCACACCTTGTTTCTGCCATGTGCTTGAACGCCAAGACGTTCGCGCTTCTGTGAGATGAAAGACGTCCTTCTGCATATGTGGTTGCTCACACCGGTGCACTTGTTAGTGTATCCATTCAGTCCTGGGCTGCGGGGCATTCAGAAGTGGCTCTGTGGAGACGTCTGCATAGAGGCAGCTGTCAGAACACGCACACTCGATTGTTCACCAAAACATATGCAGACGCGTCCTTAGCCTGTAGATTTGGATGCACAGAGTTCCCTGTGTTCGCAAGAGACAAGGGAATCGCGTCTGTGCGCACAGAAGCAATAGCGGACCGTTTCCCTCGGAGTGAACGCGAAAGAGCCGTCTATATACTCGCAGACACGCGAACGTGCCTCAATGCGGTCACAGAGGCAGCAGCTTTTGCACAGATGCTCCTGGTGATTCTGGCACTTTCCAGGCACACTCCTGAAAGTCGCGCACACTGCTGTTCACTCGCTAAACGACCTCTTGGGAAACACGTCTCCGGTCGACGGACCGCTCAGATTGCTTCTCGTGTAACTGTGAACTGTGTCAGCGCAGGGAATCCGTCTCTGTTGAGCAGATGTCAATCCTGCCTCGCTTTTGCTTTGTTGCCTCTACCAAGATGATTTCCCGTTTCTCTCTTCACTGGAGCAGGCAGACACAGCCAACGCACATCAAGTGTCAAGAGACACGCTCTGCTGAGCTCAACGCTTGTGCAGATGCACATGTGCGACGAAGTCAACACACGTGCTTGTGGAGAGAAAGAAAGGGACTCCCAGGCGTGTGGAGCGACGGGGAGAAAGAGCGGGCGCTGAGGAACACAGTTTCAAACAGACTGTCTCCACACAAACAGGCACCTGTCTGCAGGTATCCTAGATCTTGATTCTTGAACTTGAGGAAACACGCGTCTGAGCAAAACTCCCAAACGCTTCCAGGAAAGACACAGGCTCTCCCACAAGCACACAAGTGTTTGCCCTCAGCTATAGATCAGGGACAAGCCTGTGAAGAGCAACCAAAGAGCTCGTCCGTCTTTCTCTCAATAGATGGGAGTAGGCGCGCTTGCGGATGTGTGCGTGTGTGTGGCCACGCGTTTGCTTAGGCATCAGTGTGTGAAAAGGTAGGTGCTTTTCTCTAGCTGCGTGTGCGTGCACGTGGTGCTGGGTGCACATCCCTGGGTGCTCGTGGAAAGGTTTCTGCATGGTTTTCGCTGAGGAATCGTGTGTGTGCACATGGACAAAGAGAAGGCGCAGCAACCAGGTTCCAGCGCCGAAGAAGGCAAAAGGCGAGGTTTCCGGCGCTATCTCCTTCTCTCCCCAGAGCTAGTCGCGCAAAGCAAGCCGCTAAGCCGGCGACCGGCAAGAGAGCTACAACGAAGCATGCCGAACGGAGAAAATAGCAGCAGCTCATCTGTTCACACCTTGTTTCTGCCATGTGCTTGAACGCCAAGACGTTCGCGCTTCTGTGAGATGAAAGACGTCCTTCTGCATATGTGGTTGCTCACACCGGTGCACTTGTTAGTGTATCCATTCAGTCCTGGGCTGCGGGGCATTCAGAAGTGGCTCTGTGGAGACGTCTGCATAGAGGCAGCTGTCAGAACACGCACACTCGATTGTTCACCAAAACATATGCAGACGCGTCCTTAGCCTGTAGATTTGGATGCACAGAGTTCCCTGTGTTCGCAAGAGACAAGGGAATCGCGTCTGTGCGCACAGAAGCAATAGCGGACCGTTTCCCTCGGAGTGAACGCGAAAGAGCCGTCTATATACTCGCAGACACGCGAACGTGCCTCAATGCGGTCACAGAGGCAGCAGCTTTTGCACAGATGCTCCTGGTGATTCTGGCACTTTCCAGGCACACTCCTGAAAGTCGCGCACACTGCTGTTCACTCGCTAAACGACCTCTTGGGAAACACGTCTCCGGTCGACGGACCGCTCAGATTGCTTCTCGTGTAACTGTGAACTGTGTCAGCGCAGGGAATCCGTCTCTGTTGAGCAGATGTCAATCCTGCCTCGCTTTTGCTTTGTTGCCTCTACCAAGATGATTTCCCGTTTCTCTCTTCACTGGAGCACGCAGACACAGCCAACGCACATCAAGTGTCAAGAGACACGCTCTGCTGAGCTCAACGCTTGTGCAGATGCACATGTGCGACGAAGTCAACACACGTGCTTGTGGAGAGAAAGAAAGGGACTCCCAGGCGTGTGGAGCGACGGGGAGAAAGAGCGGGCGCTGAGGAACACAGTTTCAAACAGACTGTCTCCACACAAACAGGCACCTGTCTGCAGGTATCCTAGATCTTGATTCTTGAACTTGAGGAAACACGCGTCTGAGCAAAACTCCCAAACGCTTCCAGGAAAGACACAGGCTCTCCCACAAGCACACAAGTGTTTGCCCTCAGCTATAGATCAGGGACAAGCCTGTGAAGAGCAACCAAAGAGCTCGTCCGTCTTTCTCTCAATAGATGGGAGTAGGCGCGCTTGCGGATGTGTGCGTGTGTGTGGCCACGCGTTTGCTTAGGCATCAGTGTGTGAAAAGGTAGGTGCTTTTCTCTAGCTGCGTGTGCGTGCACGTGGTGCTGGGTGCACATCCCTGGGTGCTCGTGGAAAGGTTTCTGCATGGTTTTCGCTGAGGAATCGTGTGTGTGCACATGGACAAAGAGAAGGCGCAGCAACCAGGTTCCAGCGCCGAAGAAGGCAAAAGGCGAGGTTTCCGGCGCTATCTCCTTCTCTCCCCAGAGCTAGTCGCGCAAAGCAAGCCGCTAAGCCGGCGACCGGCAAGAGAGCTACAACGAAGCATGCCGAACGGAGAAAATAGCAGCAGCTCATCTGTTCACACCTTGTTTCTGCCATGTGCTTGAACGCCAAGACGTTCGCGCTTCTGTGAGATGAAAGACGTCCTTCTGCATATGTGGTTGCTCACACCGGTGCACTTGTTAGTGTATCCATTCAGTCCTGGGCTGCGGGGCATTCAGAAGTGGCTCTGTGGAGACGTCTGCATAGAGGCAGCTGTCAGAACACGCACACTCGATTGTTCACCAAAACATATGCAGACGCGTCCTTAGCCTGTAGATTTGGATGCACAGAGTTCCCTGTGTTCGCAAGAGACAAGGGAATCGCGTCTGTGCGCACAGAAGCAATAGCGGACCGTTTCCCTCGGAGTGAACGCGAAAGAGCCGTCTATATACTCGCAGACACGCGAACGTGCCTCAATGCGGTCACAGAGGCAGCAGCTTTTGCACAGATGCTCCTGGTGATTCTGGCACTTTCCAGGCACACTCCTGAAAGTCGCGCACACTGCTGTTCACTCGCTAAACGACCTCTTGGGAAACACGTCTCCGGTCGACGGACCGCTCAGATTGCTTCTCGTGTAACTGTGAACTGTGTCAGCGCAGGGAATCCGTCTCTGTTGAGCAGATGTCAATCCTGCCTCGCTTTTGCTTTGTTGCCTCTACCAAGATGATTTCCCGTTTCTCTCTTCACTGGAGCACGCAGACACAGCCAACGCACATCAAGTGTCAAGAGACACGCTCTGCTGAGCTCAACGCTTGTGCAGATGCACATGTGCGACGAAGTCAACACACGTGCTTGTGGAGAGAAAGAAAGGGACTCCCAGGCGTGTGGAGCGACGGGGAGAAAGAGCGGGCGCTGAGGAACACAGTTTCAAACAGACTGTCTCCACACAAACAGGCACCTGTCTGCAGGTATCCTAGATCTTGATTCTTGAACTTGAGGAAACACGCGTCTGAGCAAAACTCCCAAACGCTTCCAGGAAAGACACAGGCTCTCCCACAAGCACACAAGTGTTTGCCCTCAGCTATAGATCAGGGACAAGCCTGTGAAGAGCAACCAAAGAGCTCGTCCGTCTTTCTCTCAATAGATGGGAGTAGGCGCGCTTGCGGATGTGTGCGTGTGTGTGGCCACGCGTTTGCTTAGGCATCAGTGTGTGAAAAGGTAGGTGCTTTTCTCTAGCTGCGTGTGCGTGCACGTGGTGCTGGGTGCACATCCCTGGGTGCTCGTGGAAAGGTTTCTGCATGGTTTTCGCTGAGGAATCGTGTGTGTGCACATGGACAAAGAGAAGGCGCAGCAACCAGGTTCCAGCGCCGAAGAAGGCAAAAGGCGAGGTTTCCGGCGCTATCTCCTTCTCTCCCCAGAGCTAGTCGCGCAAAGCAAGCCGCTAAGCCGGCGACCGGCAAGAGAGCTACAACGAAGCATGCCGAACGGAGAAAATAGCAGCAGTTCATCTGTTCACACCTTGTTTCTGCCATGTGCTTGAACGCCAAGACGTTCGCGCTTCTGTGAGATGAAAGACGTCCTTCTGCATATGTGGTTGCTCACACCGGTGCACTTGTTAGTGTATCCATTCAGTCCTGGGCTGCGGGGCATTCAGAAGTGGCTCTGTGGAGACGTCTGCATAGAGGCAGCTGTCAGAACACGCACACTCGATTGTTCACCAAAACATATGCAGACGCGTCCTTAGCCTGTAGATTTGGATGCACAGAGTTCCCTGTGTTCGCAAGAGACAAGGGAATCGCGTCTGTGCGCACAGAAGCAATAGCGGACCGTTTCCCTCGGAGTGAACGCGAAAGAGCCGTCTATATACTCGCAGACACGCGAACGTGCCTCAATGCGGTCACAGAGGCAGCAGCTTTTGCACAGATGCTCCTGGTGATTCTGGCACTTTCCAGGCACACTCCTGAAAGTCGCGCACACTGCTGTTCACTCGCTAAACGACCTCTTGGGAAACACGTCTCCGGTCGACGGACCGCTCAGATTGCTTCTCGTGTAACTGTGAACTGTGTCAGCGCAGGGAATCCGTCTCTGTTGAGCAGATGTCAATCCTGCCTCGCTTTTGCTTTGTTGCCTCTACCAAGATGATTTCCCGTTTCTCTCTTCACTGGAGCAGGCAGACACAGCCAACGCACATCAAGTGTCAAGAGACACGCTCTGCTGAGCTCAACGCTTGTGCAGATGCACATGTGCGACGAAGTCAACACACGTGCTTGTGGAGAGAAAGAAAGGGACTCCCAGGCGTGTGGAGCGACGGGGAGAAAGAGCGGGCGCTGAGGAACACAGTTTCAAACAGACTGTCTCCACACAAACAGGCACCTGTCTGCAGGTATCCTAGATCTTGATTCTTGAACTTGAGGAAACACGCGTCTGAGCAAAACTCCCAAACGCTTCCAGGAAAGACACAGGCTCTCCCACAAGCACACAAGTGTTTGCCCTCAGCTATAGATCAGGGACAAGCCTGTGAAGAGCAACCAAAGAGCTCGTCCGTCTTTCTCTCAATAGATGGGAGTAGGCGCGCTTGCGGATGTGTGCGTGTGTGTGGCCACGCGTTTGCTTAGGCATCAGTGTGTGAAAAGGTAGGTGCTTTTCTCTAGCTGCGTGTGCGTGCACGTGGTGCTGGGTGCACATCCCTGGGTGCTCGTGGAAAGGTTTCTGCATGGTTTTCGCTGAGGAATCGTGTGTGTGCACATGGACAAAGAGAAGGCGCAGCAACCAGGTTCCAGCGCCGAAGAAGGCAAAAGGCGAGGTTTCCGGCGCTATCTCCTTCTCTCCCCAGAGCTAGTCGCGCAAAGCAAGCCGCTAAGCCGGCGACCGGCAAGAGAGCTACAACGAAGCATGCCGAACGGAGAAAATAGCAGCAGCTCATCTGTTCACACCTTGTTTCTGCCATGTGCTTGAACGCCAAGACGTTCGCGCTTCTGTGAGATGAAAGACGTCCTTCTGCATATGTGCTTGCTCACACCGGTGCACTTGTTAGTGTATCCATTCAGTCCTGGGCTGCGGGGCATTCAGAAGTGGCTCTGTGGAGACGTCTGCATAGAGGCAGCTGTCAGAACACGCACACTCGATTGTTCACCAAAACATATGCAGACGCGTCCTTAGCCTGTAGATTTGGATGCACAGAGTTCCCTGTGTTCGCAAGAGACAAGGGAATCGCGTCTGTGCGCACAGAAGCAATAGCGGACCGTTTCCCTCGGAGTGAACGCGAAAGAGCCGTCTATATACTCGCAGACACGGGAACGTGCCTCAATGCGGTCACAGAGGCAGCAGCTTTTGCACAGATGCTCCTGGTGATTCTGGCACTTTCCAGGCACACTCCTGAAAGTCGCGCACACTGCTGTTCACTCGCTAAACGACCTCTTGGGAAACACGTCTCCGGTCGATGGACCGCTCAGATTGCTTCTCGTGTAACTGTGAACTGTGTCAGCGCAGGGAATCCGTCTCTGTTGAGCAGATGTCAATCCTGCCTCGCTTTTGCTTTGTTGCCTCTACCAAGATGATTTCCCGTTTCTCTCTTCACTGGAGCAGGCAGACACAGCCAACGCACATCAAGTGTCAAGAGACACGCTCTGCTGAGCTCAACGCTTGTGCAGATGCACATGTGCGACGAAGTCAACACACGTGCTTGTGGAGAGAAAGAAAGGGACTCCCAGGCGTGTGGAGCGACGGGGAGAAAGAGCGGGCGCTGAGGAACACAGTTTCAAACAGACTGTCTCCACACAAACAGGCACCTGTCTGCAGGTATCCTAGATCTTGATTCTTGAACTTGAGGAAACACGCGTCTGAGCAAAACTCCCAAACGCTTCCAGGAAAGACACAGGCTCTCCCACAAGCACACAAGTGTTTGCCCTCAGCTATAGATCAAGGACAAGCCTGTGAAGAGCAACCAAAGAGCTCGTCCGTCTTTCTCTCAATAGATGGGAGTAGGCGCGCTTGCGGATGTGTGCGTGTGTGTGGCCACGCGTTTGCTTAGGCATCAGTGTGTGAAAAGGTAGGTGCTTTTCTCTAGCTGCGTGTGCGTGCACGTGGTGCTGGGTGCACATCCCTGGGTGCTCGTGGAAAGGTTTCTGCATGGTTTTCGCTGAGGAATCGTGTGTGTGCACATGGACAAAGAGAAGGCGCAGCAACCAGGTTCCAGCGCCGAAGAAGGCAAAAGGCGAGGTTTCCGGCGCTATCTCCTTCTCTCCCCAGAGCTAGTCGCGCAAAGCAAGCCGCTAAGCCGGCGACCGGCAAGAGAGCTACAACGAAGCATGCCGAACGGAGAAAATAGCAGCAGTTCATCTGTTCACACCTTGTTTCTGCCATGTGCTTGAACGCCAAGACGTTCGCGCTTCTGTGAGATGAAAGACGTCCTTCTGCATATGTGCTTGCTCACACCGGTGCACTTGTTAGTGTATCCATTCAGTCCTGGGCTGCGGGGCATTCAGAAGTGGCTCTGTGGAGACGTCTGCATAGAGGCAGCTGTCAGAACACGCACACTCGATTGTTCACCAAAACATATGCAGACGCGTCCTTAGCCTGTAGATTTGGATGCACAGAGTTCCCTGTGTTCGCAAGAGACAAGGGAATCGCGTCTGTGCGCACAGAAGCAATAGCGGACCGTTTCCCTCGGAGTGAACGCGAAAGAGCCGTCTATATACTCGCAGACACGCGAACGTGCCTCAATGCGGTCACAGAGGCAGCAGCTTTTGCACAGATGCTCCTGGTGATTCTGGCACTTTCCAGGCACACTCCTGAAAGTCGCGCACACTGCTGTTCACTCGCTAAACGACCTCTTGGGAAACACGTCTCCGGTCGACGGACCGCTCAGATTGCTTCTCGTGTAACTGTGAACTGTGTCAGCGCAGGGAATCCGTCTCTGTTGAGCAGATGTCAATCCTGCCTCGCTTTTGCTTTGTTGCCTCTACCAAGATGATTTCCCGTTTCTCTCTTCACTGGAGCAGGCAGACACAGCCAACGCACATCAAGTGTCAAGAGACACGCTCTGCTGAGCTCAACGCTTGTGCAGATGCACATGTGCGACGAAGTCAACACACGTGCTTGTGGAGAGAAAGAAAGGGACTCCCAGGCGTGTGGAGCGACGGGGAGAAAGAGCGGGCGCTGAGGAACACAGTTTCAAACAGACTGTCTCCACACAAACAGGCACCTGTCTGCAGGTATCCTAGATCTTGATTCTTGAACTTGAGGAAACACGCGTCTGAGCAAAACTCCCAAACGCTTCCAGGAAAGACACAGGCTCTCCCACAAGCACACAAGTGTTTGCCCTCAGCTATAGATCAGGGACAAGCCTGTGAAGAGCAACCAAAGAGCTCGTCCGTCTTTCCCTCAATAGATGGGAGTAGGCGCGCTTGCGGATGTGTGCGTGTGTGTGGCCACGCGTTTGCTTAGGCATCAGTGTGTGAAAAGGTAGGTGCTTTTCTCTAGCTGCGTGTGCGTGCACGTGGTGCTGGGTGCACATCCCTGGGTGCTCGTGGAAAGGTTTCTGCATGGTTTTCGCTGAGGAATCGTGTGTGTGCACATGGACAAAGAGAAGGCGCAGCAACCAGGTTCCAGCGCCGAAGAAGGCAAAAGGCGAGGTTTCCGGCGCTATCTCCTTCTCTCCCCAGAGCTAGTCGCGCAAAGCAAGCCGCTAAGCCGGCGACCGGCAAGAGAGCTACAACGAAGCATGCCGAACGGAGAAAATAGCAGCAGCTCATCTGTTCACACCTTGTTTCTGCCATGTGCTTGAACGCCAAGACGTTCGCGCTTCTGTGAGATGAAAGACGTCCTTCTGCATATGTGCTTGCTCACACCGGTGCACTTGTTAGTGTATCCATTCAGTCCTGGGCTGCGGGGCATTCAGAAGTGGCTCTGTGGAGACGTCTGCATAGAGGCAGCTGTCAGAACACGCACACTCGATTGTTCACCAAAACATATGCAGACGCGTCCTTAGCCTGTAGATTTGGATGCACAGAGTTCCCTGTGTTCGCAAGAGACAAGGGAATCGCGTCTGTGCGCACAGAAGCAATAGCGGACCGTTTCCCTCGGAGTGAACGCGAAAGAGCCGTCTATATACTCGCAGACACGCGAACGTGCCTCAATGCGGTCACAGAGGCAGCAGCTTTTGCACAGATGCTCCTGGTGATTCTGGCACTTTCCAGGCACACTCCTGAAAGTCGCGCACACTGCTGTTCACTCGCTAAACGACCTCTTGGGAAACACGTCTCCGGTCGACGGACCGCTCAGATTGCTTCTCGTGTAACTGTGAACTGTGTCAGCGCAGGGAATCCGTCTCTGTTGAGCAGATGTCAATCCTGCCTCGCTTTTGCTTTGTTGCCTCTACCAAGATGATTTCCCGTTTCTCTCTTCACTGGAGCAGGCAGACACAGCCAACGCACATCAAGTGTCAAGAGACACGCTCTGCTGAGCTCAACGCTTGTGCAGATGCACATGTGCGACGAAGTCAACACACGTGCTTGTGGAGAGAAAGAAAGGGACTCCCAGGCGTGTGGAGCGACGGGGAGAAAGAGCGGGCGCTGAGGAACACAGTTTCAAACAGACTGTCTCCACACAAACAGGCACCTGTCTGCAGGTATCCTAGATCTTGATTCTTGAACTTGAGGAAACACGCGTCTGAGCAAAACTCCCAAACGCTTCCAGGAAAGACACAGGCTCTCCCACAAGCACACAAGTGTTTGCCCTCAGCTATAGATCAGGGACAAGCCTGTGAAGAGCAACCAAAGAGCTCGTCCGTCTTTCCCTCAATAGATGGGAGTAGGCGCGCTTGCGGATGTGTGCGTGTGTGTGGCCACGCGTTTGCTTAGGCATCAGTGTGTGAAAAGGTAGGTGCTTTTCTCTAGCTGCGTGTGCGTGCACGTGGTGCTGGGTGCACATCCCTGGGTGCTCGTGGAAAGGTTTCTGCATGGTTTTCGCTGAGGAATCGTGTGTGTGCACATGGACAAAGAGAAGGCGCAGCAACCAGGTTCCAGCGCCGAAGAAGGCAAAAGGCGAGGTTTCCGGCGCTATCTCCTTCTCTCCCCAGAGCTAGTCGCGCAAAGCAAGCCGCTAAGCCGGCGACCGGCAAGAGAGCTACAACGAAGCATGCCGAACGGAGAAAATAGCAGCAGCTCATCTGTTCACACCTTGTTTCTGCCATGTGCTTGAACGCCAAGACGTTCGCGCTTCTGTGAGATGAAAGACGTCCTTCTGCATATGTGGTTGCTCACACCGGTGCACTTGTTAGTGTATCCATTCAGTCCTGGGCTGCGGGGCATTCAGAAGTGGCTCTGTGGAGACGTCTGCATAGAGGCAGCTGTCAGAACACGCACACTCGATTGTTCACCAAAACATATGCAGACGCGTCCTTAGCCTGTAGATTTGGATGCACAGAGTTCCCTGTGTTCGCAAGAGACAAGGGAATCGCGTCTGTGCGCACAGAAGCAATAGCGGACCGTTTCCCTCGGAGTGAACGCGAAAGAGCCGTCTATATACTCGCAGACACGGGAACGTGCCTCAATGCGGTCACAGAGGCAGCAGCTTTTGCACAGATGCTCCTGGTGATTCTGGCACTTTCCAGGCACACTCCTGAAAGTCGCGCACACTGCTGTTCACTCGCTAAACGACCTCTTGGGAAACACGTCTCCGGTCGATGGACCGCTCAGATTGCTTCTCGTGTAACTGTGAACTGTGTCAGCGCAGGGAATCCGTCTCTGTTGAGCAGATGTCAATCCTGCCTCGCTTTTGCTTTGTTGCCTCTACCAAGATGATTTCCCGTTTCTCTCTTCACTGGAGCAGGCAGACACAGCCAACGCACATCAAGTGTCAAGAGACACGCTCTGCTGAGCTCAACGCTTGTGCAGATGCACATATGCGACGAAGTCAACACACGTGCTTGTGGAGAGAAAGAAAGGGACTCCCAGGCGTGTGGAGCGACGGGGAGAAAGAGCGGGCGCTGAGGAACACAGTTTCAAACAGACTGTCTCCACACAAACAGGCACCTGTCTGCAGGTATCCTAGATCTTGATTCTTGAACTTGAGGAAACACGCGTCTGAGCAAAACTCCCAAACGCTTCCAGGAAAGACACAGGCTCTCCCACAAGCACACAAGTGTTTGCCCTCAGCTATAGATCAAGGACAAGCCTGTGAAGAGCAACCAAAGAGCTCGTCCGTCTTTCTCTCAATAGATGGGAGTAGGCGCGCTTGCGGATGTGTGCGTGTGTGTGGCCACGCGTTTGCTTAGGCATCAGTGTGTGAAAAGGTAGGTGCTTTTCTCTAGCTGCGTGTGCGTGCACGTGGTGCTGGGTGCACATCCCTGGGTGCTCGTGGAAAGGTTTCTGCATGGTTTTCGCTGAGGAATCGTGTGTGTGCACATGGACAAAGAGAAGGCGCAGCAACCAGGTTCCAGCGCCGAAGAAGGCAAAAGGCGAGGTTTCCGGCGCTATCTCCTTCTCTCCCCAGAGCTAGTCGCGCAAAGCAAGCCGCTAAGCCGGCGACCGGCAAGAGAGCTACAACGAAGCATGCCGAACGGAGAAAATAGCAGCAGTTCATCTGTTCACACCTTGTTTCTGCCATGTGCTTGAACGCCAAGACGTTCGCGCTTCTGTGAGATGAAAGACGTCCTTCTGCATATGTGCTTGCTCACACCGGTGCACTTGTTAGTGTATCCATTCAGTCCTGGGCTGCGGGGCATTCAGAAGTGGCTCTGTGGAGACGTCTGCATAGAGGCAGCTGTCAGAACACGCACACTCGATTGTTCACCAAAACATATGCAGACGCGTCCTTAGCCTGTAGATTTGGATGCACAGAGTTCCCTGTGTTCGCAAGAGACAAGGGAATCGCGTCTGTGCGCACAGAAGCAATAGCGGACCGTTTCCCTCGGAGTGAACGCGAAAGAGCCGTCTATATACTCGCAGACACGCGAACGTGCCTCAATGCGGTCACAGAGGCAGCAGCTTTTGCACAGATGCTCCTGGTGATTCTGGCACTTTCCAGGCACACTCCTGAAAGTCGCGCACACTGCTGTTCACTCGCTAAACGACCTCTTGGGAAACACGTCTCCGGTCGACGGACCGCTCAGATTGCTTCTCGTGTAACTGTGAACTGTGTCAGCGCAGGGAATCCGTCTCTGTTGAGCAGATGTCAATCCTGCCTCGCTTTTGCTTTGTTGCCTCTACCAAGATGATTTCCCGTTTCTCTCTTCACTGGAGCAGGCAGACACAGCCAACGCACATCAAGTGTCAAGAGACACGCTCTGCTGAGCTCAACGCTTGTGCAGATGCACATGTGCGACGAAGTCAACACACGTGCTTGTGGAGAGAAAGAAAGGGACTCCCAGGCGTGTGGAGCGACGGGGAGAAAGAGCGGGCGCTGAGGAACACAGTTTCAAACAGACTGTCTCCACACAAACAGGCACCTGTCTGCAGGTATCCTAGATCTTGATTCTTGAACTTGAGGAAACACGCGTCTGAGCAAAACTCCCAAACGCTTCCAGGAAAGACACAGGCTCTCCCACAAGCACACAAGTGTTTGCCCTCAGCTATAGATCAGGGACAAGCCTGTGAAGAGCAACCAAAGAGCTCGTCCGTCTTTCCCTCAATAGATGGGAGTAGGCGCGCTTGCGGATGTGTGCGTGTGTGTGGCCACGCGTTTGCTTAGGCATCAGTGTGTGAAAAGGTAGGTGCTTTTCTCTAGCTGCGTGTGCGTGCACGTGGTGCTGGGTGCACATCCCTGGGTGCTCGTGGAAAGGTTTCTGCATGGTTTTCGCTGAGGAATCGTGTGTGTGCACATGGACAAAGAGAAGGCGCAGCAACCAGGTTCCAGCGCCGAAGAAGGCAAAAGGCGAGGTTTCCGGCGCTATCTCCTTCTCTCCCCAGAGCTAGTCGCGCAAAGCAAGCCGCTAAGCCGGCGACCGGCAAGAGAGCTACAACGAAGCATGCCGAACGGAGAAAATAGCAGCAGCTCATCTGTTCACACCTTGTTTCTGCCATGTGCTTGAACGCCAAGACGTTCGCGCTTCTGTGAGATGAAAGACGTCCTTCTGCATATGTGCTTGCTCACACCGGTGCACTTGTTAGTGTATCCATTCAGTCCTGGGCTGCGGGGCATTCAGAAGTGGCTCTGTGGAGACGTCTGCATAGAGGCAGCTGTCAGAACACGCACACTCGATTGTTCACCAAAACATATGCAGACGCGTCCTTAGCCTGTAGATTTGGATGCACAGAGTTCCCTGTGTTCGCAAGAGACAAGGGAATCGCGTCTGTGCGCACAGAAGCAATAGCGGACCGTTTCCCTCGGAGTGAACGCGAAAGAGCCGTCTATATACTCGCAGACACGCGAACGTGCCTCAATGCGGTCACAGAGGCAGCAGCTTTTGCACAGATGCTCCTGGTGATTCTGGCACTTTCCAGGCACACTCCTGAAAGTCGCGCACACTGCTGTTCACTCGCTAAACGACCTCTTGGGAAACACGTCTCCGGTCGACGGACCGCTCAGATTGCTTCTCGTGTAACTGTGAACTGTGTCAGCGCAGGGAATCCGTCTCTGTTGAGCAGATGTCAATCCTGCCTCGCTTTTGCTTTGTTGCCTCTACCAAGATGATTTCCCGTTTCTCTCTTCACTGGAGCAGGCAGACACAGCCAACGCACATCAAGTGTCAAGAGACACGCTCTGCTGAGCTCAACGCTTGTGCAGATGCACATGTGCGACGAAGTCAACACACGTGCTTGTGGAGAGAAAGAAAGGGACTCCCAGGCGTGTGGAGCGACGGGGAGAAAGAGCGGGCGCTGAGGAACACAGTTTCAAACAGACTGTCTCCACACAAACAGGCACCTGTCTGCAGGTATCCTAGATCTTGATTCTTGAACTTGAGGAAACACGCGTCTGAGCAAAACTCCCAAACGCTTCCAGGAAAGACACAGGCTCTCCCACAAGCACACAAGTGTTTGCCCTCAGCTATAGATCAGGGACAAGCCTGTGAAGAGCAACCAAAGAGCTCGTCCGTCTTTCCCTCAATAGATGGGAGTAGGCGCGCTTGCGGATGTGTGCGTGTGTGTGGCCACGCGTTTGCTTAGGCATCAGTGTGTGAAAAGGTAGGTGCTTTTCTCTAGCTGCGTGTGCGTGCACGTGGTGCTGGGTGCACATCCCTGGGTGCTCGTGGAAAGGTTTCTGCATGGTTTTCGCTGAGGAATCGTGTGTGTGCACATGGACAAAGAGAAGGCGCAGCAACCAGGTTCCAGCGCCGAAGAAGGCAAAAGGCGAGGTTTCCGGCGCTATCTCCTTCTCTCCCCAGAGCTAGTCGCGCAAAGCAAGCCGCTAAGCCGGCGACCGGCAAGAGAGCTACAACGAAGCATGCCGAACGGAGAAAATAGCAGCAGCTCATCTGTTCACACCTTGTTTCTGCCATGTGCTTGAACGCCAAGACGTTCGCGCTTCTGTGAGATGAAAGACGTCCTTCTGCATATGTGGTTGCTCACACCGGTGCACTTGTTAGTGTATCCATTCAGTCCTGGGCTGCGGGGCATTCAGAAGTGGCTCTGTGGAGACGTCTGCATAGAGGCAGCTGTCAGAACACGCACACTCGATTGTTCACCAAAACATATGCAGACGCGTCCTTAGCCTGTAGATTTGGATGCACAGAGTTCCCTGTGTTCGCAAGAGACAAGGGAATCGCGTCTGTGCGCACAGAAGCAATAGCGGACCGTTTCCCTCGGAGTGAACGCGAAAGAGCCGTCTATATACTCGCAGACACGCGAACGTGCCTCAATGCGGTCACAGAGGCAGCAGCTTTTGCACAGATGCTCCTGGTGATTCTGGCACTTTCCAGGCACACTCCTGAAAGTCGCGCACACTGCTGTTCACTCGCTAAACGACCTCTTGGGAAACACGTCTCCGGTCGACGGACCGCTCAGATTGCTTCTCGTGTAACTGTGAACTGTGTCAGCGCAGGGAATCCGTCTCTGTTGAGCAGATGTCAATCCTGCCTCGCTTTTGCTTTGTTGCCTCTACCAAGATGATTTCCCGTTTCTCTCTTCACTGGAGCAGGCAGACACAGCCAACGCACATCAAGTGTCAAGAGACACGCTCTGCTGAGCTCAACGCTTGTGCAGATGCACATGTGCGACGAAGTCAACACACGTGCTTGTGGAGAGAAAGAAAGGGACTCCCAGGCGTGTGGAGCGACGGGGAGAAAGAGCGGGCGCTGAGGAACACAGTTTCAAACAGACTGTCTCCACACAAACAGGCACCTGTCTGCAGGTATCCTAGATCTTGATTCTTGAACTTGAGGAAACACGCGTCTGAGCAAAACTCCCAAACGCTTCCAGGAAAGACACAGGCTCTCCCACAAGCACACAAGTGTTTGCCCTCAGCTATAGATCAGGGACAAGCCTGTGAAGAGCAACCAAAGAGCTCGTCCGTCTTTCCCTCAATAGATGGGAGTAGGCGCGCTTGCGGATGTGTGCGTGTGTGTGGCCACGCGTTTGCTTAGGCATCAGTGTGTGAAAAGGTAGGTGCTTTTCTCTAGCTGCGTGTGCGTGCACGTGGTGCTGGGTGCACATCCCTGGGTGCTCGTGGAAAGGTTTCTGCATGGTTTTCGCTGAGGAATCGTGTGTGTGCACATGGACAAAGAGAAGGCGCAGCAACCAGGTTCCAGCGCCGAAGAAGGCAAAAGGCGAGGTTTCCGGCGCTATCTCCTTCTCTCCCCAGAGCTAGTCGCGCAAAGCAAGCCGCTAAGCCGGCGACCGGCAAGAGAGCTACAACGAAGCATGCCGAACGGAGAAAATAGCAGCAGCTCATCTGTTCACACCTTGTTTCTGCCATGTGCTTGAACGCCAAGACGTTCGCGCTTCTGTGAGATGAAAGACGTCCTTCTGCATATGTGGTTGCTCACACCGGTGCACTTGTTAGTGTATCCATTCAGTCCTGGGCTGCGGGGCATTCAGAAGTGGCTCTGTGGAGACGTCTGCATAGAGGCAGCTGTCAGAACACGCACACTCGATTGTTCACCAAAACATATGCAGACGCGTCCTTAGCCTGTAGATTTGGATGCACAGAGTTCCCTGTGTTCGCAAGAGACAAGGGAATCGCGTCTGTGCGCACAGAAGCAATAGCGGACCGTTTCCCTCGGAGTGAACGCGAAAGAGCCGTCTATATACTCGCAGACACGCGAACGTGCCTCAATGCGGTCACAGAGGCAGCAGCTTTTGCACAGATGCTCCTGGTGATTCTGGCACTTTCCAGGCACACTCCTGAAAGTCGCGCACACTGCTGTTCACTCGCTAAACGACCTCTTGGGAAACACGTCTCCGGTCGACGGACCGCTCAGATTGCTTCTCGTGTAACTGTGAACTGTGTCAGCGCAGGGAATCCGTCTCTGTTGAGCAGATGTCAATCCTGCCTCGCTTTTGCTTTGTTGCCTCTACCAAGATGATTTCCCGTTTCTCTCTTCACTGGAGCAGGCAGACACAGCCAACGCACATCAAGTGTCAAGAGACACGCTCTGCTGAGCTCAACGCTTGTGCAGATGCACATGTGCGACGAAGTCAACACACGTGCTTGTGGAGAGAAAGAAAGGGACTCCCAGGCGTGTGGAGCGACGGGGAGAAAGAGCGGGCGCTGAGGAACACAGTTTCAAACAGACTGTCTCCACACAAACAGGCACCTGTCTGCAGGTATCCTAGATCTTGATTCTTGAACTTGAGGAAACACGCGTCTGAGCAAAACTCCCAAACGCTTCCAGGAAAGACACAGGCTCTCCCACAAGCACACAAGTGTTTGCCCTCAGCTATAGATCAGGGACAAGCCTGTGAAGAGCAACCAAAGAGCTCGTCCGTCTTTCTCTCAATAGATGGGAGTAGGCGCGCTTGCGGATGTGTGCGTGTGTGTGGCCACGCGTTTGCTTAGGCATCAGTGTGTGAAAAGGTAGGTGCTTTTCTCTAGCTGCGTGTGCGTGCACGTGGTGCTGGGTGCACATCCCTGGGTGCTCGTGGAAAGGTTTCTGCATGGTTTTCGCTGAGGAATCGTGTGTGTGCACATGGACAAAGAGAAGGCGCAGCAACCAGGTTCCAGCGCCGAAGAAGGCAAAAGGCGAGGTTTCCGGCGCTATCTCCTTCTCTCCCCAGAGCTAGTCGCGCAAAGCAAGCCGCTAAGCCGGCGACCGGCAAGAGAGCTACAACGAAGCATGCCGAACGGAGAAAATAGCAGCAGCTCATCTGTTCACACCTTGTTTCTGCCATGTGCTTGAACGCCAAGACGTTCGCGCTTCTGTGAGATGAAAGACGTCCTTCTGCATATGTGCTTGCTCACACCGGTGCACTTGTTAGTGTATCCATTCAGTCCTGGGCTGCGGGGCATTCAGAAGTGGCTCTGTGGAGACGTCTGCATAGAGGCAGCTGTCAGAACACGCACACTCGATTGTTCACCAAAACATATGCAGACGCGTCCTTAGCCTGTAGATTTGGATGCACAGAGTTCCCTGTGTTCGCAAGAGACAAGGGAATCGCGTCTGTGCGCACAGAAGCAATAGCGGACCGTTTCCCTCGGAGTGAACGCGAAAGAGCCGTCTATATACTCGCAGACACGCGAACGTGCCTCAATGCGGTCACAGAGGCAGCAGCTTTTGCACAGATGCTCCTGGTGATTCTGGCACTTTCCAGGCACACTCCTGAAAGTCGCGCACACTGCTGTTCACTCGCTAAACGACCTCTTGGGAAACACGTCTCCGGTCGACGGACCGCTCAGATTGCTTCTCGTGTAACTGTGAACTGTGTCAGCGCAGGGAATCCGTCTCTGTTGAGCAGATGTCAATCCTGCCTCGCTTTTGCTTTGTTGCCTCTACCAAGATGATTTCCCGTTTCTCTCTTCACTGGAGCAGGCAGACACAGCCAACGCACATCAAGTGTCAAGAGACACGCTCTGCTGAGCTCAACGCTTGTGCAGATGCACATGTGCGACGAAGTCAACACACGTGCTTGTGGAGAGAAAGAAAGGGACTCCCAGGCGTGTGGAGCGACGGGGAGAAAGAGCGGGCGCTGAGGAACACAGTTTCAAACAGACTGTCTCCACACAAACAGGCACCTGTCTGCAGGTATCCTAGATCTTGATTCTTGAACTTGAGGAAACACGCGTCTGAGCAAAACTCCCAAACGCTTCCAGGAAAGACACAGGCTCTCCCACAAGCACACAAGTGTTTGCCCTCAGCTATAGATCAGGGACAAGCCTGTGAAGAGCAACCAAAGAGCTCGTCCGTCTTTCCCTCAATAGATGGGAGTAGGCGCGCTTGCGGATGTGTGCGTGTGTGTGGCCACGCGTTTGCTTAGGCATCAGTGTGTGAAAAGGTAGGTGCTTTTCTCTAGCTGCGTGTGCGTGCACGTGGTGCTGGGTGCACATCCCTGGGTGCTCGTGGAAAGGTTTCTGCATGGTTTTCGCTGAGGAATCGTGTGTGTGCACATGGACAAAGAGAAGGCGCAGCAACCAGGTTCCAGCGCCGAAGAAGGCAAAAGGCGAGGTTTCCGGCGCTATCTCCTTCTCTCCCCAGAGCTAGTCGCGCAAAGCAAGCCGCTAAGCCGGCGACCGGCAAGAGAGCTACAACGAAGCATGCCGAACGGAGAAAATAGCAGCAGCTCATCTGTTCACACCTTGTTTCTGCCATGTGCTTGAACGCCAAGACGTTCGCGCTTCTGTGAGATGAAAGACGTCCTTCTGCATATGTGGTTGCTCACACCGGTGCACTTGTTAGTGTATCCATTCAGTCCTGGGCTGCGGGGCATTCAGAAGTGGCTCTGTGGAGACGTCTGCATAGAGGCAGCTGTCAGAACACGCACACTCGATTGTTCACCAAAACATATGCAGACGCGTCCTTAGCCTGTAGATTTGGATGCACAGAGTTCCCTGTGTTCGCAAGAGACAAGGGAATCGCGTCTGTGCGCACAGAAGCAATAGCGGACCGTTTCCCTCGGAGTGAACGCGAAAGAGCCGTCTATATACTCGCAGACACGCGAACGTGCCTCAATGCGGTCACAGAGGCAGCAGCTTTTGCACAGATGCTCCTGGTGATTCTGGCACTTTCCAGGCACACTCCTGAAAGTCGCGCACACTGCTGTTCACTCGCTAAACGACCTCTTGGGAAACACGTCTCCGGTCGACGGACCGCTCAGATTGCTTCTCGTGTAACTGTGAACTGTGTCAGCGCAGGGAATCCGTCTCTGTTGAGCAGATGTCAATCCTGCCTCGCTTTTGCTTTGTTGCCTCTACCAAGATGATTTCCCGTTTCTCTCTTCACTGGAGCAGGCAGACACAGCCAACGCACATCAAGTGTCAAGAGACACGCTCTGCTGAGCTCAACGCTTGTGCAGATGCACATGTGCGACGAAGTCAACACACGTGCTTGTGGAGAGAAAGAAAGGGACTCCCAGGCGTGTGGAGCGACGGGGAGAAAGAGCGGGCGCTGAGGAACACAGTTTCAAACAGACTGTCTCCACACAAACAGGCACCTGTCTGCAGGTATCCTAGATCTTGATTCTTGAACTTGAGGAAACACGCGTCTGAGCAAAACTCCCAAACGCTTCCAGGAAAGACACAGGCTCTCCCACAAGCACACAAGTGTTTGCCCTCAGCTATAGATCAGGGACAAGCCTGTGAAGAGCAACCAAAGAGCTCGTCCGTCTTTCCCTCAATAGATGGGAGTAGGCGCGCTTGCGGATGTGTGCGTGTGTGTGGCCACGCGTTTGCTTAGGCATCAGTGTGTGAAAAGGTAGGTGCTTTTCTCTAGCTGCGTGTGCGTGCACGTGGTGCTGGGTGCACATCCCTGGGTGCTCGTGGAAAGGTTTCTGCATGGTTTTCGCTGAGGAATCGTGTGTGTGCACATGGACAAAGAGAAGGCGCAGCAACCAGGTTCCAGCGCCGAAGAAGGCAAAAGGCGAGGTTTCCGGCGCTATCTCCTTCTCTCCCCAGAGCTAGTCGCGCAAAGCAAGCCGCTAAGCCGGCGACCGGCAAGAGAGCTACAACGAAGCATGCCGAACGGAGAAAATAGCAGCAGCTCATCTGTTCACACCTTGTTTCTGCCATGTGCTTGAACGCCAAGACGTTCGCGCTTCTGTGAGATGAAAGACGTCCTTCTGCATATGTGGTTGCTCACACCGGTGCACTTGTTAGTGTATCCATTCAGTCCTGGGCTGCGGGGCATTCAGAAGTGGCTCTGTGGAGACGTCTGCATAGAGGCAGCTGTCAGAACACGCACACTCGATTGTTCACCAAAACATATGCAGACGCGTCCTTAGCCTGTAGATTTGGATGCACAGAGTTCCCTGTGTTCGCAAGAGACAAGGGAATCGCGTCTGTGCGCACAGAAGCAATAGCGGACCGTTTCCCTCGGAGTGAACGCGAAAGAGCCGTCTATATACTCGCAGACACGCGAACGTGCCTCAATGCGGTCACAGAGGCAGCAGCTTTTGCACAGATGCTCCTGGTGATTCTGGCACTTTCCAGGCACACTCCTGAAAGTCGCGCACACTGCTGTTCACTCGCTAAACGACCTCTTGGGAAACACGTCTCCGGTCGACGGACCGCTCAGATTGCTTCTCGTGTAACTGTGAACTGTGTCAGCGCAGGGAATCCGTCTCTGTTGAGCAGATGTCAATCCTGCCTCGCTTTTGCTTTGTTGCCTCTACCAAGATGATTTCCCGTTTCTCTCTTCACTGGAGCAGGCAGACACAGCCAACGCACATCAAGTGTCAAGAGACACGCTCTGCTGAGCTCAACGCTTGTGCAGATGCACATGTGCGACGAAGTCAACACACGTGCTTGTGGAGAGAAAGAAAGGGACTCCCAGGCGTGTGGAGCGACGGGGAGAAAGAGCGGGCGCTGAGGAACACAGTTTCAAACAGACTGTCTCCACACAAACAGGCACCTGTCTGCAGGTATCCTAGATCTTGATTCTTGAACTTGAGGAAACACGCGTCTGAGCAAAACTCCCAAACGCTTCCAGGAAAGACACAGGCTCTCCCACAAGCACACAAGTGTTTGCCCTCAGCTATAGATCAGGGACAAGCCTGTGAAGAGCAACCAAAGAGCTCGTCCGTCTTTCCCTCAATAGATGGGAGTAGGCGCGCTTGCGGATGTGTGCGTGTGTGTGGCCACGCGTTTGCTTAGGCATCAGTGTGTGAAAAGGTAGGTGCTTTTCTCTAGCTGCGTGTGCGTGCACGTGGTGCTGGGTGCACATCCCTGGGTGCTCGTGGAAAGGTTTCTGCATGGTTTTCGCTGAGGAATCGTGTGTGTGCACATGGACAAAGAGAAGGCGCAGCAACCAGGTTCCAGCGCCGAAGAAGGCAAAAGGCGAGGTTTCCGGCGCTATCTCCTTCTCTCCCCAGAGCTAGTCGCGCAAAGCAAGCCGCTAAGCCGGCGACCGGCAAGAGAGCTACAACGAAGCATGCCGAACGGAGAAAATAGCAGCAGCTCATCTGTTCACACCTTGTTTCTGCCATGTGCTTGAACGCCAAGACGTTCGCGCTTCTGTGAGATGAAAGACGTCCTTCTGCATATGTGGTTGCTCACACCGGTGCACTTGTTAGTGTATCCATTCAGTCCTGGGCTGCGGGGCATTCAGAAGTGGCTCTGTGGAGACGTCTGCATAGAGGCAGCTGTCAGAACACGCACACTCGATTGTTCACCAAAACATATGCAGACGCGTCCTTAGCCTGTAGATTTGGATGCACAGAGTTCCCTGTGTTCGCAAGAGACAAGGGAATCGCGTCTGTGCGCACAGAAGCAATAGCGGACCGTTTCCCTCGGAGTGAACGCGAAAGAGCCGTCTATATACTCGCAGACACGCGAACGTGCCTCAATGCGGTCACAGAGGCAGCAGCTTTTGCACAGATGCTCCTGGTGATTCTGGCACTTTCCAGGCACACTCCTGAAAGTCGCGCACACTGCTGTTCACTCGCTAAACGACCTCTTGGGAAACACGTCTCCGGTCGACGGACCGCTCAGATTGCTTCTCGTGTAACTGTGAACTGTGTCAGCGCAGGGAATCCGTCTCTGTTGAGCAGATGTCAATCCTGCCTCGCTTTTGCTTTGTTGCCTCTACCAAGATGATTTCCCGTTTCTCTCTTCACTGGAGCAGGCAGACACAGCCAACGCACATCAAGTGTCAAGAGACACGCTCTGCTGAGCTCAACGCTTGTGCAGATGCACATGTGCGACGAAGTCAACACACGTGCTTGTGGAGAGAAAGAAAGGGACTCCCAGGCGTGTGGAGCGACGGGGAGAAAGAGCGGGCGCTGAGGAACACAGTTTCAAACAGACTGTCTCCACACAAACAGGCACCTGTCTGCAGGTATCCTAGATCTTGATTCTTGAACTTGAGGAAACACGCGTCTGAGCAAAACTCCCAAACGCTTCCAGGAAAGACACAGGCTCTCCCACAAGCACACAAGTGTTTGCCCTCAGCTATAGATCAGGGACAAGCCTGTGAAGAGCAACCAAAGAGCTCGTCCGTCTTTCTCTCAATAGATGGGAGTAGGCGCGCTTGCGGATGTGTGCGTGTGTGTGGCCACGCGTTTGCTTAGGCATCAGTGTGTGAAAAGGTAGGTGCTTTTCTCTAGCTGCGTGTGCGTGCACGTGGTGCTGGGTGCACATCCCTGGGTGCTCGTGGAAAGGTTTCTGCATGGTTTTCGCTGAGGAATCGTGTGTGTGCACATGGACAAAGAGAAGGCGCAGCAACCAGGTTCCAGCGCCGAAGAAGGCAAAAGGCGAGGTTTCCGGCGCTATCTCCTTCTCTCCCCAGAGCTAGTCGCGCAAAGCAAGCCGCTAAGCCGGCGACCGGCAAGAGAGCTACAACGAAGCATGCCGAACGGAGAAAATAGCAGCAGCTCATCTGTTCACACCTTGTTTCTGCCATGTGCTTGAACGCCAAGACGTTCGCGCTTCTGTGAGATGAAAGACGTCCTTCTGCATATGTGGTTGCTCACACCGGTGCACTTGTTAGTGTATCCATTCAGTCCTGGGCTGCGGGGCATTCAGAAGTGGCTCTGTGGAGACGTCTGCATAGAGGCAGCTGTCAGAACACGCACACTCGATTGTTCACCAAAACATATGCAGACGCGTCCTTAGCCTGTAGATTTGGATGCACAGAGTTCCCTGTGTTCGCAAGAGACAAGGGAATCGCGTCTGTGCGCACAGAAGCAATAGCGGACCGTTTCCCTCGGAGTGAACGCGAAAGAGCCGTCTATATACTCGCAGACACGCGAACGTGCCTCAATGCGGTCACAGAGGCAGCAGCTTTTGCACAGATGCTCCTGGTGATTCTGGCACTTTCCAGGCACACTCCTGAAAGTCGCGCACACTGCTGTTCACTCGCTAAACGACCTCTTGGGAAACACGTCTCCGGTCGACGGACCGCTCAGATTGCTTCTCGTGTAACTGTGAACTGTGTCAGCGCAGGGAATCCGTCTCTGTTGAGCAGATGTCAATCCTGCCTCGCTTTTGCTTTGTTGCCTCTACCAAGATGATTTCCCGTTTCTCTCTTCACTGGAGCAGGCAGACACAGCCAACGCACATCAAGTGTCAAGAGACATGCTCTGCTGAGCTCAACGCTTGTGCAGATGCACATGTGCGACGAAGTCAACACACGTGCTTGTGGAGAGAAAGAAAGGGACTCCCAGGCGTGTGGAGCGACGGGGAGAAAGAGCGGGCGCTGAGGAACACAGTTTCAAACAGACTGTCTCCACACAAACAGGCACCTGTCTGCAGGTATCCTAGATCTTGATTCTTGAACTTGAGGAAACACGCGTCTGAGCAAAACTCCCAAACGCTTCCAGGAAAGACACAGGCTCTCCCACAAGCACACAAGTGTTTGCCCTCAGCTATAGATCAGGGACAAGCCTGTGAAGAGCAACCAAAGAGCTCGTCCGTCTTTCCCTCAATAGATGGGAGTAGGCGCGCTTGCGGATGTGTGCGTGTGTGTGGCCACGCGTTTGCTTAGGCATCAGTGTGTGAAAAGGTAGGTGCTTTTCTCTAGCTGCGTGTGCGTGCACGTGGTGCTGGGTGCACATCCCTGGGTGCTCGTGGAAAGGTTTCTGCATGGTTTTCGCTGAGGAATCGTGTGTGTGCACATGGACAAAGAGAAGGCGCAGCAACCAGGTTCCAGCGCCGAAGAAGGCAAAAGGCGAGGTTTCCGGCGCTATCTCCTTCTCTCCCCAGAGCTAGTCGCGCAAAGCAAGCCGCTAAGCCGGCGACCGGCAAGAGAGCTACAACGAAGCATGCCGAACGGAGAAAATAGCAGCAGCTCATCTGTTCACACCTTGTTTCTGCCATGTGCTTGAACGCCAAGACGTTCGCGCTTCTGTGAGATGAAAGACGTCCTTCTGCATATGTGGTTGCTCACACCGGTGCACTTGTTAGTGTATCCATTCAGTCCTGGGCTGCGGGGCATTCAGAAGTGGCTCTGTGGAGACGTCTGCATAGAGGCAGCTGTCAGAACACGCACACTCGATTGTTCACCAAAACATATGCAGACGCGTCCTTAGCCTGTAGATTTGGATGCACAGAGTTCCCTGTGTTCGCAAGAGACAAGGGAATCGCGTCTGTGCGCACAGAAGCAATAGCGGACCGTTTCCCTCGGAGTGAACGCGAAAGAGCCGTCTATATACTCGCAGACACGCGAACGTGCCTCAATGCGGTCACAGAGGCAGCAGCTTTTGCACAGATGCTCCTGGTGATTCTGGCACTTTCCAGGCACACTCCTGAAAGTCGCGCACACTGCTGTTCACTCGCTAAACGACCTCTTGGGAAACACGTCTCCGGTCGACGGACCGCTCAGATTGCTTCTCGTGTAACTGTGAACTGTGTCAGCGCAGGGAATCCGTCTCTGTTGAGCAGATGTCAATCCTGCCTCGCTTTTGCTTTGTTGCCTCTACCAAGATGATTTCCCGTTTCTCTCTTCACTGGAGCAGGCAGACACAGCCAACGCACATCAAGTGTCAAGAGACACGCTCTGCTGAGCTCAACGCTTGTGCAGATGCACATGTGCGACGAAGTCAACACACGTGCTTGTGGAGAGAAAGAAAGGGACTCCCAGGCGTGTGGAGCGACGGGGAGAAAGAGCGGGCGCTGAGGAACACAGTTTCAAACAGACTGTCTCCACACAAACAGGCACCTGTCTGCAGGTATCCTAGATCTTGATTCTTGAACTTGAGGAAACACGCGTCTGAGCAAAACTCCCAAACGCTTCCAGGAAAGACACAGGCTCTCCCACAAGCACACAAGTGTTTGCCCTCAGCTAGAGATCAGGGACAAGCCTGTGAAGAGCAACCAAAGAGCTCGTCCGTCTTTCCCTCAATAGATGGGAGTAGGCGCGCTTGCGGATGTGTGCGTGTGTGTGGCCACGCGTTTGCTTAGGCATCAGTGTGTGAAAAGGTAGGTGCTTTTCTCTAGCTGCGTGTGCGTGCACGTGGTGCTGGGTGCACATCCCTGGGTGCTCGTGGAAAGGTTTCTGCATGGTTTTCGCTGAGGAATCGTGTGTGTGCACATGGACAAAGAGAAGGCGCAGCAACCAGGTTCCAGCGCCGAAGAAGGCAAAAGGCGAGGTTTCCGGCGCTATCTCCTTCTCTCCCCAGAGCTAGTCGCGCAAAGCAAGCCGCTAAGCCGGCGACCGGCAAGAGAGCTACAACGAAGCATGCCGAACGGAGAAAATAGCAGCAGCTCATCTGTTCACACCTTGTTTCTGCCATGTGCTTGAACGCCAAGACGTTCGCGCTTCTGTGAGATGAAAGACGTCCTTCTGCATATGTGGTTGCTCACACCGGTGCACTTGTTAGTGTATCCATTCAGTCCTGGGCTGCGGGGCATTCAGAAGTGGCTCTGTGGAGACGTCTGCATAGAGGCAGCTGTCAGAACACGCACACTCGATTGTTCACCAAAACATATGCAGACGCGTCCTTAGCCTGTAGATTTGGATGCACAGAGTTCCCTGTGTTCGCAAGAGACAAGGGAATCGCGTCTGTGCGCACAGAAGCAATAGCGGACCGTTTCCCTCGGAGTGAACGCGAAAGAGCCGTCTATATACTCGCAGACACGCGAACGTGCCTCAATGCGGTCACAGAGGCAGCAGCTTTTGCACAGATGCTCCTGGTGATTCTGGCACTTTCCAGGCACACTCCTGAAAGTCGCGCACACTGCTGTTCACTCGCTAAACGACCTCTTGGGAAACACGTCTCCGGTCGACGGACCGCTCAGATTGCTTCTCGTGTAACTGTGAACTGTGTCAGCGCAGGGAATCCGTCTCTGTTGAGCAGATGTCAATCCTGCCTCGCTTTTGCTTTGTTGCCTCTACCAAGATGATTTCCCGTTTCTCTCTTCACTGGAGCACGCAGACACAGCCAACGCACATCAAGTGTCAAGAGACACGCTCTGCTGAGCTCAACGCTTGTGCAGATGCACATGTGCGACGAAGTCAACACACGTGCTTGTGGAGAGAAAGAAAGGGACTCCCAGGCGTGTGGAGCGACGGGGAGAAAGAGCGGGCGCTGAGGAACACAGTTTCAAACAGACTGTCTCCACACAAACAGGCACCTGTCTGCAGGTATCCTAGATCTTGATTCTTGAACTTGAGGAAACACGCGTCTGAGCAAAACTCCCAAACGCTTCCAGGAAAGACACAGGCTCTCCCACAAGCACACAAGTGTTTGCCCTCAGCTATAGATCAGGGACAAGCCTGTGAAGAGATGCCCTGCTATTCTTTCGCCTTATGGCATCATGTGTTTCGTTCCTCTTGGAGATCGATTGTTAAACGTCTTTCCTAGGGCGACTGTGAAGCATTTGCCAGCGGAGGAGAAGTAGCACAGAGCAGCATTCAGTACTGCCTACGAGTGTCTTTGCTACCCTACTAGCGGAGCTCCAAGAACAGGCACACATCTTCAGGTACCTTCCAAATGTGGATTCCCCTGCAGCCCCGTAGGCGGGCGTGCAGTACGCCAACCGTCAACGGACGTTTTTCCCCTCAAGCCTGTCAGGACGTTGCTCGTCCGTCTTTCCCTCAATAGATGGGAGTAGGCGCGCTTGCGGATGTGTGCGTGTGTGTGGCCACGCGTTTGCTTAGGCTTCAGTGTGTGAAAAGGTAGGTGCTTTTCTCTAGCTGCGTGTGCGTGCACGTGGTGCTGGGTGCACATCCCTGGGTGCTCGTGGAAAGGTTTCTGCATGGTTTTCGCTGAGGAATCGTGTGTGTGCACATGGACAAAGAGAAGGCGCAGCAACCAGGTTCCAGCGCCGAAGAAGGCAAAAGGCGAGGTTTCCGGCGCTATCTCCTTCTCTCCCCAGAGCTAGTCGCGCAAAGCAAGCCGCTAAGCCGGCGACCGGCAAGAGAGCTACAACGAAGCATGCCGAACGGAGAAAATAGCAGCAGCTCATCTGTTCACACCTTGTTTCTGCCATGTGCTTGAACGCCAAGACGTTCGCGCTTCTGTGAGATGAAAGACGTCCTTCTGCATATGTGGTTGCTCACACCGGTGCACTTGTTAGTGTATCCATTCAGTCCTGGGCTGCGGGGCATTCAGAAGTGGCTCTGTGGAGACGTCTGCATAGAGGCAGCTGTCAGAACACGCACACTCGATTGTTCACCAAAACATATGCAGACGCGTCCTTAGCCTGTAGATTTGGATGCACAGAGTTCCCTGTGTTCGCAAGAGACAAGGGAATCGCGTCTGTGCGCACAGAAGCAATAGCGGACCGTTTCCCTCGGAGTGAACGCGAAAGAGCCGTCTATATACTCGCAGACACGCGAACGTGCCTCAATGCGGTCACAGAGGCAGCAGCTTTTGCACAGATGCTCCTGGTGATTCTGGCACTTTCCAGGCACACTCCTGAAAGTCGCGCACACTGCTGTTCACTCGCTAAACGACCTCTTGGGAAACACGTCTCCGGTCGACGGACCGCTCAGATTGCTTCTCGTGTAACTGTGAACTGTGTCAGCACAGGGAATCCGTCTCTGTTGAGCAGATGTCAATCCTGCCTCGCTTTTGCTTTGTTGCCTCTACCAAGATGATTTCCCGTTTCTCTCTTCACTGGAGCAGGCAGACACAGCCAACGCACATCAAGTGTCAAGAGACACGCTCTGCTGAGCTCAACGCTTGTGCAGATGCACATGTGCGACGAAGTCAACACACGTGCTTGTGGAGAGAAAGAAAGGGACTCCCAGGCGTGTGGAGCGACGGGGAGAAAGAGCGGGCGCTGAGGAACACAGTTTCAAACAGACTGTCTCCACACAAACAGGCACCTGTCTGCAGGTATCCTAGATCTTGATTCTTGAACTTGAGGAAACACGCGTCTGAGCAAAACTCCCAAACGCTTCCAGGAAAGACACAGGCTCTCCCACAAGCACACAAGTGTTTGCCCTCAGCTATAGATCAGGGACAAGCCTGTGAAGAGCAACCAAAGAGCTCGTCCGTCTTTCCCTCAATAGATGGGAGTAGGCGCGCTTGCGGATGTGTGCGTGTGTGTGGCCACGCGTTTGCTTAGGCATCAGTGTGTGAAAAGGTAGGTGCTTTTCTCTAGCTGCGTGTGCGTGCACGTGGTGCTGGGTGCACATCCCTGGGTGCTCGTGGAAAGGTTTCTGCATGGTTTTCGCTGAGGAATCGTGTGTGTGCACATGGACAAAGAGAAGGCGCAGCAACCAGGTTCCAGCGCCGAAGAAGGCAAAAGGCGAGGTTTCCGGCGCTATCTCCTTCTCTCCCCAGAGCTAGTCGCGCAAAGCAAGCCGCTAAGCCGGCGACCGGCAAGAGAGCTACAACGAAGCATGCCGAACGGAGAAAATAGCAGCAGCTCATCTGTTCACACCTTGTTTCTGCCATGTGCTTGAACGCCAAGACGTTCGCGCTTCTGTGAGATGAAAGACGTCCTTCTGCATATGTGGTTGCTCACACCGGTGCACTTGTTAGTGTATCCATTCAGTCCTGGGCTGCGGGGCATTCAGAAGTGGCTCTGTGGAGACGTCTGCATAGAGGCAGCTGTCAGAACACGCACACTCGATTGTTCACCAAAACATATGCAGACGCGTCCTTAGCCTGTAGATTTGGATGCACAGAGTTCCCTGTGTTCGCAAGAGACAAGGGAATCGCGTCTGTGCGCACAGAAGCAATAGCGGACCGTTTCCCTCGGAGTGAACGCGAAAGAGCCGTCTATATACTCGCAGACACGCGAACGTGCCTCAATGCGGTCACAGAGGCAGCAGCTTTTGCACAGATGCTCCTGGTGATTCTGGCACTTTCCAGGCACACTCCTGAAAGTCGCGCACACTGCTGTTCACTCGCTAAACGACCTCTTGGGAAACACGTCTCCGGTCGACGGACCGCTCAGATTGCTTCTCGTGTAACTGTGAACTGTGTCAGCGCAGGGAATCCGTCTCTGTTGAGCAGATGTCAATCCTGCCTCGCTTTTGCTTTGTTGCCTCTACCAAGATGATTTCCCGTTTCTCTCTTCACTGGAGCACGCAGACACAGCCAACGCACATCAAGTGTCAAGAGACACGCTCTGCTGAGCTCAACGCTTGTGCAGATGCACATGTGCGACGAAGTCAACACACGTGCTTGTGGAGAGAAAGAAAGGGACTCCCAGGCGTGTGGAGCGACGGGGAGAAAGAGCGGGCGCTGAGGAACACAGTTTCAAACAGACTGTCTCCACACAAACAGGCACCTGTCTGCAGGTATCCTAGATCTTGATTCTTGAACTTGAGGAAACACGCGTCTGAGCAAAACTCCCAAACGCTTCCAGGAAAGACACAGGCTCTCCCACAAGCACACAAGTGTTTGCCCTCAGCTATAGATCAGGGACAAGCCTGTGAAGAGATGCCCTGCTATTCTTTCGCCTTATGGCATCATGTGTTTCGTTCCTCTTGGAGATCGATTGTTAAACGTCTTTCCTAGGGCGACTGTGAAGCATTTGCCAGCGGAGGAGAAGTAGCACAGAGCAGCATTCAGTACTGCCTACGAGTGTCTTTGCTACCCTACTACCGGAGCTCCAAGAACAGGCACACATCTTCAGGTACCTTCCAAATGTGGATTCCCCTGCAGCCCCGTAGGCGGGCGTGCAGTACGCCAACCGTCAACGGACGTTTTTCCCCTCAAGCCTGTCAGGACGTTGCTCGTCCGTCTTTCCCTCAATAGATGGGAGTAGGCGCGCTTGCGGATGTGTGCGTGTGTGTGGCCACGCGTTTGCTTAGGCTTCAGTGTGTGAAAAGGTAGGTGCTTTTCTCTAGCTGCGTGTGCGTGCACGTGGTGCTGGGTGCACATCCCTGGGTGCTCGTGGAAAGGTTTCTGCATGGTTTTCGCTGAGGAATCGTGTGTGTGCACATGGACAAAGAGAAGGCGCAGCAACCAGGTTCCAGCGCCGAAGAAGGCAAAAGGCGAGGTTTCCGGCGCTATCTCCTTCTCTCCCCAGAGCTAGTCGCGCAAAGCAAGCCGCTAAGCCGGCGACCGGCAAGAGAGCTACAACGAAGCATGCCGAACGGAGAAAATAGCAGCAGCTCATCTGTTCACACCTTGTTTCTGCCATGTGCTTGAACGCCAAGACGTTCGCGCTTCTGTGAGATGAAAGACGTCCTTCTGCATATGTGGTTGCTCACACCGGTGCACTTGTTAGTGTATCCATTCAGTCCTGGGCTGCGGGGCATTCAGAAGTGGCTCTGTGGAGACGTCTGCATAGAGGCAGCTGTCAGAACACGCACACTCGATTGTTCACCAAAACATATGCAGACGCGTCCTTAGCCTGTAGATTTGGATGCACAGAGTTCCCTGTGTTCGCAAGAGACAAGGGAATCGCGTCTGTGCGCACAGAAGCAATAGCGGACCGTTTCCCTCGGAGTGAACGCGAAAGAGCCGTCTATATACTCGCAGACACGCGAACGTGCCTCAATGCGGTCACAGAGGCAGCAGCTTTTGCACAGATGCTCCTGGTGATTCTGGCACTTTCCAGGCACACTCCTGAAAGTCGCGCACACTGCTGTTCACTCGCTAAACGACCTCTTGGGAAACACGTCTCCGGTCGACGGACCGCTCAGATTGCTTCTCGTGTAACTGTGAACTGTGTCAGCGCAGGGAATCCGTCTCTGTTGAGCAGATGTCAATCCTGCCTCGCTTTTGCTTTGTTGCCTCTACCAAGATGATTTCCCGTTTCTCTCTTCACTGGAGCAGGCAGACACAGCCAACGCACATCAAGTGTCAAGAGACACGCTCTGCTGAGCTCAACGCTTGTGCAGATGCACATGTGCGACGAAGTCAACACACGTGCTTGTGGAGAGAAAGAAAGGGACTCCCAGGCGTGTGGAGCGACGGGGAGAAAGAGCGGGCGCTGAGGAACACAGTTTCAAACAGACTGTCTCCACACAAACAGGCACCTGTCTGCAGGTATCCTAGATCTTGATTCTTGAACTTGAGGAAACACGCGTCTGAGCAAAACTCCCAAACGCTTCCAGGAAAGACACAGGCTCTCCCACAAGCACACAAGTGTTTGCCCTCAGCTATAGATCAGGGACAAGCCTGTGAAGAGATGCCCTGCTATTCTTTCGCCTTATGGCATCATGTGTTTCGTTCCTCTTGGAGATCGATTGTTAAACGTCTTTCCTAGGGCGACTGTGAAGCATTTGCCAGCGGAGGAGAAGTAGCACGGAGCAGCATTCAGTACTGCCTACGAGTGTCTTTGCTACCCTACTAGCGGAGCTCCAAGAACAGGCACACATCTTCAGGTACCTTCCAAATGTGGATTCCCCTGCAGCCCCGTAGGCGGGCGTGCAGTACGCCAACCGTCAACGGACGTTTTTCCCCTCAAGCCTGTCAGGACGTTGCTCGTCCGTCTTTCCCTCAATAGATGGGAGTAGGCGCGCTTGCGGATGTGTGCGTGTGTGTGGCCACGCGTTTGCTTAGGCTTCAGTGTGTGAAAAGGTAGGTGCTTTTCTCTAGCTGCGTGTGCGTGCACGTGGTGCTGGGTGCACATCCCTGGGTGCTCGTGGAAAGGTTTCTGCATGGTTTTCGCTGAGGAATCGTGTGTGTGCACATGGACAAAGAGAAGGCGCAGCAACCAGGTTCCAGCGCCGAAGAAGGCAAAAGGCGAGGTTTCCGGCGCTATCTCCTTCTCTCCCCAGAGCTAGTCGCGCAAAGCAAGCCGCTAAGCCGGCGACCGGCAAGAGAGCTACAACGAAGCATGCCGAACGGAGAAAATAGCAGCAGCTCATCTGTTCACACCTTGTTTCTGCCATGTGCTTGAACGCCAAGACGTTCGCGCTTCTGTGAGATGAAAGACGTCCTTCTGCATATGTGGTTGCTCACACCGGTGCACTTGTTAGTGTATCCATTCAGTCCTGGGCTGCGGGGCATTCAGAAGTGGCTCTGTGGAGACGTCTGCATAGAGGCAGCTGTCAGAACACGCACACTCGATTGTTCACCAAAACATATGCAGACGCGTCCTTAGCCTGTAGATTTGGATGCACAGAGTTCCCTGTGTTCGCAAGAGACAAGGGAATCGCGTCTGTGCGCACAGAAGCAATAGCGGACCGTTTCCCTCGGAGTGAACGCGAAAGAGCCGTCTATATACTCGCAGACACGCGAACGTGCCTCAATGCGGTCACAGAGGCAGCAGCTTTTGCACAGATGCTCCTGGTGATTCTGGCACTTTCCAGGCACACTCCTGAAAGTCGCGCACACTGCTGTTCACTCGCTAAACGACCTCTTGGGAAACACGTCTCCGGTCGACGGACCGCTCAGATTGCTTCTCGTGTAACTGTGAACTGTGTCAGCGCAGGGAATCCGTCTCTGTTGAGCAGATGTCAATCCTGCCTCGCTTTTGCTTTGTTGCCTCTACCAAGATGATTTCCCGTTTCTCTCTTCACTGGAGCAGGCAGACACAGCCAACGCACATCAAGTGTCAAGAGACACGCTCTGCTGAGCTCAACGCTTGTGCAGATGCACATGTGCGACGAAGTCAACACACGTGCTTGTGGAGAGAAAGAAAGGGACTCCCAGGCGTGTGGAGCGACGGGGAGAAAGAGCGGGCGCTGAGGAACACAGTTTCAAACAGACTGTCTCCACACAAACAGGCACCTGTCTGCAGGTATCCTAGATCTTGATTCTTGAACTTGAGGAAACACGCGTCTGAGCAAAACTCCCAAACGCTTCCAGGAAAGACACAGGCTCTCCCACAAGCACACAAGTGTTTGCCCTCAGCTATAGATCAGGGACAAGCCTGTGAAGAGATGCCCTGCTATTCTTTCGCCTTATGGCATCATGTGTTTCGTTCCTCTTGGAGATCGATTGTTAAACGTCTTTCCTAGGGCGACTGTGAAGCATTTGCCAGCGGAGGAGAAGTAGCACGGAGCAGCATTCAGTACTGCCTACGAGTGTCTTTGCTACCCTACTAGCGGAGCTCCAAGAACAGGCACACATCTTCAGGTACCTTCCAAATGTGGATTCCCCTGCAGCCCCGTAGGCGGGCGTGCAGTACGCCAACCGTCAACGGACGTTTTTCCCCTCAAGCCTGTCAGGACGTTGCTCGTCCGTCTTTCCCTCAATAGATGGGAGTAGGCGCGCTTGCGGATGTGTGCGTGTGTGTGGCCACGCGTTTGCTTAGGCTTCAGTGTGTGAAAAGGTAGGTGCTTTTCTCTAGCTGCGTGTGCGTGCACGTGGTGCTGGGTGCACATCCCTGGGTGCTCGTGGAAAGGTTTCTGCATGGTTTTCGCTGAGGAATCGTGTGTGTGCACATGGACAAAGAGAAGGCGCAGCAACCAGGTTCCAGCGCCGAAGAAGGCAAAAGGCGAGGTTTCCGGCGCTATCTCCTTCTCTCCCCAGAGCTAGTCGCGCAAAGCAAGCCGCTAAGCCGGCGACCGGCAAGAGAGCTACAACGAAGCATGCCGAACGGAGAAAATAGCAGCAGCTCATCTGTTCACACCTTGTTTCTGCCATGTGCTTGAACGCCAAGACGTTCGCGCTTCTGTGAGATGAAAGACGTCCTTCTGCATATGTGGTTGCTCACACCGGTGCACTTGTTAGTGTATCCATTCAGTCCTGGGCTGCGGGGCATTCAGAAGTGGCTCTGTGGAGACGTCTGCATAGAGGCAGCTGTCAGAACACGCACACTCGATTGTTCACCAAAACATATGCAGACGCGTCCTTAGCCTGTAGATTTGGATGCACAGAGTTCCCTGTGTTCGCAAGAGACAAGGGAATCGCGTCTGTGCGCACAGAAGCAATAGCGGACCGTTTCCCTCGGAGTGAACGCGAAAGAGCCATCTATATACTCGCAGACACGCGAACGTGCCTCAATGCGGTCACAGAGGCAGCAGCTTTTGCACAGATGCTCCTGGTGATTCTGGCACTTTCCAGGCACACTCCTGAAAGTCGCGCACACTGCTGTTCACTCGCTAAACGACCTCTTGGGAAACACGTCTCCGGTCGACGGACCGCTCAGATTGCTTCTCGTGTAACTGTGAACTGTGTCAGCGCAGGGAATCCGTCTCTGTTGAGCAGATGTCAATCCTGCCTCGCTTTTGCTTTGTTGCCTCTACCAAGATGATTTCCCGTTTCTCTCTTCACTGGAGCAGGCAGACACAGCCAACGCACATCAAGTGTCAAGAGACACGCTCTGCTGAGCTCAACGCTTGTGCAGATGCACATGTGCGACGAAGTCAACACACGTGCTTGTGGAGAGAAAGAAAGGGACTCCCAGGCGTGTGGAGCGACGGGGAGAAAGAGCGGGCGCTGAGGAACACAGTTTCAAACAGACTGTCTCCACACAAACAGGCACCTGTCTGCAGGTATCCTAGATCTTGATTCTTGAACTTGAGGAAACACGCGTCTGAGCAAAACTCCCAAACGCTTCCAGGAAAGACACAGGCTCTCCCACAAGCACACAAGTGTTTGCCCTCAGCTATAGATCAGGGACAAGCCTGTGAAGAGATGCCCTGCTATTCTTTCGCCTTATGGCATCATGTGTTTCGTTCCTCTTGGAGATCGATTGTTAAACGTCTTTCCTAGGGCGACTGTGAAGCATTTGCCAGCGGAGGAGAAGTAGCACGGAGCAGCATTCAGTACTGCCTACGAGTGTCTTTGCTACCCTACTAGCGGAGCTCCAAGAACAGGCACACATCTTCAGGTACCTTCCAAATGTGGATTCCCCTGCAGCCCCGTAGGCGGGCGTGCAGTACGCCAACCGTCAACGGACGTTTTTCCCCTCAAGCCTGTCAGGACGTTGCTCGTCCGTCTTTCCCTCAATAGATGGGAGTAGGCGCGCTTGCGGATGTGTGCGTGTGTGTGGCCACGCGTTTGCTTAGGCTTCAGTGTGTGAAAAGGTAGGTGCTTTTCTCTAGCTGCGTGTGCGTGCACGTGGTGCTGGGTGCACATCCCTGGGTGCTCGTGGAAAGGTTTCTGCATGGTTTTCGCTGAGGAATCGTGTGTGTGCACATGGACAAAGAGAAGGCGCAGCAACCAGGTTCCAGCGCCGAAGAAGGCAAAAGGCGAGGTTTCCGGCGCTATCTCCTTCTCTCCCCAGAGCTAGTCGCGCAAAGCAAGCCGCTAAGCCGGCGACCGGCAAGAGAGCTACAACGAAGCATGCCGAACGGAGAAAATAGCAGCAGCTCATCTGTTCACACCTTGTTTCTGCCATGTGCTTGAACGCCAAGACGTTCGCGCTTCTGTGAGATGAAAGACGTCCTTCTGCATATGTGGTTGCTCACACCGGTGCACTTGTTAGTGTATCCATTCAGTCCTGGGCTGCGGGGCATTCAGAAGTGGCTCTGTGGAGACGTCTGCATAGAGGCAGCTGTCAGAACACGCACACTCGATTGTTCACCAAAACATATGCAGACGCGTCCTTAGCCTGTAGATTTGGATGCACAGAGTTCCCTGTGTTCGCAAGAGACAAGGGAATCGCGTCTGTGCGCACAGAAGCAATAGCGGACCGTTTCCCTCGGAGTGAACGCGAAAGAGCCGTCTATATACTCGCAGACACGCGAACGTGCCTCAATGCGGTCACAGAGGCAGCAGCTTTTGCACAGATGCTCCTGGTGATTCTGGCACTTTCCAGGCACACTCCTGAAAGTCGCGCACACTGCTGTTCACTCGCTAAACGACCTCTTGGGAAACACGTCTCCGGTCGACGGACCGCTCAGATTGCTTCTCGTGTAACTGTGAACTGTGTCAGCGCAGGGAATCCGTCTCTGTTGAGCAGATGTCAATCCTGCCTCGCTTTTGCTTTGTTGCCTCTACCAAGATGATTTCCCGTTTCTCTCTTCACTGGAGCAGGCAGACACAGCCAACGCACATCAAGTGTCAAGAGACACGCTCTGCTGAGCTCAACGCTTGTGCAGATGCACATGTGCGACGAAGTCAACACACGTGCTTGTGGAGAGAAAGAAAGGGACTCCCAGGCGTGTGGAGCGACGGGGAGAAAGAGCGGGCGCTGAGGAACACAGTTTCAAACAGACTGTCTCCACACAAACAGGCACCTGTCTGCAGGTATCCTAGATCTTGATTCTTGAACTTGAGGAAACACGCGTCTGAGCAAAACTCCCAAACGCTTCCAGGAAAGACACAGGCTCTCCCACAAGCACACAAGTGTTTGCCCTCAGCTATAGATCAGGGACAAGCCTGTGAAGAGATGCCCTGCTATTCTTTCGCCTTATGGCATCATGTGTTTCGTTCCTCTTGGAGATCGATTGTTAAACGTCTTTCCTAGGGCGACTGTGAAGCATTTGCCAGCGGAGGAGAAGTAGCACGGAGCAGCATTCAGTACTGCCTACGAGTGTCTTTGCTACCCTACTAGCGGAGCTCCAAGAACAGGCACACATCTTCAGGTACCTTCCAAATGTGGATTCCCCTGCAGCCCCGTAGGCGGGCGTGCAGTACGCCAACCGTCAACGGACGTTTTTCCCCTCAAGCCTGTCAGGACGTTGCTCGTCCGTCTTTCCCTCAATAGATGGGAGTAGGCGCGCTTGCGGATGTGTGCGTGTGTGTGGCCACGCGTTTGCTTAGGCTTCAGTGTGTGAAAAGGTAGGTGCTTTTCTCTAGCTGCGTGTGCGTGCACGTGGTGCTGGGTGCACATCCCTGGGTGCTCGTGGAAAGGTTTCTGCATGGTTTTCGCTGAGGAATCGTGTGTGTGCACATGGACAAAGAGAAGGCGCAGCAACCAGGTTCCAGCGCCGAAGAAGGCAAAAGGCGAGGTTTCCGGCGCTATCTCCTTCTCTCCCCAGAGCTAGTCGCGCAAAGCAAGCCGCTAAGCCGGCGACCGGCAAGAGAGCTACAACGAAGCATGCCGAACGGAGAAAATAGCAGCAGCTCATCTGTTCACACCTTGTTTCTGCCATGTGCTTGAACGCCAAGACGTTCGCGCTTCTGTGAGATGAAAGACGTCCTTCTGCATATGTGGTTGCTCACACCGGTGCACTTGTTAGTGTATCCATTCAGTCCTGGGCTGCGGGGCATTCAGAAGTGGCTCTGTGGAGACGTCTGCATAGAGGCAGCTGTCAGAACACGCACACTCGATTGTTCACCAAAACATATGCAGACGCGTCCTTAGCCTGTAGATTTGGATGCACAGAGTTCCCTGTGTTCGCAAGAGACAAGGGAATCGCGTCTGTGCGCACAGAAGCAATAGCGGACCGTTTCCCTCGGAGTGAACGCGAAAGAGCCGTCTATATACTCGCAGACACGCGAACGTGCCTCAATGCGGTCACAGAGGCAGCAGCTTTTGCACAGATGCTCCTGGTGATTCTGGCACTTTCCAGGCACACTCCTGAAAGTCGCGCACACTGCTGTTCACTCGCTAAACGACCTCTTGGGAAACACGTCTCCGGTCGACGGACCGCTCAGATTGCTTCTCGTGTAACTGTGAACTGTGTCAGCGCAGGGAATCCGTCTCTGTTGAGCAGATGTCAATCCTGCCTCGCTTTTGCTTTGTTGCCTCTACCAAGATGATTTCCCGTTTCTCTCTTCACTGGAGCAGGCAGACACAGCCAACGCACATCAAGTGTCAAGAGACACGCTCTGCTGAGCTCAACGCTTGTGCAGATGCACATGTGCGACGAAGTCAACACACGTGCTTGTGGAGAGAAAGAAAGGGACTCCCAGGCGTGTGGAGCGACGGGGAGAAAGAGCGGGCGCTGAGGAACACAGTTTCAAACAGACTGTCTCCACACAAACAGGCACCTGTCTGCAGGTATCCTAGATCTTGATTCTTGAACTTGAGGAAACACGCGTCTGAGCAAAACTCCCAAACGCTTCCAGGAAAGACACAGGCTCTCCCACAAGCACACAAGTGTTTGCCCTCAGCTATAGATCAGGGACAAGCCTGTGAAGAGCAACCAAAGAGCTCGTCCGTCTTTCCCTCAATAGATGGGAGTAGGCGCGCTTGCGGATGTGTGCGTGTGTGTGGCCACGCGTTTGCTTAGGCATCAGTGTGTGAAAAGGTAGGTGCTTTTCTCTAGCTGCGTGTGCGTGCACGTGGTGCTGGGTGCACATCCCTGGGTGCTCGTGGAAAGGTTTCTGCATGGTTTTCGCTGAGGAATCGTGTGTGTGCACATGGACAAAGAGAAGGCGCAGCAACCAGGTTCCAGCGCCGAAGAAGGCAAAAGGCGAGGTTTCCGGCGCTATCTCCTTCTCTCCCCAGAGCTAGTCGCGCAAAGCAAGCCGCTAAGCCGGCGACCGGCAAGAGAGCTACAACGAAGCATGCCGAACGGAGAAAATAGCAGCAGCTCATCTGTTCACACCTTGTTTCTGCCATGTGCTTGAACGCCAAGACGTTCGCGCTTCTGTGAGATGAAAGACGTCCTTCTGCATATGTGGTTGCTCACACCGGTGCACTTGTTAGTGTATCCATTCAGTCCTGGGCTGCGGGGCATTCAGAAGTGGCTCTGTGGAGACGTCTGCATAGAGGCAGCTGTCAGAACACGCACACTCGATTGTTCACCAAAACATATGCAGACGCGTCCTTAGCCTGTAGATTTGGATGCACAGAGTTCCCTGTGTTCGCAAGAGACAAGGGAATCGCGTCTGTGCGCACAGAAGCAATAGCGGACCGTTTCCCTCGGAGTGAACGCGAAAGAGCCGTCTATATACTCGCAGACACGCGAACGTGCCTCAATGCGGTCACAGAGGCAGCAGCTTTTGCACAGATGCTCCTGGTGATTCTGGCACTTTCCAGGCACACTCCTGAAAGTCGCGCACACTGCTGTTCACTCGCTAAACGACCTCTTGGGAAACACGTCTCCGGTCGACGGACCGCTCAGATTGCTTCTCGTGTAACTGTGAACTGTGTCAGCGCAGGGAATCCGTCTCTGTTGAGCAGATGTCAATCCTGCCTCGCTTTTGCTTTGTTGCCTCTACCAAGATGATTTCCCGTTTCTCTCTTCACTGGAGCAGGCAGACACAGCCAACGCACATCAAGTGTCAAGAGACACGCTCTGCTGAGCTCAACGCTTGTGCAGATGCACATGTGCGACGAAGTCAACACACGTGCTTGTGGAGAGAAAGAAAGGGACTCCCAGGCGTGTGGAGCGACGGGGAGAAAGAGCGGGCGCTGAGGAACACAGTTTCAAACAGACTGTCTCCACACAAACAGGCACCTGTCTGCAGGTATCCTAGATCTTGATTCTTGAACTTGAGGAAACACGCGTCTGAGCAAAACTCCCAAACGCTTCCAGGAAAGACACAGGCTCTCCCACAAGCACACAAGTGTTTGCCCTCAGCTATAGATCAGGGACAAGCCTGTGAAGAGATGCCCTGCTATTCTTTCGCCTTATGGCATCATGTGTTTCGTTCCTCTTGGAGATCGATTGTTAAACGTCTTTCCTCGGGCGACTGTGAAGCATTTGCCAGCGGAGGAGAAGTAGCACGGAGCAGCATTCAGTACTGCCTACGAGTGTCTTTGCTACCCTACTAGCGGAGCTCCAAGAACAGGCACACATCTTCAGGTACCTTCCAAATGTGGATTCCCCTGCAGCCCCGTAGGCGGGCGTGCAGTACGCCAACCGTCAACGGACGTTTTTCCCCTCAAGCCTGTCAGGACGTTGCTCGTCCGTCTTTCCCTCAATAGATGGGAGTAGGCGCGCTTGCGGATGTGTGCGTGTGTGTGGCCACGCGTTTGCTTAGGCTTCAGTGTGTGAAAAGGTAGGTGCTTTTCTCTAGCTGCGTGTGCGTGCACGTGGTGCTGGGTGCACATCCCTGGGTGCTCGTGGAAAGGTTTCTGCATGGTTTTCGCTGAGGAATCGTGTGTGTGCACATGGACAAAGAGAAGGCGCAGCAACCAGGTTCCAGCGCCGAAGAAGGCAAAAGGCGAGGTTTCCGGCGCTATCTCCTTCTCTCCCCAGAGCTAGTCGCGCAAAGCAAGCCGCTAAGCCGGCGACCGGCAAGAGAGCTACAACGAAGCATGCCGAACGGAGAAAATAGCAGCAGCTCATCTGTTCACACCTTGTTTCTGCCATGTGCTTGAACGCCAAGACGTTCGCGCTTCTGTGAGATGAAAGACGTCCTTCTGCATATGTGGTTGCTCACACCGGTGCACTTGTTAGTGTATCCATTCAGTCCTGGGCTGCGGGGCATTCAGAAGTGGCTCTGTGGAGACGTCTGCATAGAGGCAGCTGTCAGAACACGCACACTCGATTGTTCACCAAAACATATGCAGACGCGTCCTTAGCCTGTAGATTTGGATGCACAGAGTTCCCTGTGTTCGCAAGAGACAAGGGAATCGCGTCTGTGCGCACAGAAGCAATAGCGGACCGTTTCCCTCGGAGTGAACGCGAAAGAGCCGTCTATATACTCGCAGACACGCGAACGTGCCTCAATGCGGTCACAGAGGCAGCAGCTTTTGCACAGATGCTCCTGGTGATTCTGGCACTTTCCAGGCACACTCCTGAAAGTCGCGCACACTGCTGTTCACTCGCTAAACGACCTCTTGGGAAACACGTCTCCGGTCGACGGACCGCTCAGATTGCTTCTCGTGTAACTGTGAACTGTGTCAGCGCAGGGAATCCGTCTCTGTTGAGCAGATGTCAATCCTGCCTCGCTTTTGCTTTGTTGCCTCTACCAAGATGATTTCCCGTTTCTCTCTTCACTGGAGCAGGCAGACACAGCCAACGCACATCAAGTGTCAAGAGACACGCTCTGCTGAGCTCAACGCTTGTGCAGATGCACATGTGCGACGAAGTCAACACACGTGCTTGTGGAGAGAAAGAAAGGGACTCCCAGGCGTGTGGAGCGACGGGGAGAAAGAGCGGGCGCTGAGGAACACAGTTTCAAACAGACTGTCTCCACACAAACAGGCACCTGTCTGCAGGTATCCTAGATCTTGATTCTTGAACTTGAGGAAACACGCGTCTGAGCAAAACTCCCAAACGCTTCCAGGAAAGACACAGGCTCTCCCACAAGCACACAAGTGTTTGCCCTCAGCTATAGATCAGGGACAAGCCTGTGAAGAGATGCCCTGCTATTCTTTCGCCTTATGGCATCATGTGTTTCGTTCCTCTTGGAGATCGATTGTTAAACGTCTTTCCTAGGGCGACTGTGAAGCATTTGCCAGCGGAGGAGAAGTAGCACGGAGCAGCATTCAGTACTGCCTACGAGTGTCTTTGCTACCCTACTAGCGGAGCTCCAAGAACAGGCACACATCTTCAGGTACCTTCCAAATGTGGATTCCCCTGCAGCCCCGTAGGCGGGCGTGCAGTACGCCAACCGTCAACGGACGTTTTTCCCCTCAAGCCTGTCAGGACGTTGCTCGTCCGTCTTTCCCTCAATAGATGGGAGTAGGCGCGCTTGCGGATGTGTGCGTGTGTGTGGCCACGCGTTTGCTTAGGCTTCAGTGTGTGAAAAGGTAGGTGCTTTTCTCTAGCTGCGTGTGCGTGCACGTGGTGCTGGGTGCACATCCCTGGGTGCTCGTGGAAAGGTTTCTGCATGGTTTTCGCTGAGGAATCGTGTGTGTGCACATGGACAAAGAGAAGGCGCAGCAACCAGGTTCCAGCGCCGAAGAAGGCAAAAGGCGAGGTTTCCGGCGCTATCTCCTTCTCTCCCCAGAGCTAGTCGCGCAAAGCAAGCCGCTAAGCCGGCGACCGGCAAGAGAGCTACAACGAAGCATGCCGAACGGAGAAAATAGCAGCAGCTCATCTGTTCACACCTTGTTTCTGCCATGTGCTTGAACGCCAAGACGTTCGCGCTTCTGTGAGATGAAAGACGTCCTTCTGCATATGTGGTTGCTCACACCGGTGCACTTGTTAGTGTATCCATTCAGTCCTGGGCTGCGGGGCATTCAGAAGTGGCTCTGTGGAGACGTCTGCATAGAGGCAGCTGTCAGAACACGCACACTCGATTGTTCACCAAAACATATGCAGACGCGTCCTTAGCCTGTAGATTTGGATGCACAGAGTTCCCTGTGTTCGCAAGAGACAAGGGAATCGCGTCTGTGCGCACAGAAGCAATAGCGGACCGTTTCCCTCGGAGTGAACGCGAAAGAGCCGTCTATATACTCGCAGACACGCGAACGTGCCTCAATGCGGTCACAGAGGCAGCAGCTTTTGCACAGATGCTCCTGGTGATTCTGGCACTTTCCAGGCACACTCCTGAAAGTCGCGCACACTGCTGTTCACTCGCTAAACGACCTCTTGGGAAACACGTCTCCGGTCGACGGACCGCTCAGATTGCTTCTCGTGTAACTGTGAACTGTGTCAGCGCAGGGAATCCGTCTCTGTTGAGCAGATGTCAATCCTGCCTCGCTTTTGCTTTGTTGCCTCTACCAAGATGATTTCCCGTTTCTCTCTTCACTGGAGCAGGCAGACACAGCCAACGCACATCAAGTGTCAAGAGACACGCTCTGCTGAGCTCAACGCTTGTGCAGATGCACATGTGCGACGAAGTCAACACACGTGCTTGTGGAGAGAAAGAAAGGGACTCCCAGGCGTGTGGAGCGACGGGGAGAAAGAGCGGGCGCTGAGGAACACAGTTTCAAACAGACTGTCTCCACACAAACAGGCACCTGTCTGCAGGTATCCTAGATCTTGATTCTTGAACTTGAGGAAACACGCGTCTGAGCAAAACTCCCAAACGCTTCCAGGAAAGACACAGGCTCTCCCACAAGCACACAAGTGTTTGCCCTCAGCTATAGATCAGGGACAAGCCTGTGAAGAGCAACCAAAGAGCTCGTCCGTCTTTCCCTCAATAGATGGGAGTAGGCGCGCTTGCGGATGTGTGCGTGTGTGTGGCCACGCGTTTGCTTAGGCATCAGTGTGTGAAAAGGTAGGTGCTTTTCTCTAGCTGCGTGTGCGTGCACGTGGTGCTGGGTGCACATCCCTGGGTGCTCGTGGAAAGGTTTCTGCATGGTTTTCGCTGAGGAATCGTGTGTGTGCACATGGACAAAGAGAAGGCGCAGCAACCAGGTTCCAGCGCCGAAGAAGGCAAAAGGCGAGGTTTCCGGCGCTATCTCCTTCTCTCCCCAGAGCTAGTCGCGCAAAGCAAGCCGCTAAGCCGGCGACCGGCAAGAGAGCTACAACGAAGCATGCCGAACGGAGAAAATAGCAGCAGCTCATCTGTTCACACCTTGTTTCTGCCATGTGCTTGAACGCCAAGACGTTCGCGCTTCTGTGAGATGAAAGACGTCCTTCTGCATATGTGGTTGCTCACACCGGTGCACTTGTTAGTGTATCCATTCAGTCCTGGGCTGCGGGGCATTCAGAAGTGGCTCTGTGGAGACGTCTGCATAGAGGCAGCTGTCAGAACACGCACACTCGATTGTTCACCAAAACATATGCAGACGCGTCCTTAGCCTGTAGATTTGGATGCACAGAGTTCCCTGTGTTCGCAAGAGACAAGGGAATCGCGTCTGTGCGCACAGAAGCAATAGCGGACCGTTTCCCTCGGAGTGAACGCGAAAGAGCCGTCTATATACTCGCAGACACGCGAACGTGCCTCAATGCGGTCACAGAGGCAGCAGCTTTTGCACAGATGCTCCTGGTGATTCTGGCACTTTCCAGGCACACTCCTGAAAGTCGCGCACACTGCTGTTCACTCGCTAAACGACCTCTTGGGAAACACGTCTCCGGTCGACGGACCGCTCAGATTGCTTCTCGTGTAACTGTGAACTGTGTCAGCGCAGGGAATCCGTCTCTGTTGAGCAGATGTCAATCCTGCCTCGCTTTTGCTTTGTTGCCTCTACCAAGATGATTTCCCGTTTCTCTCTTCACTGGAGCAGGCAGACACAGCCAACGCACATCAAGTGTCAAGAGACACGCTCTGCTGAGCTCAACGCTTGTGCAGATGCACATGTGCGACGAAGTCAACACACGTGCTTGTGGAGAGAAAGAAAGGGACTCCCAGGCGTGTGGAGCGACGGGGAGAAAGAGCGGGCGCTGAGGAACACAGTTTCAAACAGACTGTCTCCACACAAACAGGCACCTGTCTGCAGGTATCCTAGATCTTGATTCTTGAACTTGAGGAAACACGCGTCTGAGCAAAACTCCCAAACGCTTCCAGGAAAGACACAGGCTCTCCCACAAGCACACAAGTGTTTGCCCTCAGCTATAGATCAGGGACAAGCCTGTGAAGAGCAACCAAAGAGCTCGTCCGTCTTTCCCTCAATAGATGGGAGTAGGCGCGCTTGCGGATGTGTGCGTGTGTGTGGCCACGCGTTTGCTTAGGCATCAGTGTGTGAAAAGGTAGGTGCTTTTCTCTAGCTGCGTGTGCGTGCACGTGGTGCTGGGTGCACATCCCTGGGTGCTCGTGGAAAGGTTTCTGCATGGTTTTCGCTGAGGAATCGTGTGTGTGCACATGGACAAAGAGAAGGCGCAGCAACCAGGTTCCAGCGCCGAAGAAGGCAAAAGGCGAGGTTTCCGGCGCTATCTCCTTCTCTCCCCAGAGCTAGTCGCGCAAAGCAAGCCGCTAAGCCGGCGACCGGCAAGAGAGCTACAACGAAGCATGCCGAACGGAGAAAATAGCAGCAGCTCATCTGTTCACACCTTGTTTCTGCCATGTGCTTGAACGCCAAGACGTTCGCGCTTCTGTGAGATGAAAGACGTCCTTCTGCATATGTGGTTGCTCACACCGGTGCACTTGTTAGTGTATCCATTCAGTCCTGGGCTGCGGGGCATTCAGAAGTGGCTCTGTGGAGACGTCTGCATAGAGGCAGCTGTCAGAACACGCACACTCGATTGTTCACCAAAACATATGCAGACGCGTCCTTAGCCTGTAGATTTGGATGCACAGAGTTCCCTGTGTTCGCAAGAGACAAGGGAATCGCGTCTGTGCGCACAGAAGCAATAGCGGACCGTTTCCCTCGGAGTGAACGCGAAAGAGCCGTCTATATACTCGCAGACACGCGAACGTGCCTCAATGCGGTCACAGAGGCAGCAGCTTTTGCACAGATGCTCCTGGTGATTCTGGCACTTTCCAGGCACACTCCTGAAAGTCGCGCACACTGCTGTTCACTCGCTAAACGACCTCTTGGGAAACACGTCTCCGGTCGACGGACCGCTCAGATTGCTTCTCGTGTAACTGTGAACTGTGTCAGCGCAGGGAATCCGTCTCTGTTGAGCAGATGTCAATCCTGCCTCGCTTTTGCTTTGTTGCCTCTACCAAGATGATTTCCCGTTTCTCTCTTCACTGGAGCAGGCAGACACAGCCAACGCACATCAAGTGTCAAGAGACACGCTCTGCTGAGCTCAACGCTTGTGCAGATGCACATGTGCGACGAAGTCAACACACGTGCTTGTGGAGAGAAAGAAAGGGACTCCCAGGCGTGTGGAGCGACGGGGAGAAAGAGCGGGCGCTGAGGAACACAGTTTCAAACAGACTGTCTCCACACAAACAGGCACCTGTCTGCAGGTATCCTAGATCTTGATTCTTGAACTTGAGGAAACACGCGTCTGAGCAAAACTCCCAAACGCTTCCAGGAAAGACACAGGCTCTCCCACAAGCACACAAGTGTTTGCCCTCAGCTATAGATCAGGGACAAGCCTGTGAAGAGATGCCCTGCTATTCTTTCGCCTTATGGCATCATGTGTTTCGTTCCTCTTGGAGATCGATTGTTAAACGTCTTTCCTAGGGCGACTGTGAAGCATTTGCCAGCGGAGGAGAAGTAGCACGGAGCAGCATTCAGTACTGCCTACGAGTGTCTTTGCTACCCTACTAGCGGAGCTCCAAGAACAGGCACACATCTTCAGGTACCTTCCAAATGTGGATTCCCCTGCAGCCCCGTAGGCGGGCGTGCAGTACGCCAACCGTCAACGGACGTTTTTCCCCTCAAGCCTGTCAGGACGTTGCTCGTCCGTCTTTCCCTCAATAGATGGGAGTAGGCGCGCTTGCGGATGTGTGCGTGTGTGTGGCCACGCGTTTGCTTAGGCATCAGTGTGTGAAAAGGTAGGTGCTTTTCTCTAGCTGCGTGTGCGTGCACGTGGTGCTGGGTGCACATCCCTGGGTGCTCGTGGAAAGGTTTCTGCATGGTTTTCGCTGAGGAATCGTGTGTGTGCACATGGACAAAGAGAAGGCGCAGCAACCAGGTTCCAGCGCCGAAGAAGGCAAAAGGCGAGGTTTCCGGCGCTATCTCCTTCTCTCCCCAGAGCTAGTCGCGCAAAGCAAGCCGCTAAGCCGGCGACCGGCAAGAGAGCTACAACGAAGCATGCCGAACGGAGAAAATAGCAGCAGCTCATCTGTTCACACCTTGTTTCTGCCATGTGCTTGAACGCCAAGACGTTCGCGCTTCTGTGAGATGAAAGACGTCCTTCTGCATATGTGGTTGCTCACACCGGTGCACTTGTTAGTGTATCCATTCAGTCCTGGGCTGCGGGGCATTCAGAAGTGGCTCTGTGGAGACGTCTGCATAGAGGCAGCTGTCAGAACACGCACACTCGATTGTTCACCAAAACATATGCAGACGCGTCCTTAGCCTGTAGATTTGGATGCACAGAGTTCCCTGTGTTCGCAAGAGACAAGGGAATCGCGTCTGTGCGCACAGAAGCAATAGCGGACCGTTTCCCTCGGAGTGAACGCGAAAGAGCCGTCTATATACTCGCAGACACGCGAACGTGCCTCAATGCGGTCACAGAGGCAGCAGCTTTTGCACAGATGCTCCTGGTGATTCTGGCACTTTCCAGGCACACTCCTGAAAGTCGCGCACACTGCTGTTCACTCGCTAAACGACCTCTTGGGAAACACGTCTCCGGTCGACGGACCGCTCAGATTGCTTCTCGTGTAACTGTGAACTGTGTCAGCGCAGGGAATCCGTCTCTGTTGAGCAGATGTCAATCCTGCCTCGCTTTTGCTTTGTTGCCTCTACCAAGATGATTTCCCGTTTCTCTCTTCACTGGAGCAGGCAGACACAGCCAACGCACATCAAGTGTCAAGAGACACGCTCTGCTGAGCTCAACGCTTGTGCAGATGCACATGTGCGACGAAGTCAACACACGTGCTTGTGGAGAGAAAGAAAGGGACTCCCAGGCGTGTGGAGCGACGGGGAGAAAGAGCGGGCGCTGAGGAACACAGTTTCAAACAGACTGTCTCCACACAAACAGGCACCTGTCTGCAGGTATCCTAGATCTTGATTCTTGAACTTGAGGAAACACGCGTCTGAGCAAAACTCCCAAACGCTTCCAGGAAAGACACAGGCTCTCCCACAAGCACACAAGTGTTTGCCCTCAGCTATAGATCAGGGACAAGCCTGTGAAGAGCAACCAAAGAGCTCGTCCGTCTTTCCCTCAATAGATGGGAGTAGGCGCGCTTGCGGATGTGTGCGTGTGTGTGGCCACGCGTTTGCTTAGGCATCAGTGTGTGAAAAGGTAGGTGCTTTTCTCTAGCTGCGTGTGCGTGCACGTGGTGCTGGGTGCACATCCCTGGGTGCTCGTGGAAAGGTTTCTGCATGGTTTTCGCTGAGGAATCGTGTGTGTGCACATGGACAAAGAGAAGGCGCAGCAACCAGGTTCCAGCGCCGAAGAAGGCAAAAGGCGAGGTTTCCGGCGCTATCTCCTTCTCTCCCCAGAGCTAGTCGCGCAAAGCAAGCCGCTAAGCCGGCGACCGGCAAGAGAGCTACAACGAAGCATGCCGAACGGAGAAAATAGCAGCAGCTCATCTGTTCACACCTTGTTTCTGCCATGTGCTTGAACGCCAAGACGTTCGCGCTTCTGTGAGATGAAAGACGTCCTTCTGCATATGTGGTTGCTCACACCGGTGCACTTGTTAGTGTATCCATTCAGTCCTGGGCTGCGGGGCATTCAGAAGTGGCTCTGTGGAGACGTCTGCATAGAGGCAGCTGTCAGAACACGCACACTCGATTGTTCACCAAAACATATGCAGACGCGTCCTTAGCCTGTAGATTTGGATGCACAGAGTTCCCTGTGTTCGCAAGAGACAAGGGAATCGCGTCTGTGCGCACAGAAGCAATAGCGGACCGTTTCCCTCGGAGTGAACGCGAAAGAGCCGTCTATATACTCGCAGACACGCGAACGTGCCTCAATGCGGTCACAGAGGCAGCAGCTTTTGCACAGATGCTCCTGGTGATTCTGGCACTTTCCAGGCACACTCCTGAAAGTCGCGCACACTGCTGTTCACTCGCTAAACGACCTCTTGGGAAACACGTCTCCGGTCGACGGACCGCTCAGATTGCTTCTCGTGTAACTGTGAACTGTGTCAGCGCAGGGAATCCGTCTCTGTTGAGCAGATGTCAATCCTGCCTCGCTTTTGCTTTGTTGCCTCTACCAAGATGATTTCCCGTTTCTCTCTTCACTGGAGCAGGCAGACACAGCCAACGCACATCAAGTGTCAAGAGACACGCTCTGCTGAGCTCAACGCTTGTGCAGATGCACATGTGCGACGAAGTCAACACACGTGCTTGTGGAGAGAAAGAAAGGGACTCCCAGGCGTGTGGAGCGACGGGGAGAAAGAGCGGGCGCTGAGGAACACAGTTTCAAACAGACTGTCTCCACACAAACAGGCACCTGTCTGCAGGTATCCTAGATCTTGATTCTTGAACTTGAGGAAACACGCGTCTGAGCAAAACTCCCAAACGCTTCCAGGAAAGACACAGGCTCTCCCACAAGCACACAAGTGTTTGCCCTCAGCTATAGATCAGGGACAAGCCTGTGAAGAGCAACCAAAGAGCTCGTCCGTCTTTCCCTCAATAGATGGGAGTAGGCGCGCTTGCGGATGTGTGCGTGTGTGTGGCCACGCGTTTGCTTAGGCATCAGTGTGTGAAAAGGTAGGTGCTTTTCTCTAGCTGCGTGTGCGTGCACGTGGTGCTGGGTGCACATCCCTGGGTGCTCGTGGAAAGGTTTCTGCATGGTTTTCGCTGAGGAATCGTGTGTGTGCACATGGACAAAGAGAAGGCGCAGCAACCAGGTTCCAGCGCCGAAGAAGGCAAAAGGCGAGGTTTCCGGCGCTATCTCCTTCTCTCCCCAGAGCTAGTCGCGCAAAGCAAGCCGCTAAGCCGGCGACCGGCAAGAGAGCTACAACGAAGCATGCCGAACGGAGAAAATAGCAGCAGCTCATCTGTTCACACCTTGTTTCTGCCATGTGCTTGAACGCCAAGACGTTCGCGCTTCTGTGAGATGAAAGACGTCCTTCTGCATATGTGGTTGCTCACACCGGTGCACTTGTTAGTGTATCCATTCAGTCCTGGGCTGCGGGGCATTCAGAAGTGGCTCTGTGGAGACGTCTGCATAGAGGCAGCTGTCAGAACACGCACACTCGATTGTTCACCAAAACATATGCAGACGCGTCCTTAGCCTGTAGATTTGGATGCACAGAGTTCCCTGTGTTCGCAAGAGACAAGGGAATCGCGTCTGTGCGCACAGAAGCAATAGCGGACCGTTTCCCTCGGAGTGAACGCGAAAGAGCCGTCTATATACTCGCAGACACGCGAACGTGCCTCAATGCGGTCACAGAGGCAGCAGCTTTTGCACAGATGCTCCTGGTGATTCTGGCACTTTCCAGGCACACTCCTGAAAGTCGCGCACACTGCTGTTCACTCGCTAAACGACCTCTTGGGAAACACGTCTCCGGTCGACGGACCGCTCAGATTGCTTCTCGTGTAACTGTGAACTGTGTCAGCGCAGGGAATCCGTCTCTGTTGAGCAGATGTCAATCCTGCCTCGCTTTTGCTTTGTTGCCTCTACCAAGATGATTTCCCGTTTCTCTCTTCACTGGAGCAGGCAGACACAGCCAACGCACATCAAGTGTCAAGAGACACGCTCTGCTGAGCTCAACGCTTGTGCAGATGCACATGTGCGACGAAGTCAACACACGTGCTTGTGGAGAGAAAGAAAGGGACTCCCAGGCGTGTGGAGCGACGGGGAGAAAGAGCGGGCGCTGAGGAACACAGTTTCAAACAGACTGTCTCCACACAAACAGGCACCTGTCTGCAGGTATCCTAGATCTTGATTCTTGAACTTGAGGAAACACGCGTCTGAGCAAAACTCCCAAACGCTTCCAGGAAAGACACAGGCTCTCCCACAAGCACACAAGTGTTTGCCCTCAGCTATAGATCAGGGACAAGCCTGTGAAGAGATGCCCTGCTATTCTTTCGCCTTATGGCATCATGTGTTTCGTTCCTCTTGGAGATCGATTGTTAAACGTCTTTCCTAGGGCGACTGTGAAGCATTTGCCAGCGGAGGAGAAGTAGCACGGAGCAGCATTCAGTACTGCCTACGAGTGTCTTTGCTACCCTACTAGCGGAGCTCCAAGAACAGGCACACATCTTCAGGTACCTTCCAAATGTGGATTCCCCTGCAGCCCCGTAGGCGGGCGTGCAGTACGCCAACCGTCAACGGACGTTTTTCCCCTCAAGCCTGTCAGGACGTTGCTCGTCCGTCTTTCCCTCAATAGATGGGAGTAGGCGCGCTTGCGGATGTGTGCGTGTGTGTGGCCACGCGTTTGCTTAGGCATCAGTGTGTGAAAAGGTAGGTGCTTTTCTCTAGCTGCGTGTGCGTGCACGTGGTGCTGGGTGCACATCCCTGGGTGCTCGTGGAAAGGTTTCTGCATGGTTTTCGCTGAGGAATCGTGTGTGTGCACATGGACAAAGAGAAGGCGCAGCAACCAGGTTCCAGCGCCGAAGAAGGCAAAAGGCGAGGTTTCCGGCGCTATCTCCTTCTCTCCCCAGAGCTAGTCGCGCAAAGCAAGCCGCTAAGCCGGCGACCGGCAAGAGAGCTACAACGAAGCATGCCGAACGGAGAAAATAGCAGCAGCTCATCTGTTCACACCTTGTTTCTGCCATGTGCTTGAACGCCAAGACGTTCGCGCTTCTGTGAGATGAAAGACGTCCTTCTGCATATGTGGTTGCTCACACCGGTGCACTTGTTAGTGTATCCATTCAGTCCTGGGCTGCGGGGCATTCAGAAGTGGCTCTGTGGAGACGTCTGCATAGAGGCAGCTGTCAGAACACGCACACTCGATTGTTCACCAAAACATATGCAGACGCGTCCTTAGCCTGTAGATTTGGATGCACAGAGTTCCCTGTGTTCGCAAGAGACAAGGGAATCGCGTCTGTGCGCACAGAAGCAATAGCGGACCGTTTCCCTCGGAGTGAACGCGAAAGAGCCGTCTATATACTCGCAGACACGCGAACGTGCCTCAATGCGGTCACAGAGGCAGCAGCTTTTGCACAGATGCTCCTGGTGATTCTGGCACTTTCCAGGCACACTCCTGAAAGTCGCGCACACTGCTGTTCACTCGCTAAACGACCTCTTGGGAAACACGTCTCCGGTCGACGGACCGCTCAGATTGCTTCTCGTGTAACTGTGAACTGTGTCAGCGCAGGGAATCCGTCTCTGTTGAGCAGATGTCAATCCTGCCTCGCTTTTGCTTTGTTGCCTCTACCAAGATGATTTCCCGTTTCTCTCTTCACTGGAGCAGGCAGACACAGCCAACGCACATCAAGTGTCAAGAGACACGCTCTGCTGAGCTCAACGCTTGTGCAGATGCACATGTGCGACGAAGTCAACACACGTGCTTGTGGAGAGAAAGAAAGGGACTCCCAGGCGTGTGGAGCGACGGGGAGAAAGAGCGGGCGCTGAGGAACACAGTTTCAAACAGACTGTCTCCACACAAACAGGCACCTGTCTGCAGGTATCCTAGATCTTGATTCTTGAACTTGAGGAAACACGCGTCTGAGCAAAACTCCCAAACGCTTCCAGGAAAGACACAGGCTCTCCCACAAGCACACAAGTGTTTGCCCTCAGCTATAGATCAGGGACAAGCCTGTGAAGAGCAACCAAAGAGCTCGTCCGTCTTTCTCTCAATAGATGGGAGTAGGCGCGCTTGCGGATGTGTGCGTGTGTGTGGCCACGCGTTTGCTTAGGCATCAGTGTGTGAAAAGGTAGGTGCTTTTCTCTAGCTGCGTGTGCGTGCACGTGGTGCTGGGTGCACATCCCTGGGTGCTCGTGGAAAGGTTTCTGCATGGTTTTCGCTGAGGAATCGTGTGTGTGCACATGGACAAAGAGAAGGCGCAGCAACCAGGTTCCAGCGCCGAAGAAGGCAAAAGGCGAGGTTTCCGGCGCTATCTCCTTCTCTCCCCAGAGCTAGTCGCGCAAAGCAAGCCGCTAAGCCGGCGACCGGCAAGAGAGCTACAACGAAGCATGCCGAACGGAGAAAATAGCAGCAGCTCATCTGTTCACACCTTGTTTCTGCCATGTGCTTGAACGCCAAGACGTTCGCGCTTCTGTGAGATGAAAGACGTCCTTCTGCATATGTGGTTGCTCACACCGGTGCACTTGTTAGTGTATCCATTCAGTCCTGGGCTGCGGGGCATTCAGAAGTGGCTCTGTGGAGACGTCTGCATAGAGGCAGCTGTCAGAACACGCACACTCGATTGTTCACCAAAACATATGCAGACGCGTCCTTAGCCTGTAGATTTGGATGCACAGAGTTCCCTGTGTTCGCAAGAGACAAGGGAATCGCGTCTGTGCGCACAGAAGCAATAGCGGACCGTTTCCCTCGGAGTGAACGCGAAAGAGCCGTCTATATACTCGCAGACACGCGAACGTGCCTCAATGCGGTCACAGAGGCAGCAGCTTTTGCACAGATGCTCCTGGTGATTCTGGCACTTTCCAGGCACACTCCTGAAAGTCGCGCACACTGCTGTTCACTCGCTAAACGACCTCTTGGGAAACACGTCTCCGGTCGACGGACCGCTCAGATTGCTTCTCGTGTAACTGTGAACTGTGTCAGCGCAGGGAATCCGTCTCTGTTGAGCAGATGTCAATCCTGCCTCGCTTTTGCTTTGTTGCCTCTACCAAGATGATTTCCCGTTTCTCTCTTCACTGGAGCAGGCAGACACAGCCAACGCACATCAAGTGTCAAGAGACACGCTCTGCTGAGCTCAACGCTTGTGCAGATGCACATGTGCGACGAAGTCAACACACGTGCTTGTGGAGAGAAAGAAAGGGACTCCCAGGCGTGTGGAGCGACGGGGAGAAAGAGCGGGCGCTGAGGAACACAGTTTCAAACAGACTGTCTCCACACAAACAGGCACCTGTCTGCAGGTATCCTAGATCTTGATTCTTGAACTTGAGGAAACACGCGTCTGAGCAAAACTCCCAAACGCTTCCAGGAAAGACACAGGCTCTCCCACAAGCACACAAGTGTTTGCCCTCAGCTATAGATCAGGGACAAGCCTGTGAAGAGCAACCAAAGAGCTCGTCCGTCTTTCCCTCAATAGATGGGAGTAGGCGCGCTTGCGGATGTGTGCGTGTGTGTGGCCACGCGTTTGCTTAGGCATCAGTGTGTGAAAAGGTAGGTGCTTTTCTCTAGCTGCGTGTGCGTGCACGTGGTGCTGGGTGCACATCCCTGGGTGCTCGTGGAAAGGTTTCTGCATGGTTTTCGCTGAGGAATCGTGTGTGTGCACATGGACAAAGAGAAGGCGCAGCAACCAGGTTCCAGCGCCGAAGAAGGCAAAAGGCGAGGTTTCCGGCGCTATCTCCTTCTCTCCCCAGAGCTAGTCGCGCAAAGCAAGCCGCTAAGCCGGCGACCGGCAAGAGAGCTACAACGAAGCATGCCGAACGGAGAAAATAGCAGCAGCTCATCTGTTCACACCTTGTTTCTGCCATGTGCTTGAACGCCAAGACGTTCGCGCTTCTGTGAGATGAAAGACGTCCTTCTGCATATGTGGTTGCTCACACCGGTGCACTTGTTAGTGTATCCATTCAGTCCTGGGCTGCGGGGCATTCAGAAGTGGCTCTGTGGAGACGTCTGCATAGAGGCAGCTGTCAGAACACGCACACTCGATTGTTCACCAAAACATATGCAGACGCGTCCTTAGCCTGTAGATTTGGATGCACAGAGTTCCCTGTGTTCGCAAGAGACAAGGGAATCGCGTCTGTGCGCACAGAAGCAATAGCGGACCGTTTCCCTCGGAGTGAACGCGAAAGAGCCGTCTATATACTCGCAGACACGCGAACGTGCCTCAATGCGGTCACAGAGGCAGCAGCTTTTGCACAGATGCTCCTGGTGATTCTGGCACTTTCCAGGCACACTCCTGAAAGTCGCGCACACTGCTGTTCACTCGCTAAACGACCTCTTGGGAAACACGTCTCCGGTCGACGGACCGCTCAGATTGCTTCTCGTGTAACTGTGAACTGTGTCAGCGCAGGGAATCCGTCTCTGTTGAGCAGATGTCAATCCTGCCTCGCTTTTGCTTTGTTGCCTCTACCAAGATGATTTCCCGTTTCTCTCTTCACTGGAGCAGGCAGACACAGCCAACGCACATCAAGTGTCAAGAGACACGCTCTGCTGAGCTCAACGCTTGTGCAGATGCACATGTGCGACGAAGTCAACACACGTGCTTGTGGAGAGAAAGAAAGGGACTCCCAGGCGTGTGGAGCGACGGGGAGAAAGAGCGGGCGCTGAGGAACACAGTTTCAAACAGACTGTCTCCACACAAACAGGCACCTGTCTGCAGGTATCCTAGATCTTGATTCTTGAACTTGAGGAAACACGCGTCTGAGCAAAACTCCCAAACGCTTCCAGGAAAGACACAGGCTCTCCCACAAGCACACAAGTGTTTGCCCTCAGCTATAGATCAGGGACAAGCCTGTGAAGAGCAACCAAAGAGCTCGTCCGTCTTTCCCTCAATAGATGGGAGTAGGCGCGCTTGCGGATGTGTGCGTGTGTGTGGCCACGCGTTTGCTTAGGCATCAGTGTGTGAAAAGGTAGGTGCTTTTCTCTAGCTGCGTGTGCGTGCACGTGGTGCTGGGTGCACATCCCTGGGTGCTCGTGGAAAGGTTTCTGCATGGTTTTCGCTGAGGAATCGTGTGTGTGCACATGGACAAAGAGAAGGCGCAGCAACCAGGTTCCAGCGCCGAAGAAGGCAAAAGGCGAGGTTTCCGGCGCTATCTCCTTCTCTCCCCAGAGCTAGTCGCGCAAAGCAAGCCGCTAAGCCGGCGACCGGCAAGAGAGCTACAACGAAGCATGCCGAACGGAGAAAATAGCAGCAGCTCATCTGTTCACACCTTGTTTCTGCCATGTGCTTGAACGCCAAGACGTTCGCGCTTCTGTGAGATGAAAGACGTCCTTCTGCATATGTGGTTGCTCACACCGGTGCACTTGTTAGTGTATCCATTCAGTCCTGGGCTGCGGGGCATTCAGAAGTGGCTCTGTGGAGACGTCTGCATAGAGGCAGCTGTCAGAACACGCACACTCGATTGTTCACCAAAACATATGCAGACGCGTCCTTAGCCTGTAGATTTGGATGCACAGAGTTCCCTGTGTTCGCAAGAGACAAGGGAATCGCGTCTGTGCGCACAGAAGCAATAGCGGACCGTTTCCCTCGGAGTGAACGCGAAAGAGCCGTCTATATACTCGCAGACACGCGAACGTGCCTCAATGCGGTCACAGAGGCAGCAGCTTTTGCACAGATGCTCCTGGTGATTCTGGCACTTTCCAGGCACACTCCTGAAAGTCGCGCACACTGCTGTTCACTCGCTAAACGACCTCTTGGGAAACACGTCTCCGGTCGACGGACCGCTCAGATTGCTTCTCGTGTAACTGTGAACTGTGTCAGCGCAGGGAATCCGTCTCTGTTGAGCAGATGTCAATCCTGCCTCGCTTTTGCTTTGTTGCCTCTACCAAGATGATTTCCCGTTTCTCTCTTCACTGGAGCAGGCAGACACAGCCAACGCACATCAAGTGTCAAGAGACACGCTCTGCTGAGCTCAACGCTTGTGCAGATGCACATGTGCGACGAAGTCAACACACGTGCTTGTGGAGAGAAAGAAAGGGACTCCCAGGCGTGTGGAGCGACGGGGAGAAAGAGCGGGCGCTGAGGAACACAGTTTCAAACAGACTGTCTCCACACAAACAGGCACCTGTCTGCAGGTATCCTAGATCTTGATTCTTGAACTTGAGGAAACACGCGTCTGAGCAAAACTCCCAAACGCTTCCAGGAAAGACACAGGCTCTCCCACAAGCACACAAGTGTTTGCCCTCAGCTATAGATCAGGGACAAGCCTGTGAAGAGCAACCAAAGAGCTCGTCCGTCTTTCCCTCAATAGATGGGAGTAGGCGCGCTTGCGGATGTGTGCGTGTGTGTGGCCACGCGTTTGCTTAGGCATCAGTGTGTGAAAAGGTAGGTGCTTTTCTCTAGCTGCGTGTGCGTGCACGTGGTGCTGGGTGCACATCCCTGGGTGCTCGTGGAAAGGTTTCTGCATGGTTTTCGCTGAGGAATCGTGTGTGTGCACATGGACAAAGAGAAGGCGCAGCAACCAGGTTCCAGCGCCGAAGAAGGCAAAAGGCGAGGTTTCCGGCGCTATCTCCTTCTCTCCCCAGAGCTAGTCGCGCAAAGCAAGCCGCTAAGCCGGCGACCGGCAAGAGAGCTACAACGAAGCATGCCGAACGGAGAAAATAGCAGCAGCTCATCTGTTCACACCTTGTTTCTGCCATGTGCTTGAACGCCAAGACGTTCGCGCTTCTGTGAGATGAAAGACGTCCTTCTGCATATGTGGTTGCTCACACCGGTGCACTTGTTAGTGTATCCATTCAGTCCTGGGCTGCGGGGCATTCAGAAGTGGCTCTGTGGAGACGTCTGCATAGAGGCAGCTGTCAGAACACGCACACTCGATTGTTCACCAAAACATATGCAGACGCGTCCTTAGCCTGTAGATTTGGATGCACAGAGTTCCCTGTGTTCGCAAGAGACAAGGGAATCGCGTCTGTGCGCACAGAAGTAATAGCGGACCGTTTCCCTCGGAGTGAACGCGAAAGAGCCGTCTATATACTCGCAGACACGCGAACGTGCCTCAATGCGGTCACAGAGGCAGCAGCTTTTGCACAGATGCTCCTGGTGATTCTGGCACTTTCCAGGCACACTCCTGAAAGTCGCGCACACTGCTGTTCACTCGCTAAACGACCTCTTGGGAAACACGTCTCCGGTCGACGGACCGCTCAGATTGCTTCTCGTGTAACTGTGAACTGTGTCAGCGCAGGGAATCCGTCTCTGTTGAGCAGATGTCAATCCTGCCTCGCTTTTGCTTTGTTGCCTCTACCAAGATGATTTCCCGTTTCTCTCTTCACTGGAGCAGGCAGACACAGCCAACGCACATCAAGTGTCAAGAGACACGCTCTGCTGAGCTCAACGCTTGTGCAGATGCACATGTGCGACGAAGTCAACACACGTGCTTGTGGAGAGAAAGAAAGGGACTCCCAGGCGTGTGGAGCGACGGGGAGAAAGAGCGGGCGCTGAGGAACACAGTTTCAAACAGACTGTCTCCACACAAACAGGCACCTGTCTGCAGGTATCCTAGATCTTGATTCTTGAACTTGAGGAAACACGCGTCTGAGCAAAACTCCCAAACGCTTCCAGGAAAGACACAGGCTCTCCCACAAGCACACAAGTGTTTGCCCTCAGCTATAGATCAGGGACAAGCCTGTGAAGAGCAACCAAAGAGCTCGTCCGTCTTTCCCTCAATAGATGGGAGTAGGCGCGCTTGCGGATGTGTGCGTGTGTGTGGCCACGCGTTTGCTTAGGCATCAGTGTGTGAAAAGGTAGGTGCTTTTCTCTAGCTGCGTGTGCGTGCACGTGGTGCTGGGTGCACATCCCTGGGTGCTCGTGGAAAGGTTTCTGCATGGTTTTCGCTGAGGAATCGTGTGTGTGCACATGGACAAAGAGAAGGCGCAGCAACCAGGTTCCAGCGCCGAAGAAGGCAAAAGGCGAGGTTTCCGGCGCTATCTCCTTCTCTCCCCAGAGCTAGTCGCGCAAAGCAAGCCGCTAAGCCGGCGACCGGCAAGAGAGCTACAACGAAGCATGCCGAACGGAGAAAATAGCAGCAGCTCATCTGTTCACACCTTGTTTCTGCCATGTGCTTGAACGCCAAGACGTTCGCGCTTCTGTGAGATGAAAGACGTCCTTCTGCATATGTGGTTGCTCACACCGGTGCACTTGTTAGTGTATCCATTCAGTCCTGGGCTGCGGGGCATTCAGAAGTGGCTCTGTGGAGACGTCTGCATAGAGGCAGCTGTCAGAACACGCACACTCGATTGTTCACCAAAACATATGCAGACGCGTCCTTAGCCTGTAGATTTGGATGCACAGAGTTCCCTGTGTTCGCAAGAGACAAGGGAATCGCGTCTGTGCGCACAGAAGCAATAGCGGACCGTTTCCCTCGGAGTGAACGCGAAAGAGCCGTCTATATACTCGCAGACACGCGAACGTGCCTCAATGCGGTCACAGAGGCAGCAGCTTTTGCACAGATGCTCCTGGTGATTCTGGCACTTTCCAGGCACACTCCTGAAAGTCGCGCACACTGCTGTTCACTCGCTAAACGACCTCTTGGGAAACACGTCTCCGGTCGACGGACCGCTCAGATTGCTTCTCGTGTAACTGTGAACTGTGTCAGCGCAGGGAATCCGTCTCTGTTGAGCAGATGTCAATCCTGCCTCGCTTTTGCTTTGTTGCCTCTACCAAGATGATTTCCCGTTTCTCTCTTCACTGGAGCAGGCAGACACAGCCAACGCACATCAAGTGTCAAGAGACACGCTCTGCTGAGCTCAACGCTTGTGCAGATGCACATGTGCGACGAAGTCAACACACGTGCTTGTGGAGAGAAAGAAAGGGACTCCCAGGCGTGTGGAGCGACGGGGAGAAAGAGCGGGCGCTGAGGAACACAGTTTCAAACAGACTGTCTCCACACAAACAGGCACCTGTCTGCAGGTATCCTAGATCTTGATTCTTGAACTTGAGGAAACACGCGTCTGAGCAAAACTCCCAAACGCTTCCAGGAAAGACACAGGCTCTCCCACAAGCACACAAGTGTTTGCCCTCAGCTATAGATCAGGGACAAGCCTGTGAAGAGATGCCCTGCTATTCTTTCGCCTTATGGCATCATGTGTTTCGTTCCTCTTGGAGATCGATTGTTAAACGTCTTTCCTAGGGCGACTGTGAAGCATTTGCCAGCGGAGGAGAAGTAGCACGGAGCAGCATTCAGTACTGCCTACGAGTGTCTTTGCTACCCTACTAGCGGAGCTCCAAGAACAGGCACACATCTTCAGGTACCTTCCAAATGTGGATTCCCCTGCAGCCCCGTAGGCGGGCGTGCAGTACGCCAACCGTCAACGGACGTTTTTCCCCTCAAGCCTGTCAGGACGTTGCTCGTCCGTCTTTCCCTCAATAGATGGGAGTAGGCGCGCTTGCGGATGTGTGCGTGTGTGTGGCCACGCGTTTGCTTAGGCATCAGTGTGTGAAAAGGTAGGTGCTTTTCTCTAGCTGCGTGTGCGTGCACGTGGTGCTGGGTGCACATCCCTGGGTGCTCGTGGAAAGGTTTCTGCATGGTTTTCGCTGAGGAATCGTGTGTGTGCACATGGACAAAGAGAAGGCGCAGCAACCAGGTTCCAGCGCCGAAGAAGGCAAAAGGCGAGGTTTCCGGCGCTATCTCCTTCTCTCCCCAGAGCTAGTCGCGCAAAGCAAGCCGCTAAGCCGGCGACCGGCAAGAGAGCTACAACGAAGCATGCCGAACGGAGAAAATAGCAGCAGCTCATCTGTTCACACCTTGTTTCTGCCATGTGCTTGAACGCCAAGACGTTCGCGCTTCTGTGAGATGAAAGACGTCCTTCTGCATATGTGGTTGCTCACACCGGTGCACTTGTTAGTGTATCCATTCAGTCCTGGGCTGCGGGGCATTCAGAAGTGGCTCTGTGGAGACGTCTGCATAGAGGCAGCTGTCAGAACACGCACACTCGATTGTTCACCAAAACATATGCAGACGCGTCCTTAGCCTGTAGATTTGGATGCACAGAGTTCCCTGTGTTCGCAAGAGACAAGGGAATCGCGTCTGTGCGCACAGAAGCAATAGCGGACCGTTTCCCTCGGAGTGAACGCGAAAGAGCCGTCTATATACTCGCAGACACGCGAACGTGCCTCAATGCGGTCACAGAGGCAGCAGCTTTTGCACAGATGCTCCTGGTGATTCTGGCACTTTCCAGGCACACTCCTGAAAGTCGCGCACACTGCTGTTCACTCGCTAAACGACCTCTTGGGAAACACGTCTCCGGTCGACGGACCGCTCAGATTGCTTCTCGTGTAACTGTGAACTGTGTCAGCGCAGGGAATCCGTCTCTGTTGAGCAGATGTCAATCCTGCCTCGCTTTTGCTTTGTTGCCTCTACCAAGATGATTTCCCGTTTCTCTCTTCACTGGAGCAGGCAGACACAGCCAACGCACATCAAGTGTCAAGAGACACGCTCTGCTGAGCTCAACGCTTGTGCAGATGCACATGTGCGACGAAGTCAACACACGTGCTTGTGGAGAGAAAGAAAGGGACTCCCAGGCGTGTGGAGCGACGGGGAGAAAGAGCGGGCGCTGAGGAACACAGTTTCAAACAGACTGTCTCCACACAAACAGGCACCTGTCTGCAGGTATCCTAGATCTTGATTCTTGAACTTGAGGAAACACGCGTCTGAGCAAAACTCCCAAACGCTTCCAGGAAAGACACAGGCTCTCCCACAAGCACACAAGTGTTTGCCCTCAGCTATAGATCAGGGACAAGCCTGTGAAGAGCAACCAAAGAGCTCGTCCGTCTTTCTCTCAATAGATGGGAGTAGGCGCGCTTGCGGATGTGTGCGTGTGTGTGGCCACGCGTTTGCTTAGGCATCAGTGTGTGAAAAGGTAGGTGCTTTTCTCTAGCTGCGTGTGCGTGCACGTGGTGCTGGGTGCACATCCCTGGGTGCTCGTGGAAAGGTTTCTGCATGGTTTTCGCTGAGGAATCGTGTGTGTGCACATGGACAAAGAGAAGGCGCAGCAACCAGGTTCCAGCGCCGAAGAAGGCAAAAGGCGAGGTTTCCGGCGCTATCTCCTTCTCTCCCCAGAGCTAGTCGCGCAAAGCAAGCCGCTAAGCCGGCGACCGGCAAGAGAGCTACAACGAAGCATGCCGAACGGAGAAAATAGCAGCAGCTCATCTGTTCACACCTTGTTTCTGCCATGTGCTTGAACGCCAAGACGTTCGCGCTTCTGTGAGATGAAAGACGTCCTTCTGCATATGTGGTTGCTCACACCGGTGCACTTGTTAGTGTATCCATTCAGTCCTGGGCTGCGGGGCATTCAGAAGTGGCTCTGTGGAGACGTCTGCATAGAGGCAGCTGTCAGAACACGCACACTCGATTGTTCACCAAAACATATGCAGACGCGTCCTTAGCCTGTAGATTTGGATGCACAGAGTTCCCTGTGTTCGCAAGAGACAAGGGAATCGCGTCTGTGCGCACAGAAGCAATAGCGGACCGTTTCCCTCGGAGTGAACGCGAAAGAGCCGTCTATATACTCGCAGACACGCGAACGTGCCTCAATGCGGTCACAGAGGCAGCAGCTTTTGCACAGATGCTCCTGGTGATTCTGGCACTTTCCAGGCACACTCCTGAAAGTCGCGCACACTGCTGTTCACTCGCTAAACGACCTCTTGGGAAACACGTCTCCGGTCGACGGACCGCTCAGATTGCTTCTCGTGTAACTGTGAACTGTGTCAGCGCAGGGAATCCGTCTCTGTTGAGCAGATGTCAATCCTGCCTCGCTTTTGCTTTGTTGCCTCTACCAAGATGATTTCCCGTTTCTCTCTTCACTGGAGCAGGCAGACACAGCCAACGCACATCAAGTGTCAAGAGACACGCTCTGCTGAGCTCAACGCTTGTGCAGATGCACATGTGCGACGAAGTCAACACACGTGCTTGTGGAGAGAAAGAAAGGGACTCCCAGGCGTGTGGAGCGACGGGGAGAAAGAGCGGGCGCTGAGGAACACAGTTTCAAACAGACTGTCTCCACACAAACAGGCACCTGTCTGCAGGTATCCTAGATCTTGATTCTTGAACTTGAGGAAACACGCGTCTGAGCAAAACTCCCAAACGCTTCCAGGAAAGACACAGGCTCTCCCACAAGCACACAAGTGTTTGCCCTCAGCTATAGATCAGGGACAAGCCTGTGAAGAGCAACCAAAGAGCTCGTCCGTCTTTCCCTCAATAGATGGGAGTAGGCGCGCTTGCGGATGTGTGCGTGTGTGTGGCCACGCGTTTGCTTAGGCATCAGTGTGTGAAAAGGTAGGTGCTTTTCTCTAGCTGCGTGTGCGTGCACGTGGTGCTGGGTGCACATCCCTGGGTGCTCGTGGAAAGGTTTCTGCATGGTTTTCGCTGAGGAATCGTGTGTGTGCACATGGACAAAGAGAAGGCGCAGCAACCAGGTTCCAGCGCCGAAGAAGGCAAAAGGCGAGGTTTCCGGCGCTATCTCCTTCTCTCCCCAGAGCTAGTCGCGCAAAGCAAGCCGCTAAGCCGGCGACCGGCAAGAGAGCTACAACGAAGCATGCCGAACGGAGAAAATAGCAGCAGCTCATCTGTTCACACCTTGTTTCTGCCATGTGCTTGAACGCCAAGACGTTCGCGCTTCTGTGAGATGAAAGACGTCCTTCTGCATATGTGGTTGCTCACACCGGTGCACTTGTTAGTGTATCCATTCAGTCCTGGGCTGCGGGGCATTCAGAAGTGGCTCTGTGGAGACGTCTGCATAGAGGCAGCTGTCAGAACACGCACACTCGATTGTTCACCAAAACATATGCAGACGCGTCCTTAGCCTGTAGATTTGGATGCACAGAGTTCCCTGTGTTCGCAAGAGACAAGGGAATCGCGTCTGTGCGCACAGAAGCAATAGCGGACCGTTTCCCTCGGAGTGAACGCGAAAGAGCCGTCTATATACTCGCAGACACGCGAACGTGCCTCAATGCGGTCACAGAGGCAGCAGCTTTTGCACAGATGCTCCTGGTGATTCTGGCACTTTCCAGGCACACTCCTGAAAGTCGCGCACACTGCTGTTCACTCGCTAAACGACCTCTTGGGAAACACGTCTCCGGTCGACGGACCGCTCAGATTGCTTCTCGTGTAACTGTGAACTGTGTCAGCGCAGGGAATCCGTCTCTGTTGAGCAGATGTCAATCCTGCCTCGCTTTTGCTTTGTTGCCTCTACCAAGATGATTTCCCGTTTCTCTCTTCACTGGAGCAGGCAGACACAGCCAACGCACATCAAGTGTCAAGAGACACGCTCTGCTGAGCTCAACGCTTGTGCAGATGCACATGTGCGACGAAGTCAACACACGTGCTTGTGGAGAGAAAGAAAGGGACTCCCAGGCGTGTGGAGCGACGGGGAGAAAGAGCGGGCGCTGAGGAACACAGTTTCAAACAGACTGTCTCCACACAAACAGGCACCTGTCTGCAGGTATCCTAGATCTTGATTCTTGAACTTGAGGAAACACGCGTCTGAGCAAAACTCCCAAACGCTTCCAGGAAAGACACAGGCTCTCCCACAAGCACACAAGTGTTTGCCCTCAGCTATAGATCAGGGACAAGCCTGTGAAGAGCAACCAAAGAGCTCGTCCGTCTTTCCCTCAATAGATGGGAGTAGGCGCGCTTGCGGATGTGTGCGTGTGTGTGGCCACGCGTTTGCTTAGGCATCAGTGTGTGAAAAGGTAGGTGCTTTTCTCTAGCTGCGTGTGCGTGCACGTGGTGCTGGGTGCACATCCCTGGGTGCTCGTGGAAAGGTTTCTGCATGGTTTTCGCTGAGGAATCGTGTGTGTGCACATGGACAAAGAGAAGGCGCAGCAACCAGGTTCCAGCGCCGAAGAAGGCAAAAGGCGAGGTTTCCGGCGCTATCTCCTTCTCTCCCCAGAGCTAGTCGCGCAAAGCAAGCCGCTAAGCCGGCGACCGGCAAGAGAGCTACAACGAAGCATGCCGAACGGAGAAAATAGCAGCAGCTCATCTGTTCACACCTTGTTTCTGCCATGTGCTTGAACGCCAAGACGTTCGCGCTTCTGTGAGATGAAAGACGTCCTTCTGCATATGTGGTTGCTCACACCGGTGCACTTGTTAGTGTATCCATTCAGTCCTGGGCTGCGGGGCATTCAGAAGTGGCTCTGTGGAGACGTCTGCATAGAGGCAGCTGTCAGAACACGCACACTCGATTGTTCACCAAAACATATGCAGACGCGTCCTTAGCCTGTAGATTTGGATGCACAGAGTTCCCTGTGTTCGCAAGAGACAAGGGAATCGCGTCTGTGCGCACAGAAGCAATAGCGGACCGTTTCCCTCGGAGTGAACGCGAAAGAGCCGTCTATATACTCGCAGACACGCGAACGTGCCTCAATGCGGTCACAGAGGCAGCAGCTTTTGCACAGATGCTCCTGGTGATTCTGGCACTTTCCAGGCACACTCCTGAAAGTCGCGCACACTGCTGTTCACTCGCTAAACGACCTCTTGGGAAACACGTCTCCGGTCGACGGACCGCTCAGATTGCTTCTCGTGTAACTGTGAACTGTGTCAGCGCAGGGAATCCGTCTCTGTTGAGCAGATGTCAATCCTGCCTCGCTTTTGCTTTGTTGCCTCTACCAAGATGATTTCCCGTTTCTCTCTTCACTGGAGCAGGCAGACACAGCCAACGCACATCAAGTGTCAAGAGACACGCTCTGCTGAGCTCAACGCTTGTGCAGATGCACATGTGCGACGAAGTCAACACACGTGCTTGTGGAGAGAAAGAAAGGGACTCCCAGGCGTGTGGAGCGACGGGGAGAAAGAGCGGGCGCTGAGGAACACAGTTTCAAACAGACTGTCTCCACACAAACAGGCACCTGTCTGCAGGTATCCTAGATCTTGATTCTTGAACTTGAGGAAACACGCGTCTGAGCAAAACTCCCAAACGCTTCCAGGAAAGACACAGGCTCTCCCACAAGCACACAAGTGTTTGCCCTCAGCTATAGATCAGGGACAAGCCTGTGAAGAGCAACCAAAGAGCTCGTCCGTCTTTCTCTCAATAGATGGGAGTAGGCGCGCTTGCGGATGTGTGCGTGTGTGTGGCCACGCGTTTGCTTAGGCATCAGTGTGTGAAAAGGTAGGTGCTTTTCTCTAGCTGCGTGTGCGTGCACGTGGTGCTGGGTGCACATCCCTGGGTGCTCGTGGAAAGGTTTCTGCATGGTTTTCGCTGAGGAATCGTGTGTGTGCACATGGACAAAGAGAAGGCGCAGCAACCAGGTTCCAGCGCCGAAGAAGGCAAAAGGCGAGGTTTCCGGCGCTATCTCCTTCTCTCCCCAGAGCTAGTCGCGCAAAGCAAGCCGCTAAGCCGGCGACCGGCAAGAGAGCTACAACGAAGCATGCCGAACGGAGAAAATAGCAGCAGCTCATCTGTTCACACCTTGTTTCTGCCATGTGCTTGAACGCCAAGACGTTCGCGCTTCTGTGAGATGAAAGACGTCCTTCTGCATATGTGGTTGCTCACACCGGTGCACTTGTTAGTGTATCCATTCAGTCCTGGGCTGCGGGGCATTCAGAAGTGGCTCTGTGGAGACGTCTGCATAGAGGCAGCTGTCAGAACACGCACACTCGATTGTTCACCAAAACATATGCAGACGCGTCCTTAGCCTGTAGATTTGGATGCACAGAGTTCCCTGTGTTCGCAAGAGACAAGGGAATCGCGTCTGTGCGCACAGAAGCAATAGCGGACCGTTTCCCTCGGAGTGAACGCGAAAGAGCCGTCTATATACTCGCAGACACGCGAACGTGCCTCAATGCGGTCACAGAGGCAGCAGCTTTTGCACAGATGCTCCTGGTGATTCTGGCACTTTCCAGGCACACTCCTGAAAGTCGCGCACACTGCTGTTCACTCGCTAAACGACCTCTTGGGAAACACGTCTCCGGTCGACGGACCGCTCAGATTGCTTCTCGTGTAACTGTGAACTGTGTCAGCGCAGGGAATCCGTCTCTGTTGAGCAGATGTCAATCCTGCCTCGCTTTTGCTTTGTTGCCTCTACCAAGATGATTTCCCGTTTCTCTCTTCACTGGAGCAGGCAGACACAGCCAACGCACATCAAGTGTCAAGAGACACGCTCTGCTGAGCTCAACGCTTGTGCAGATGCACATGTGCGACGAAGTCAACACACGTGCTTGTGGAGAGAAAGAAAGGGACTCCCAGGCGTGTGGAGCGACGGGGAGAAAGAGCGGGCGCTGAGGAACACAGTTTCAAACAGACTGTCTCCACACAAACAGGCACCTGTCTGCAGGTATCCTAGATCTTGATTCTTGAACTTGAGGAAACACGCGTCTGAGCAAAACTCCCAAACGCTTCCAGGAAAGACACAGGCTCTCCCACAAGCACACAAGTGTTTGCCCTCAGCTATAGATCAGGGACAAGCCTGTGAAGAGCAACCAAAGAGCTCGTCCGTCTTTCTCTCAATAGATGGGAGTAGGCGCGCTTGCGGATGTGTGCGTGTGTGTGGCCACGCGTTTGCTTAGGCATCAGTGTGTGAAAAGGTAGGTGCTTTTCTCTAGCTGCGTGTGCGTGCACGTGGTGCTGGGTGCACATCCCTGGGTGCTCGTGGAAAGGTTTCTGCATGGTTTTCGCTGAGGAATCGTGTGTGTGCACATGGACAAAGAGAAGGCGCAGCAACCAGGTTCCAGCGCCGAAGAAGGCAAAAGGCGAGGTTTCCGGCGCTATCTCCTTCTCTCCCCAGAGCTAGTCGCGCAAAGCAAGCCGCTAAGCCGGCGACCGGCAAGAGAGCTACAACGAAGCATGCCGAACGGAGAAAATAGCAGCAGCTCATCTGTTCACACCTTGTTTCTGCCATGTGCTTGAACGCCAAGACGTTCGCGCTTCTGTGAGATGAAAGACGTCCTTCTGCATATGTGGTTGCTCACACCGGTGCACTTGTTAGTGTATCCATTCAGTCCTGGGCTGCGGGGCATTCAGAAGTGGCTCTGTGGAGACGTCTGCATAGAGGCAGCTGTCAGAACACGCACACTCGATTGTTCACCAAAACATATGCAGACGCGTCCTTAGCCTGTAGATTTGGATGCACAGAGTTCCCTGTGTTCGCAAGAGACAAGGGAATCGCGTCTGTGCGCACAGAAGCAATAGCGGACCGTTTCCCTCGGAGTGAACGCGAAAGAGCCGTCTATATACTCGCAGACACGCGAACGTGCCTCAATGCGGTCACAGAGGCAGCAGCTTTTGCACAGATGCTCCTGGTGATTCTGGCACTTTCCAGGCACACTCCTGAAAGTCGCGCACACTGCTGTTCACTCGCTAAACGACCTCTTGGGAAACACGTCTCCGGTCGACGGACCGCTCAGATTGCTTCTCGTGTAACTGTGAACTGTGTCAGCGCAGGGAATCCGTCTCTGTTGAGCAGATGTCAATCCTGCCTCGCTTTTGCTTTGTTGCCTCTACCAAGATGATTTCCCGTTTCTCTCTTCACTGGAGCAGGCAGACACAGCCAACGCACATCAAGTGTCAAGAGACACGCTCTGCTGAGCTCAACGCTTGTGCAGATGCACATGTGCGACGAAGTCAACACACGTGCTTGTGGAGAGAAAGAAAGGGACTCCCAGGCGTGTGGAGCGACGGGGAGAAAGAGCGGGCGCTGAGGAACACAGTTTCAAACAGACTGTCTCCACACAAACAGGCACCTGTCTGCAGGTATCCTAGATCTTGATTCTTGAACTTGAGGAAACACGCGTCTGAGCAAAACTCCCAAACGCTTCCAGGAAAGACACAGGCTCTCCCACAAGCACACAAGTGTTTGCCCTCAGCTATAGATCAGGGACAAGCCTGTGAAGAGCAACCAAAGAGCTCGTCCGTCTTTCTCTCAATAGATGGGAGTAGGCGCGCTTGCGGATGTGTGCGTGTGTGTGGCCACGCGTTTGCTTAGGCATCAGTGTGTGAAAAGGTAGGTGCTTTTCTCTAGCTGCGTGTGCGTGCACGTGGTGCTGGGTGCACATCCCTGGGTGCTCGTGGAAAGGTTTCTGCATGGTTTTCGCTGAGGAATCGTGTGTGTGCACATGGACAAAGAGAAGGCGCAGCAACCAGGTTCCAGCGCCGAAGAAGGCAAAAGGCGAGGTTTCCGGCGCTATCTCCTTCTCTCCCCAGAGCTAGTCGCGCAAAGCAAGCCGCTAAGCCGGCGACCGGCAAGAGAGCTACAACGAAGCATGCCGAACGGAGAAAATAGCAGCAGCTCATCTGTTCACACCTTGTTTCTGCCATGTGCTTGAACGCCAAGACGTTCGCGCTTCTGTGAGATGAAAGACGTCCTTCTGCATATGTGGTTGCTCACACCGGTGCACTTGTTAGTGTATCCATTCAGTCCTGGGCTGCGGGGCATTCAGAAGTGGCTCTGTGGAGACGTCTGCATAGAGGCAGCTGTCAGAACACGCACACTCGATTGTTCACCAAAACATATGCAGACGCGTCCTTAGCCTGTAGATTTGGATGCACAGAGTTCCCTGTGTTCGCAAGAGACAAGGGAATCGCGTCTGTGCGCACAGAAGCAATAGCGGACCGTTTCCCTCGGAGTGAACGCGAAAGAGCCGTCTATATACTCGCAGACACGCGAACGTGCCTCAATGCGGTCACAGAGGCAGCAGCTTTTGCACAGATGCTCCTGGTGATTCTGGCACTTTCCAGGCACACTCCTGAAAGTCGCGCACACTGCTGTTCACTCGCTAAACGACCTCTTGGGAAACACGTCTCCGGTCGACGGACCGCTCAGATTGCTTCTCGTGTAACTGTGAACTGTGTCAGCGCAGGGAATCCGTCTCTGTTGAGCAGATGTCAATCCTGCCTCGCTTTTGCTTTGTTGCCTCTACCAAGATGATTTCCCGTTTCTCTCTTCACTGGAGCAGGCAGACACAGCCAACGCACATCAAGTGTCAAGAGACACGCTCTGCTGAGCTCAACGCTTGTGCAGATGCACATGTGCGACGAAGTCAACACACGTGCTTGTGGAGAGAAAGAAAGGGACTCCCAGGCGTGTGGAGCGACGGGGAGAAAGAGCGGGCGCTGAGGAACACAGTTTCAAACAGACTGTCTCCACACAAACAGGCACCTGTCTGCAGGTATCCTAGATCTTGATTCTTGAACTTGAGGAAACACGCGTCTGAGCAAAACTCCCAAACGCTTCCAGGAAAGACACAGGCTCTCCCACAAGCACACAAGTGTTTGCCCTCAGCTATAGATCAGGGACAAGCCTGTGAAGAGCAACCAAAGAGCTCGTCCGTCTTTCTCTCAATAGATGGGAGTAGGCGCGCTTGCGGATGTGTGCGTGTGTGTGGCCACGCGTTTGCTTAGGCATCAGTGTGTGAAAAGGTAGGTGCTTTTCTCTAGCTGCGTGTGCGTGCACGTGGTGCTGGGTGCACATCCCTGGGTGCTCGTGGAAAGGTTTCTGCATGGTTTTCGCTGAGGAATCGTGTGTGTGCACATGGACAAAGAGAAGGCGCAGCAACCAGGTTCCAGCGCCGAAGAAGGCAAAAGGCGAGGTTTCCGGCGCTATCTCCTTCTCTCCCCAGAGCTAGTCGCGCAAAGCAAGCCGCTAAGCCGGCGACCGGCAAGAGAGCTACAACGAAGCATGCCGAACGGAGAAAATAGCAGCAGCTCATCTGTTCACACCTTGTTTCTGCCATGTGCTTGAACGCCAAGACGTTCGCGCTTCTGTGAGATGAAAGACGTCCTTCTGCATATGTGGTTGCTCACACCGGTGCACTTGTTAGTGTATCCATTCAGTCCTGGGCTGCGGGGCATTCAGAAGTGGCTCTGTGGAGACGTCTGCATAGAGGCAGCTGTCAGAACACGCACACTCGATTGTTCACCAAAACATATGCAGACGCGTCCTTAGCCTGTAGATTTGGATGCACAGAGTTCCCTGTGTTCGCAAGAGACAAGGGAATCGCGTCTGTGCGCACAGAAGCAATAGCGGACCGTTTCCCTCGGAGTGAACGCGAAAGAGCCGTCTATATACTCGCAGACACGCGAACGTGCCTCAATGCGGTCACAGAGGCAGCAGCTTTTGCACAGATGCTCCTGGTGATTCTGGCACTTTCCAGGCACACTCCTGAAAGTCGCGCACACTGCTGTTCACTCGCTAAACGACCTCTTGGGAAACACGTCTCCGGTCGACGGACCGCTCAGATTGCTTCTCGTGTAACTGTGAACTGTGTCAGCGCAGGGAATCCGTCTCTGTTGAGCAGATGTCAATCCTGCCTCGCTTTTGCTTTGTTGCCTCTACCAAGATGATTTCCCGTTTCTCTCTTCACTGGAGCAGGCAGACACAGCCAACGCACATCAAGTGTCAAGAGACACGCTCTGCTGAGCTCAACGCTTGTGCAGATGCACATGTGCGACGAAGTCAACACACGTGCTTGTGGAGAGAAAGAAAGGGACTCCCAGGCGTGTGGAGCGACGGGGAGAAAGAGCGGGCGCTGAGGAACACAGTTTCAAACAGACTGTCTCCACACAAACAGGCACCTGTCTGCAGGTATCCTAGATCTTGATTCTTGAACTTGAGGAAACACGCGTCTGAGCAAAACTCCCAAACGCTTCCAGGAAAGACACAGGCTCTCCCACAAGCACACAAGTGTTTGCCCTCAGCTATAGATCAGGGACAAGCCTGTGAAGAGCAACCAAAGAGCTCGTCCGTCTTTCTCTCAATAGATGGGAGTAGGCGCGCTTGCGGATGTGTGCGTGTGTGTGGCCACGCGTTTGCTTAGGCATCAGTGTGTGAAAAGGTAGGTGCTTTTCTCTAGCTGCGTGTGCGTGCACGTGGTGCTGGGTGCACATCCCTGGGTGCTCGTGGAAAGGTTTCTGCATGGTTTTCGCTGAGGAATCGTGTGTGTGCACATGGACAAAGAGAAGGCGCAGCAACCAGGTTCCAGCGCCGAAGAAGGCAAAAGGCGAGGTTTCCGGCGCTATCTCCTTCTCTCCCCAGAGCTAGTCGCGCAAAGCAAGCCGCTAAGCCGGCGACCGGCAAGAGAGCTACAACGAAGCATGCCGAACGGAGAAAATAGCAGCAGCTCATCTGTTCACACCTTGTTTCTGCCATGTGCTTGAACGCCAAGACGTTCGCGCTTCTGTGAGATGAAAGACGTCCTTCTGCATATGTGGTTGCTCACACCGGTGCACTTGTTAGTGTATCCATTCAGTCCTGGGCTGCGGGGCATTCAGAAGTGGCTCTGTGGAGACGTCTGCATAGAGGCAGCTGTCAGAACACGCACACTCGATTGTTCACCAAAACATATGCAGACGCGTCCTTAGCCTGTAGATTTGGATGCACAGAGTTCCCTGTGTTCGCAAGAGACAAGGGAATCGCGTCTGTGCGCACAGAAGCAATAGCGGACCGTTTCCCTCGGAAGTGAACGCGAAAGAGCCGTCTATATACTCGCAGACACGCGAACGTGCCTCAATGCGGTCACAGAGGCAGCAGCTTTTGCACAGATGCTCCTGGTGATTCTGGCACTTTCCAGGCACACTCCTGAAAGTCGCGCACACTGCTGTTCACTCGCTAAACGACCTCTTGGGAAACACGTCTCTCCGGTCGACGGACCGCTCAGATTGCTTCTCGTGTAACTGTGAACTGTGTCAGCGCAGGGAATCCGTCTCTGTTGAGCAGATGTCAATCCTGCCTCGCTTTTGCTTTGTTGCCTCTACCAAGATGATTTCCCGTTTCTCTCTTCACTGGAGCAGGCAGACACAGCCAACGCACATCAAGTGTCAAGAGACACGCTCTGCTGAGCTCAACGCTTGTGCAGATGCACATGTGCGACGAAGTCAACACACGTGCTTGTGGAGAGAAAGAAAGGGACTCCCAGGCGTGTGGAGCGACGCGGGAGAAAGAGCGGGCGCTGAGGAACACAGTTTCAAACAGACTGTCTCCACACAAACAGGCACCTGTCTGCAGGTATCCTAGATCTTGATTCTTGAACTTGAGGAAACACGCGTCTGAGCAAAACTCCCAAACGCTTCCAGGAAAGACACAGGCTCTCCCACAAGCACACAAGTGTTTGCCCTCAGCTATAGATCAGGGACAAGCCTGTGAAGAGCAACCAAAGAGCTCGTCCGTCTTTCTCTCAATAGATGGGAGTAGGCGCGCTTGCGGATGTGTGCGTGTGTGTGGCCACGCGTTTGCTTAGGCATCAGTGTGTGAAAAGGTAGGTGCTTTTCTCTAGCTGCGTGTGCGTGCACGTGGTGCTGGGTGCACATCCCTGGGTGCTCGTGGAAAGGTTTCTGCATGGTTTTCGCTGAGGAATCGTGTGTGTGCACATGGACAAAGAGAAGGCGCAGCAACCAGGTTCCAGCGCCGAAGAAGGCAAAAGGCGAGGTTTCCGGCGCTATCTCCTTCTCTCCCCAGAGCTAGTCGCGCAAAGCAAGCCGCTAAGCCGGCGACCGGCAAGAGAGCTACAACGAAGCATGCCGAACGGAGAAAATAGCAGCAGCTCATCTGTTCACACCTTGTTTCTGCCATGTGCTTGAACGCCAAGACGTTCGCGCTTCTGTGAGATGAAAGACGTCCTTCTGCATATGTGGTTGCTCACACCGGTGCACTTGTTAGTGTATCCATTCAGTCCTGGGCTGCGGGGCATTCAGAAGTGGCTCTGTGGAGACGTCTGCATAGAGGCAGCTGTCAGAACACGCACACTCGATTGTTCACCAAAACATATGCAGACGCGTCCTTAGCCTGTAGATTTGGATGCACAGAGTTCCCTGTGTTCGCAAGAGACAAGGGAATCGCGTCTGTGCGCACAGAAGCAATAGCGGACCGTTTCCCTCGGAAGTGAACGCGAAAGAGCCGTCTATATACTCGCAGACACGCGAACGTGCCTCAATGCGGTCACAGAGGCAGCAGCTTTTGCACAGATGCTCCTGGTGATTCTGGCACTTTCCAGGCACACTCCTGAAAGTCGCGCACACTGCTGTTCACTCGCTAAACGACCTCTTGGGAAACACGTCTCCGGTCGACGGACCGCTCAGATTGCTTCTCGTGTAACTGTGAACTGTGTCAGCGCAGGGAATCCGTCTCTGTTGAGCAGATGTCAATCCTGCCTCGCTTTTGCTTTGTTGCCTCTACCAAGATGATTTCCCGTTTCTCTCTTCACTGGAGCAGGCAGACACAGCCAACGCACATCAAGTGTCAAGAGACACGCTCTGCTGAGCTCAACGCTTGTGCAGATGCACATGTGCGACGAAGTCAACACACGTGCTTGTGGAGAGAAAGAAAGGGACTCCCAGGCGTGTGGAGCGACGGGGAGAAAGAGCGGGCGCTGAGGAACACAGTTTCAAACAGACTGTCTCCACACAAACAGGCACCTGTCTGCAGGTATCCTAGATCTTGATTCTTGAACTTGAGGAAACACGCGTCTGAGCAAAACTCCCAAACGCTTCCAGGAAAGACACAGGCCTCCTCACAAGCACACAAGTGTTTGCCCTCAGCTATAGATCAGGGACACAGCCTGTGAAGAGCAACCAAAGAGCTCGTCCGTCTTTCTCTCAATAGATGGGAGTAGGCGCGCTTGCGGATGTGTGCGTGTGTGTGGCCACGCGTTTGCTTAGGCATCAGTGTGTGAAAAGGTAGGTGCTTTTCTCTAGCTGCGTGTGCGTGCACGTGGTGCTGGGTGCACATCCCTGGGTGCTCGTGGAAAGGTTTCTGCATGGTTTTCGCTGAGGAATCGTGTGTGTGCACATGGACAAAGAGAAGGCGCAGCAACCAGGTTCCAGCGCCGAAGAAGGCAAAAGGCGAGGTTTCCGGCGCTATCATCCTTCTCTCCCCAGAGCTAGTCGCGCAAAGCAAGCCGCTAAGCCGGCGACCGGCAAGAGAGCTACAACGAAGCATGCCGAACGGAGAAAATAGCAGCAGCTCATCTGTTCACACCTTGTTTCTGCCATGTGCTTGAACGCCAAGACGTTCGCGCTTCTGTGAGATGAAAGACGTCCTTCTGCATATGTGGTTGCTCACACCGGTGCACTTGTTAGTGTATCCATTCAGTCCTGGGCTGCGGGGCATTCAGAAGTGGCTCTGTGGAGACGTCTGCATAGAGGCAGCTGTCAGAACACGCACACTCGATTGTTCACCAAAACATATGCAGACGCGTCCTTAGCCTGTAGATTTGGATGCACAGAGTTCCCTGTGTTCGCAAGAGACAAGGGAATCGCGTCTGTGCGCACAGAAGCAATAGCGGACCGTTTCCCTCGGAGTGAACGCGAAAGAGCCGTCTATATACTCGCAGACACGCGAACGTGCCTCAATGCGGTCACAGAGGCAGCAGCTTTTGCACAGATGCTCCTGGTGATTCTGGCACTTTCCAGGCACACTCCTGAAAGTCGCGCACACTGCTGTTCACTCGCTAAACGACCTCTTGGGAAACACGTCTCCGGTCGACGGACCGCTCAGATTGCTTCTCGTGTAACTGTGAACTGTGTCAGCGCAGGGAATCCGTCTCTGTTGAGCAGATGTCAATCCTGCCTCGCTTTTGCTTTGTTGCCTCTACCAAGATGATTTCCCGTTTCTCTCTTCACTGGAGCAGGCAGACACAGCCAACGCACATCAAGTGTCAAGAGACACGCTCTGCTGAGCTCAACGCTTGTGCAGATGCACATGTGCGACGAAGTCAACACACGTGCTTGTGGAGAGAAAGAAAGGGACTCCCAGGCGTGTGGAGCGACGGGGAGAAAGAGCGGGCGCTGAGGAACACAGTTTCAAACAGACTGTCTCCACACAAACAGGCACCTGTCTGCAGGTATCCTAGATCTTGATTCTTGAACTTGAGGAAACACGCGTCTGAGCAAAACTCCCAAACGCTTCCAGGAAAGACACAGGCTCTCCCACAAGCACACAAGTGTTTGCCCTCAGCTATAGATCAGGGACAAGCCTGTGAAGAGCAACCAAAGAGCTCGTCCGTCTTTCCCTCAATAGATGGGAGTAGGCGCGCTTGCGGATGTGTGCGTGTGTGTGGCCACGCGTTTGCTTAGGCATCAGTGTGTGAAAAGGTAGGTGCTTTTCTCTAGCTGCGTGTGCGTGCACGTGGTGCTGGGTGCACATCCCTGGGTGCTCGTGGAAAGGTTTCTGCATGGTTTTCGCTGAGGAATCGTGTGTGTGCACATGGACAAAGAGAAGGCGCAGCAACCAGGTTCCAGCGCCGAAGAAGGCAAAAGGCGAGGTTTCCGGCGCTATCTCCTTCTCTCCCCAGAGCTAGTCGCGCAAAGCAAGCCGCTAAGCCGGCGACCGGCAAGAGAGCTACAACGAAGCATGCCGAACGGAGAAAATAGCAGCAGCTCATCTGTTCACACCTTGTTTCTGCCATGTGCTTGAACGCCAAGACGTTCGCGCTTCTGTGAGATGAAAGACGTCCTTCTGCATATGTGGTTGCTCACACCGGTGCACTTGTTAGTGTATCCATTCAGTCCTGGGCTGCGGGGCATTCAGAAGTGGCTCTGTGGAGACGTCTGCATAGAGGCAGCTGTCAGAACACGCACACTCGATTGTTCACCAAAACATATGCAGACGCGTCCTTAGCCTGTAGATTTGGATGCACAGAGTTCCCTGTGTTCGCAAGAGACAAGGGAATCGCGTCTGTGCGCACAGAAGCAATAGCGGACCGTTTCCCTCGGAGTGAACGCGAAAGAGCCGTCTATATACTCGCAGACACGCGAACGTGCCTCAATGCGGTCACAGAGGCAGCAGCTTTTGCACAGATGCTCCTGGTGATTCTGGCACTTTCCAGGCACACTCCTGAAAGTCGCGCACACTGCTGTTCACTCGCTAAACGACCTCTTGGGAAACACGTCTCCGGTCGACGGACCGCTCAGATTGCTTCTCGTGTAACTGTGAACTGTGTCAGCGCAGGGAATCCGTCTCTGTTGAGCAGATGTCAATCCTGCCTCGCTTTTGCTTTGTTGCCTCTACCAAGATGATTTCCCGTTTCTCTCTTCACTGGAGCAGGCAGACACAGCCAACGCACATCAAGTGTCAAGAGACACGCTCTGCTGAGCTCAACGCTTGTGCAGATGCACATGTGCGACGAAGTCAACACACGTGCTTGTGGAGAGAAAGAAAGGGACTCCCAGGCGTGTGGAGCGACGGGGAGAAAGAGCGGGCGCTGAGGAACACAGTTTCAAACAGACTGTCTCCACACAAACAGGCACCTGTCTGCAGGTATCCTAGATCTTGATTCTTGAACTTGAGGAAACACGCGTCTGAGCAAAACTCCCAAACGCTTCCAGGAAAGACACAGGCTCTCCCACAAGCACACAAGTGTTTGCCCTCAGCTATAGATCAGGGACAAGCCTGTGAAGAGCAACCAAAGAGCTCGTCCGTCTTTCCCTCAATAGATGGGAGTAGGCGCGCTTGCGGATGTGTGCGTGTGTGTGGCCACGCGTTTGCTTAGGCATCAGTGTGTGAAAAGGTAGGTGCTTTTCTCTAGCTGCGTGTGCGTGCACGTGGTGCTGGGTGCACATCCCTGGGTGCTCGTGGAAAGGTTTCTGCATGGTTTTCGCTGAGGAATCGTGTGTGTGCACATGGACAAAGAGAAGGCGCAGCAACCAGGTTCCAGCGCCGAAGAAGGCAAAAGGCGAGGTTTCCGGCGCTATCTCCTTCTCTCCCCAGAGCTAGTCGCGCAAAGCAAGCCGCTAAGCCGGCGACCGGCAAGAGAGCTACAACGAAGCATGCCGAACGGAGAAAATAGCAGCAGCTCATCTGTTCACACCTTGTTTCTGCCATGTGCTTGAACGCCAAGACGTTCGCGCTTCTGTGAGATGAAAGACGTCCTTCTGCATATGTGGTTGCTCACACCGGTGCACTTGTTAGTGTATCCATTCAGTCCTGGGCTGCGGGGCATTCAGAAGTGGCTCTGTGGAGACGTCTGCATAGAGGCAGCTGTCAGAACACGCACACTCGATTGTTCACCAAAACATATGCAGACGCGTCCTTAGCCTGTAGATTTGGATGCACAGAGTTCCCTGTGTTCGCAAGAGACAAGGGAATCGCGTCTGTGCGCACAGAAGCAATAGCGGACCGTTTCCCTCGGAGTGAACGCGAAAGAGCCGTCTATATACTCGCAGACACGCGAACGTGCCTCAATGCGGTCACAGAGGCAGCAGCTTTTGCACAGATGCTCCTGGTGATTCTGGCACTTTCCAGGCACACTCCTGAAAGTCGCGCACACTGCTGTTCACTCGCTAAACGACCTCTTGGGAAACACGTCTCCGGTCGACGGACCGCTCAGATTGCTTCTCGTGTAACTGTGAACTGTGTCAGCGCAGGGAATCCGTCTCTGTTGAGCAGATGTCAATCCTGCCTCGCTTTTGCTTTGTTGCCTCTACCAAGATGATTTCCCGTTTCTCTCTTCACTGGAGCAGGCAGACACAGCCAACGCACATCAAGTGTCAAGAGACACGCTCTGCTGAGCTCAACGCTTGTGCAGATGCACATGTGCGACGAAGTCAACACACGTGCTTGTGGAGAGAAAGAAAGGGACTCCCAGGCGTGTGGAGCGACGGGGAGAAAGAGCGGGCGCTGAGGAACACAGTTTCAAACAGACTGTCTCCACACAAACAGGCACCTGTCTGCAGGTATCCTAGATCTTGATTCTTGAACTTGAGGAAACACGCGTCTGAGCAAAACTCCCAAACGCTTCCAGGAAAGACACAGGCTCTCCCACAAGCACACAAGTGTTTGCCCTCAGCTATAGATCAGGGACAAGCCTGTGAAGAGCAACCAAAGAGCTCGTCCGTCTTTCCCTCAATAGATGGGAGTAGGCGCGCTTGCGGATGTGTGCGTGTGTGTGGCCACGCGTTTGCTTAGGCATCAGTGTGTGAAAAGGTAGGTGCTTTTCTCTAGCTGCGTGTGCGTGCACGTGGTGCTGGGTGCACATCCCTGGGTGCTCGTGGAAAGGTTTCTGCATGGTTTTCGCTGAGGAATCGTGTGTGTGCACATGGACAAAGAGAAGGCGCAGCAACCAGGTTCCAGCGCCGAAGAAGGCAAAAGGCGAGGTTTCCGGCGCTATCTCCTTCTCTCCCCAGAGCTAGTCGCGCAAAGCAAGCCGCTAAGCCGGCGACCGGCAAGAGAGCTACAACGAAGCATGCCGAACGGAGAAAATAGCAGCAGCTCATCTGTTCACACCTTGTTTCTGCCATGTGCTTGAACGCCAAGACGTTCGCGCTTCTGTGAGATGAAAGACGTCCTTCTGCATATGTGGTTGCTCACACCGGTGCACTTGTTAGTGTATCCATTCAGTCCTGGGCTGCGGGGCATTCAGAAGTGGCTCTGTGGAGACGTCTGCATAGAGGCAGCTGTCAGAACACGCACACTCGATTGTTCACCAAAACATATGCAGACGCGTCCTTAGCCTGTAGATTTGGATGCACAGAGTTCCCTGTGTTCGCAAGAGACAAGGGAATCGCGTCTGTGCGCACAGAAGCAATAGCGGACCGTTTCCCTCGGAGTGAACGCGAAAGAGCCGTCTATATACTCGCAGACACGCGAACGTGCCTCAATGCGGTCACAGAGGCAGCAGCTTTTGCACAGATGCTCCTGGTGATTCTGGCACTTTCCAGGCACACTCCTGAAAGTCGCGCACACTGCTGTTCACTCGCTAAACGACCTCTTGGGAAACACGTCTCCGGTCGACGGACCGCTCAGATTGCTTCTCGTGTAACTGTGAACTGTGTCAGCGCAGGGAATCCGTCTCTGTTGAGCAGATGTCAATCCTGCCTCGCTTTTGCTTTGTTGCCTCTACCAAGATGATTTCCCGTTTCTCTCTTCACTGGAGCAGGCAGACACAGCCAACGCACATCAAGTGTCAAGAGACACGCTCTGCTGAGCTCAACGCTTGTGCAGATGCACATGTGCGACGAAGTCAACACACGTGCTTGTGGAGAGAAAGAAAGGGACTCCCAGGCGTGTGGAGCGACGGGGAGAAAGAGCGGGCGCTGAGGAACACAGTTTCAAACAGACTGTCTCCACACAAACAGGCACCTGTCTGCAGGTATCCTAGATCTTGATTCTTGAACTTGAGGAAACACGCGTCTGAGCAAAACTCCCAAACGCTTCCAGGAAAGACACAGGCTCTCCCACAAGCACACAAGTGTTTGCCCTCAGCTATAGATCAGGGACAAGCCTGTGAAGAGCAACCAAAGAGCTCGTCCGTCTTTCCCTCAATAGATGGGAGTAGGCGCGCTTGCGGATGTGTGCGTGTGTGTGGCCACGCGTTTGCTTAGGCATCAGTGTGTGAAAAGGTAGGTGCTTTTCTCTAGCTGCGTGTGCGTGCACGTGGTGCTGGGTGCACATCCCTGGGTGCTCGTGGAAAGGTTTCTGCATGGTTTTCGCTGAGGAATCGTGTGTGTGCACATGGACAAAGAGAAGGCGCAGCAACCAGGTTCCAGCGCCGAAGAAGGCAAAAGGCGAGGTTTCCGGCGCTATCTCCTTCTCTCCCCAGAGCTAGTCGCGCAAAGCAAGCCGCTAAGCCGGCGACCGGCAAGAGAGCTACAACGAAGCATGCCGAACGGAGAAAATAGCAGCAGCTCATCTGTTCACACCTTGTTTCTGCCATGTGCTTGAACGCCAAGACGTTCGCGCTTCTGTGAGATGAAAGACGTCCTTCTGCATATGTGGTTGCTCACACCGGTGCACTTGTTAGTGTATCCATTCAGTCCTGGGCTGCGGGGCATTCAGAAGTGGCTCTGTGGAGACGTCTGCATAGAGGCAGCTGTCAGAACACGCACACTCGATTGTTCACCAAAACATATGCAGACGCGTCCTTAGCCTGTAGATTTGGATGCACAGAGTTCCCTGTGTTCGCAAGAGACAAGGGAATCGCGTCTGTGCGCACAGAAGCAATAGCGGACCGTTTCCCTCGGAGTGAACGCGAAAGAGCCGTCTATATACTCGCAGACACGCGAACGTGCCTCAATGCGGTCACAGAGGCAGCAGCTTTTGCACAGATGCTCCTGGTGATTCTGGCACTTTCCAGGCACACTCCTGAAAGTCGCGCACACTGCTGTTCACTCGCTAAACGACCTCTTGGGAAACACGTCTCCGGTCGACGGACCGCTCAGATTGCTTCTCGTGTAACTGTGAACTGTGTCAGCGCAGGGAATCCGTCTCTGTTGAGCAGATGTCAATCCTGCCTCGCTTTTGCTTTGTTGCCTCTACCAAGATGATTTCCCGTTTCTCTCTTCACTGGAGCAGGCAGACACAGCCAACGCACATCAAGTGTCAAGAGACACGCTCTGCTGAGCTCAACGCTTGTGCAGATGCACATGTGCGACGAAGTCAACACACGTGCTTGTGGAGAGAAAGAAAGGGACTCCCAGGCGTGTGGAGCGACGGGGAGAAAGAGCGGGCGCTGAGGAACACAGTTTCAAACAGACTGTCTCCACACAAACAGGCACCTGTCTGCAGGTATCCTAGATCTTGATTCTTGAACTTGAGGAAACACGCGTCTGAGCAAAACTCCCAAACGCTTCCAGGAAAGACACAGGCTCTCCCACAAGCACACAAGTGTTTGCCCTCAGCTATAGATCAGGGACAAGCCTGTGAAGAGCAACCAAAGAGCTCGTCCGTCTTTCCCTCAATAGATGGGAGTAGGCGCGCTTGCGGATGTGTGCGTGTGTGTGGCCACGCGTTTGCTTAGGCATCAGTGTGTGAAAAGGTAGGTGCTTTTCTCTAGCTGCGTGTGCGTGCACGTGGTGCTGGGTGCACATCCCTGGGTGCTCGTGGAAAGGTTTCTGCATGGTTTTCGCTGAGGAATCGTGTGTGTGCACATGGACAAAGAGAAGGCGCAGCAACCAGGTTCCAGCGCCGAAGAAGGCAAAAGGCGAGGTTTCCGGCGCTATCTCCTTCTCTCCCCAGAGCTAGTCGCGCAAAGCAAGCCGCTAAGCCGGCGACCGGCAAGAGAGCTACAACGAAGCATGCCGAACGGAGAAAATAGCAGCAGCTCATCTGTTCACACCTTGTTTCTGCCATGTGCTTGAACGCCAAGACGTTCGCGCTTCTGTGAGATGAAAGACGTCCTTCTGCATATGTGGTTGCTCACACCGGTGCACTTGTTAGTGTATCCATTCAGTCCTGGGCTGCGGGGCATTCAGAAGTGGCTCTGTGGAGACGTCTGCATAGAGGCAGCTGTCAGAACACGCACACTCGATTGTTCACCAAAACATATGCAGACGCGTCCTTAGCCTGTAGATTTGGATGCACAGAGTTCCCTGTGTTCGCAAGAGACAAGGGAATCGCGTCTGTGCGCACAGAAGCAATAGCGGACCGTTTCCCTCGGAGTGAACGCGAAAGAGCCGTCTATATACTCGCAGACACGCGAACGTGCCTCAATGCGGTCACAGAGGCAGCAGCTTTTGCACAGATGCTCCTGGTGATTCTGGCACTTTCCAGGCACACTCCTGAAAGTCGCGCACACTGCTGTTCACTCGCTAAACGACCTCTTGGGAAACACGTCTCCGGTCGACGGACCGCTCAGATTGCTTCTCGTGTAACTGTGAACTGTGTCAGCGCAGGGAATCCGTCTCTGTTGAGCAGATGTCAATCCTGCCTCGCTTTTGCTTTGTTGCCTCTACCAAGATGATTTCCCGTTTCTCTCTTCACTGGAGCAGGCAGACACAGCCAACGCACATCAAGTGTCAAGAGACACGCTCTGCTGAGCTCAACGCTTGTGCAGATGCACATGTGCGACGAAGTCAACACACGTGCTTGTGGAGAGAAAGAAAGGGACTCCCAGGCGTGTGGAGCGACGGGGAGAAAGAGCGGGCGCTGAGGAACACAGTTTCAAACAGACTGTCTCCACACAAACAGGCACCTGTCTGCAGGTATCCTAGATCTTGATTCTTGAACTTGAGGAAACACGCGTCTGAGCAAAACTCCCAAACGCTTCCAGGAAAGACACAGGCTCTCCCACAAGCACACAAGTGTTTGCCCTCAGCTATAGATCAGGGACAAGCCTGTGAAGAGCAACCAAAGAGCTCGTCCGTCTTTCCCTCAATAGATGGGAGTAGGCGCGCTTGCGGATGTGTGCGTGTGTGTGGCCACGCGTTTGCTTAGGCATCAGTGTGTGAAAAGGTAGGTGCTTTTCTCTAGCTGCGTGTGCGTGCACGTGGTGCTGGGTGCACATCCCTGGGTGCTCGTGGAAAGGTTTCTGCATGGTTTTCGCTGAGGAATCGTGTGTGTGCACATGGACAAAGAGAAGGCGCAGCAACCAGGTTCCAGCGCCGAAGAAGGCAAAAGGCGAGGTTTCCGGCGCTATCTCCTTCTCTCCCCAGAGCTAGTCGCGCAAAGCAAGCCGCTAAGCCGGCGACCGGCAAGAGAGCTACAACGAAGCATGCCGAACGGAGAAAATAGCAGCAGCTCATCTGTTCACACCTTGTTTCTGCCATGTGCTTGAACGCCAAGACGTTCGCGCTTCTGTGAGATGAAAGACGTCCTTCTGCATATGTGGTTGCTCACACCGGTGCACTTGTTAGTGTATCCATTCAGTCCTGGGCTGCGGGGCATTCAGAAGTGGCTCTGTGGAGACGTCTGCATAGAGGCAGCTGTCAGAACACGCACACTCGATTGTTCACCAAAACATATGCAGACGCGTCCTTAGCCTGTAGATTTGGATGCACAGAGTTCCCTGTGTTCGCAAGAGACAAGGGAATCGCGTCTGTGCGCACAGAAGCAATAGCGGACCGTTTCCCTCGGAGTGAACGCGAAAGAGCCGTCTATATACTCGCAGACACGCGAACGTGCCTCAATGCGGTCACAGAGGCAGCAGCTTTTGCACAGATGCTCCTGGTGATTCTGGCACTTTCCAGGCACACTCCTGAAAGTCGCGCACACTGCTGTTCACTCGCTAAACGACCTCTTGGGAAACACGTCTCCGGTCGACGGACCGCTCAGATTGCTTCTCGTGTAACTGTGAACTGTGTCAGCGCAGGGAATCCGTCTCTGTTGAGCAGATGTCAATCCTGCCTCGCTTTTGCTTTGTTGCCTCTACCAAGATGATTTCCCGTTTCTCTCTTCACTGGAGCAGGCAGACACAGCCAACGCACATCAAGTGTCAAGAGACACGCTCTGCTGAGCTCAACGCTTGTGCAGATGCACATGTGCGACGAAGTCAACACACGTGCTTGTGGAGAGAAAGAAAGGGACTCCCAGGCGTGTGGAGCGACGGGGAGAAAGAGCGGGCGCTGAGGAACACAGTTTCAAACAGACTGTCTCCACACAAACAGGCACCTGTCTGCAGGTATCCTAGATCTTGATTCTTGAACTTGAGGAAACACGCGTCTGAGCAAAACTCCCAAACGCTTCCAGGAAAGACACAGGCTCTCCCACAAGCACACAAGTGTTTGCCCTCAGCTATAGATCAGGGACAAGCCTGTGAAGAGCAACCAAAGAGCTCGTCCGTCTTTCCCTCAATAGATGGGAGTAGGCGCGCTTGCGGATGTGTGCGTGTGTGTGGCCACGCGTTTGCTTAGGCATCAGTGTGTGAAAAGGTAGGTGCTTTTCTCTAGCTGCGTGTGCGTGCACGTGGTGCTGGGTGCACATCCCTGGGTGCTCGTGGAAAGGTTTCTGCATGGTTTTCGCTGAGGAATCGTGTGTGTGCACATGGACAAAGAGAAGGCGCAGCAACCAGGTTCCAGCGCCGAAGAAGGCAAAAGGCGAGGTTTCCGGCGCTATCTCCTTCTCTCCCCAGAGCTAGTCGCGCAAAGCAAGCCGCTAAGCCGGCGACCGGCAAGAGAGCTACAACGAAGCATGCCGAACGGAGAAAATAGCAGCAGCTCATCTGTTCACACCTTGTTTCTGCCATGTGCTTGAACGCCAAGACGTTCGCGCTTCTGTGAGATGAAAGACGTCCTTCTGCATATGTGGTTGCTCACACCGGTGCACTTGTTAGTGTATCCATTCAGTCCTGGGCTGCGGGGCATTCAGAAGTGGCTCTGTGGAGACGTCTGCATAGAGGCAGCTGTCAGAACACGCACACTCGATTGTTCACCAAAACATATGCAGACGCGTCCTTAGCCTGTAGATTTGGATGCACAGAGTTCCCTGTGTTCGCAAGAGACAAGGGAATCGCGTCTGTGCGCACAGAAGCAATAGCGGACCGTTTCCCTCGGAGTGAACGCGAAAGAGCCGTCTATATACTCGCAGACACGCGAACGTGCCTCAATGCGGTCACAGAGGCAGCAGCTTTTGCACAGATGCTCCTGGTGATTCTGGCACTTTCCAGGCACACTCCTGAAAGTCGCGCACACTGCTGTTCACTCGCTAAACGACCTCTTGGGAAACACGTCTCCGGTCGACGGACCGCTCAGATTGCTTCTCGTGTAACTGTGAACTGTGTCAGCGCAGGGAATCCGTCTCTGTTGAGCAGATGTCAATCCTGCCTCGCTTTTGCTTTGTTGCCTCTACCAAGATGATTTCCCGTTTCTCTCTTCACTGGAGCAGGCAGACACAGCCAACGCACATCAAGTGTCAAGAGACACGCTCTGCTGAGCTCAACGCTTGTGCAGATGCACCACACGTGCTTGTGGAGAGAAAGAAAGGGACTCCCAGGCGTGTGGAGCGACGGGGAGAAAGAGCGGGCGCTGAGGAACACAGTTTCAAACAGACTGTCTCCACACAAACAGGCACCTGTCTGCAGGTATCCTAGATCTTGATTCTTGAACTTGAGGAAACACGCGTCTGAGCAAAACTCCCAAACGCTTCCAGGAAAGACACAGGCTCTCCCACAAGCACACAAGTGTTTGCCCTCAGCTATAGATCAGGGACAAGCCTGTGAAGAGCAACCAAAGAGCTCGTCCGTCTTTCCCTCAATAGATGGGAGTAGGCGCGCTTGCGGATGTGTGCGTGTGTGTGGCCACGCGTTTGCTTAGGCATCAGTGTGTGAAAAGGTAGGTGCTTTTCTCTAGCTGCGTGTGCGTGCACGTGGTGCTGGGTGCACATCCCTGGGTGCTCGTGGAAAGGTTTCTGCATGGTTTTCGCTGAGGAATCGTGTGTGTGCACATGGACAAAGAGAAGGCGCAGCAACCAGGTTCCAGCGCCGAAGAAGGCAAAAGGCGAGGTTTCCGGCGCTATCTCCTTCTCTCCCCAGAGCTAGTCGCGCAAAGCAAGCCGCTAAGCCGGCGACCGGCAAGAGAGCTACAACGAAGCATGCCGAACGGAGAAAATAGCAGCAGCTCATCTGTTCACACCTTGTTTCTGCCATGTGCTTGAACGCCAAGACGTTCGCGCTTCTGTGAGATGAAAGACGTCCTTCTGCATATGTGGTTGCTCACACCGGTGCACTTGTTAGTGTATCCATTCAGTCCTGGGCTGCGGGGCATTCAGAAGTGGCTCTGTGGAGACGTCTGCATAGAGGCAGCTGTCAGAACACGCACACTCGATTGTTCACCAAAACATATGCAGACGCGTCCTTAGCCTGTAGATTTGGATGCACAGAGTTCCCTGTGTTCGCAAGAGACAAGGGAATCGCGTCTGTGCGCACAGAAGCAATAGCGGACCGTTTCCCTCGGAGTGAACGCGAAAGAGCCGTCTATATACTCGCAGACACGCGAACGTGCCTCAATGCGGTCACAGAGGCAGCAGCTTTTGCACAGATGCTCCTGGTGATTCTGGCACTTTCCAGGCACACTCCTGAAAGTCGCGCACACTGCTGTTCACTCGCTAAACGACCTCTTGGGAAACACGTCTCCGGTCGACGGACCGCTCAGATTGCTTCTCGTGTAACTGTGAACTGTGTCAGCGCAGGGAATCCGTCTCTGTTGAGCAGATGTCAATCCTGCCTCGCTTTTGCTTTGTTGCCTCTACCAAGATGATTTCCCGTTTCTCTCTTCACTGGAGCAGGCAGACACAGCCAACGCACATCAAGTGTCAAGAGACACGCTCTGCTGAGCTCAACGCTTGTGCAGATGCACATGTGCGACGAAGTCAACACACGTGCTTGTGGAGAGAAAGAAAGGGACTCCCAGGCGTGTGGAGCGACGGGGAGAAAGAGCGGGCGCTGAGGAACACAGTTTCAAACAGACTGTCTCCACACAAACAGGCACCTGTCTGCAGGTATCCTAGATCTTGATTCTTGAACTTGAGGAAACACGCGTCTGAGCAAAACTCCCAAACGCTTCCAGGAAAGACACAGGCTCTCCCACAAGCACACAAGTGTTTGCCCTCAGCTATAGATCAGGGACAAGCCTGTGAAGAGCAACCAAAGAGCTCGTCCGTCTTTCCCTCAATAGATGGGAGTAGGCGCGCTTGCGGATGTGTGCGTGTGTGTGGCCACGCGTTTGCTTAGGCATCAGTGTGTGAAAAGGTAGGTGCTTTTCTCTAGCTGCAGTGTGCGTGCACGTGGTGCTGGGTGCACATCCCTGGGTGCTCGTGGAAAGGTTTCTGCATGGTTTTCGCTGAGGAATCGTGTGTGTGCACATGGACAAAGAGAAGGCGCAGCAACCAGGTTCCAGCGCCGAAGAAGGCAAAAGGCGAGGTTTCCGGCGCTATCTCCTTCTCTCCCCAGAGCTAGTCGCGCAAAGCAAGCCGCTAAGCCGGCGACCGGCAAGAGAGCTACAACGAAGCATGCCGAACGGAGAAAATAGCAGCAGCTCATCTGTTCACACCTTGTTTCTGCCATGTGCTTGAACGCCAAGACGTTCGCGCTTCTGTGAGATGAAAGACGTCCTTCTGCATATGTGGTTGCTCACACCGGTGCACTTGTTAGTGTATCCATTCAGTCCTGGGCTGCGGGGCATTCAGAAGTGGCTCTGTGGAGACGTCTGCATAGAGGCAGCTGTCAGAACACGCACACTCGATTGTTCACCAAAACATATGCAGACGCGTCCTTAGCCTGTAGATTTGGATGCACAGAGTTCCCTGTGTTCGCAAGAGACAAGGGAATCGCGTCTGTGCGCACAGAAGCAATAGCGGACCGTTTCCCTCGGAGTGAACGCGAAAGAGCCGTCTATATACTCGCAGACACGCGAACGTGCCTCAATGCGGTCACAGAGGCAGCAGCTTTTGCACAGATGCTCCTGGTGATTCTGGCACTTTCCAGGCACACTCCTGAAAGTCGCGCACACTGCTGTTCACTCGCTAAACGACCTCTTGGGAAACACGTCTCCGGTCGACGGACCGCTCAGATTGCTTCTCGTGTAACTGTGAACTGTGTCAGCGCAGGGAATCCGTCTCTGTTGAGCAGATGTCAATCCTGCCTCGCTTTTGCTTTGTTGCCTCTACCAAGATGATTTCCCGTTTCTCTCTTCACTGGAGCAGGCAGACACAGCCAACGCACATCAAGTGTCAAGAGACACGCTCTGCTGAGCTCAACGCTTGTGCAGATGCACATGTGCGACGAAGTCAACACACGTGCTTGTGGAGAGAAAGAAAGGGACTCCCAGGCGTGTGGAGCGACGGGGAGAAAGAGCGGGCGCTGAGGAACACAGTTTCAAACAGACTGTCTCCACACAAACAGGCACCTGTCTGCAGGTATCCTAGATCTTGATTCTTGAACTTGAGGAAACACGCGTCTGAGCAAAACTCCCAAACGCTTCCAGGAAAGACACAGGCTCTCCCACAAGCACACAAGTGTTTGCCCTCAGCTATAGATCAGGGACAAGCCTGTGAAGAGCAACCAAAGAGCTCGTCCGTCTTTCCCTCAATAGATGGGAGTAGGCGCGCTTGCGGATGTGTGCGTGTGTGTGGCCACGCGTTTGCTTAGGCATCAGTGTGTGAAAAGGTAGGTGCTTTTCTCTAGCTGCGTGTGCGTGCACGTGGTGCTGGGTGCACATCCCTGGGTGCTCGTGGAAAGGTTTCTGCATGGTTTTCGCTGAGGAATCGTGTGTGTGCACATGGACAAAGAGAAGGCGCAGCAACCAGGTTCCAGCGCCGAAGAAGGCAAAAGGCGAGGTTTCCGGCGCTATCTCCTTCTCTCCCCAGAGCTAGTCGCGCAAAGCAAGCCGCTAAGCCGGCGACCGGCAAGAGAGCTACAACGAAGCATGCCGAACGGAGAAAATAGCAGCAGCTCATCTGTTCACACCTTGTTTCTGCCATGTGCTTGAACGCCAAGACGTTCGCGCTTCTGTGAGATGAAAGACGTCCTTCTGCATATGTGGTTGCTCACACCGGTGCACTTGTTAGTGTATCCATTCAGTCCTGGGCTGCGGGGCATTCAGAAGTGGCTCTGTGGAGACGTCTGCATAGAGGCAGCTGTCAGAACACGCACACTCGATTGTTCACCAAAACATATGCAGACGCGTCCTTAGCCTGTAGATTTGGATGCACAGAGTTCCCTGTGTTCGCAAGAGACAAGGGAATCGCGTCTGTGCGCACAGAAGCAATAGCGGACCGTTTCCCTCGGAGTGAACGCGAAAGAGCCGTCTATATACTCGCAGACACGCGAACGTGCCTCAATGCGGTCACAGAGGCAGCAGCTTTTGCACAGATGCTCCTGGTGATTCTGGCACTTTCCAGGCACACTCCTGAAAGTCGCGCACACTGCTGTTCACTCGCTAAACGACCTCTTGGGAAACACGTCTCCGGTCGACGGACCGCTCAGATTGCTTCTCGTGTAACTGTGAACTGTGTCAGCGCAGGGAATCCGTCTCTGTTGAGCAGATGTCAATCCTGCCTCGCTTTTGCTTTGTTGCCTCTACCAAGATGATTTCCCGTTTCTCTCTTCACTGGAGCAGGCAGACACAGCCAACGCACATCAAGTGTCAAGAGACACGCTCTGCTGAGCTCAACGCTTGTGCAGATGCACATGTGCGACGAAGTCAACACACGTGCTTGTGGAGAGAAAGAAAGGGACTCCCAGGCGTGTGGAGCGACGGGGAGAAAGAGCGGGCGCTGAGGAACACAGTTTCAAACAGACTGTCTCCACACAAACAGGCACCTGTCTGCAGGTATCCTAGATCTTGATTCTTGAACTTGAGGAAACACGCGTCTGAGCAAAACTCCCAAACGCTTCCAGGAAAGACACAGGCTCTCCCACAAGCACACAAGTGTTTGCCCTCAGCTATAGATCAGGGACAAGCCTGTGAAGAGCAACCAAAGAGCTCGTCCGTCTTTCCCTCAATAGATGGGAGTAGGCGCGCTTGCGGATGTGTGCGTGTGTGTGGCCACGCGTTTGCTTAGGCATCAGTGTGTGAAAAGGTAGGTGCTTTTCTCTAGCTGCGTGTGCGTGCACGTGGTGCTGGGTGCACATCCCTGGGTGCTCGTGGAAAGGTTTCTGCATGGTTTTCGCTGAGGAATCGTGTGTGTGCACATGGACAAAGAGAAGGCGCAGCAACCAGGTTCCAGCGCCGAAGAAGGCAAAAGGCGAGGTTTCCGGCGCTATCTCCTTCTCTCCCCAGAGCTAGTCGCGCAAAGCAAGCCGCTAAGCCGGCGACCGGCAAGAGAGCTACAACGAAGCATGCCGAACGGAGAAAATAGCAGCAGCTCATCTGTTCACACCTTGTTTCTGCCATGTGCTTGAACGCCAAGACGTTCGCGCTTCTGTGAGATGAAAGACGTCCTTCTGCATATGTGGTTGCTCACACCGGTGCACTTGTTAGTGTATCCATTCAGTCCTGGGCTGCGGGGCATTCAGAAGTGGCTCTGTGGAGACGTCTGCATAGAGGCAGCTGTCAGAACACGCACACTCGATTGTTCACCAAAACATATGCAGACGCGTCCTTAGCCTGTAGATTTGGATGCACAGAGTTCCCTGTGTTCGCAAGAGACAAGGGAATCGCGTCTGTGCGCACAGAAGCAATAGCGGACCGTTTCCCTCGGAGTGAACGCGAAAGAGCCGTCTATATACTCGCAGACACGCGAACGTGCCTCAATGCGGTCACAGAGGCAGCAGCTTTTGCACAGATGCTCCTGGTGATTCTGGCACTTTCCAGGCACACTCCTGAAAGTCGCGCACACTGCTGTTCACTCGCTAAACGACCTCTTGGGAAACACGTCTCCGGTCGACGGACCGCTCAGATTGCTTCTCGTGTAACTGTGAACTGTGTCAGCGCAGGGAATCCGTCTCTGTTGAGCAGATGTCAATCCTGCCTCGCTTTTGCTTTGTTGCCTCTACCAAGATGATTTCCCGTTTCTCTCTTCACTGGAGCAGGCAGACACAGCCAACGCACATCAAGTGTCAAGAGACACGCTCTGCTGAGCTCAACGCTTGTGCAGATGCACATGTGCGACGAAGTCAACACACGTGCTTGTGGAGAGAAAGAAAGGGACTCCCAGGCGTGTGGAGCGACGGGGAGAAAGAGCGGGCGCTGAGGAACACAGTTTCAAACAGACTGTCTCCACACAAACAGGCACCTGTCTGCAGGTATCCTAGATCTTGATTCTTGAACTTGAGGAAACACGCGTCTGAGCAAAACTCCCAAACGCTTCCAGGAAAGACACAGGCTCTCCCACAAGCACACAAGTGTTTGCCCTCAGCTATAGATCAGGGACAAGCCTGTGAAGAGCAACCAAAGAGCTCGTCCGTCTTTCCCTCAATAGATGGGAGTAGGCGCGCTTGCGGATGTGTGCGTGTGTGTGGCCACGCGTTTGCTTAGGCATCAGTGTGTGAAAAGGTAGGTGCTTTTCTCTAGCTGCGTGTGCGTGCACGTGGTGCTGGGTGCACATCCCTGGGTGCTCGTGGAAAGGTTTCTGCATGGTTTTCGCTGAGGAATCGTGTGTGTGCACATGGACAAAGAGAAGGCGCAGCAACCAGGTTCCAGCGCCGAAGAAGGCAAAAGGCGAGGTTTCCGGCGCTATCTCCTTCTCTCCCCAGAGCTAGTCGCGCAAAGCAAGCCGCTAAGCCGGCGACCGGCAAGAGAGCTACAACGAAGCATGCCGAACGGAGAAAATAGCAGCAGCTCATCTGTTCACACCTTGTTTCTGCCATGTGCTTGAACGCCAAGACGTTCGCGCTTCTGTGAGATGAAAGACGTCCTTCTGCATATGTGGTTGCTCACACCGGTGCACTTGTTAGTGTATCCATTCAGTCCTGGGCTGCGGGGCATTCAGAAGTGGCTCTGTGGAGACGTCTGCATAGAGGCAGCTGTCAGAACACGCACACTCGATTGTTCACCAAAACATATGCAGACGCGTCCTTAGCCTGTAGATTTGGATGCACAGAGTTCCCTGTGTTCGCAAGAGACAAGGGAATCGCGTCTGTGCGCACAGAAGCAATAGCGGACCGTTTCCCTCGGAGTGAACGCGAAAGAGCCGTCTATATACTCGCAGACACGCGAACGTGCCTCAATGCGGTCACAGAGGCAGCAGCTTTTGCACAGATGCTCCTGGTGATTCTGGCACTTTCCAGGCACACTCCTGAAAGTCGCGCACACTGCTGTTCACTCGCTAAACGACCTCTTGGGAAACACGTCTCCGGTCGACGGACCGCTCAGATTGCTTCTCGTGTAACTGTGAACTGTGTCAGCGCAGGGAATCCGTCTCTGTTGAGCAGATGTCAATCCTGCCTCGCTTTTGCTTTGTTGCCTCTACCAAGATGATTTCCCGTTTCTCTCTTCACTGGAGCAGGCAGACACAGCCAACGCACATCAAGTGTCAAGAGACACGCTCTGCTGAGCTCAACGCTTGTGCAGATGCACATGTGCGACGAAGTCAACACACGTGCTTGTGGAGAGAAAGAAAGGGACTCCCAGGCGTGTGGAGCGACGGGGAGAAAGAGCGGGCGCTGAGGAACACAGTTTCAAACAGACTGTCTCCACACAAACAGGCACCTGTCTGCAGGTATCCTAGATCTTGATTCTTGAACTTGAGGAAACACGCGTCTGAGCAAAACTCCCAAACGCTTCCAGGAAAGACACAGGCTCTCCCACAAGCACACAAGTGTTTGCCCTCAGCTATAGATCAGGGACAAGCCTGTGAAGAGCAACCAAAGAGCTCGTCCGTCTTTCCCTCAATAGATGGGAGTAGGCGCGCTTGCGGATGTGTGCGTGTGTGTGGCCACGCGTTTGCTTAGGCATCAGTGTGTGAAAAGGTAGGTGCTTTTCTCTAGCTGCGTGTGCGTGCACGTGGTGCTGGGTGCACATCCCTGGGTGCTCGTGGAAAGGTTTCTGCATGGTTTTCGCTGAGGAATCGTGTGTGTGCACATGGACAAAGAGAAGGCGCAGCAACCAGGTTCCAGCGCCGAAGAAGGCAAAAGGCGAGGTTTCCGGCGCTATCTCCTTCTCTCCCCAGAGCTAGTCGCGCAAAGCAAGCCGCTAAGCCGGCGACCGGCAAGAGAGCTACAACGAAGCATGCCGAACGGAGAAAATAGCAGCAGCTCATCTGTTCACACCTTGTTTCTGCCATGTGCTTGAACGCCAAGACGTTCGCGCTTCTGTGAGATGAAAGACGTCCTTCTGCATATGTGGTTGCTCACACCGGTGCACTTGTTAGTGTATCCATTCAGTCCTGGGCTGCGGGGCATTCAGAAGTGGCTCTGTGGAGACAAGTGGCTCTGTGGAGACGTCTGCATAGAGGCAGCTGTCAGAACACGCACACTCGATTGTTCACCAAAACATATGCAGACGCGTCCTTAGCCTGTAGATTTGGATGCACAGAGTTCCCTGTGTTCGCAAGAGACAAGGGAATCGCGTCTGTGCGCACAGAAGCAATAGCGGACCGTTTCCCTCGGAGTGAACGCGAAAGAGCCGTCTATATACTCGCAGACACGCGAACGTGCCTCAATGCGGTCACAGAGGCAGCAGCTTTTGCACAGATGCTCCTGGTGATTCTGGCACTTTCCAGGCACACTCCTGAAAGTCGCGCACACTGCTGTTCACTCGCTAAACGACCTCTTGGGAAACACGTCTCCGGTCGACGGACCGCTCAGATTGCTTCTCGTGTAACTGTGAACTGTGTCAGCGCAGGGAATCCGTCTCTGTTGAGCAGATGTCAATCCTGCCTCGCTTTTGCTTTGTTGCCTCTACCAAGATGATTTCCCGTTTCTCTCTTCACTGGAGCAGGCAGACACAGCCAACGCACATCAAGTGTCAAGAGACACGCTCTGCTGAGCTCAACGCTTGTGCAGATGCACATGTGCGACGAAGTCAACACACGTGCTTGTGGAGAGAAAGAAAGGGACTCCCAGGCGTGTGGAGCGACGGGGAGAAAGAGCGGGCGCTGAGGAACACAGTTTCAAACAGACTGTCTCCACACAAACAGGCACCTGTCTGCAGGTATCCTAGATCTTGATTCTTGAACTTGAGGAAACACGCGTCTGAGCAAAACTCCCAAACGCTTCCAGGAAAGACACAGGCTCTCCCACAAGCACACAAGTGTTTGCCCTCAGCTATAGATCAGGGACAAGCCTGTGAAGAGCAACCAAAGAGCTCGTCCGTCTTTCCCTCAATAGATGGGAGTAGGCGCGCTTGCGGATGTGTGCGTGTGTGTGGCCACGCGTTTGCTTAGGCATCAGTGTGTGAAAAGGTAGGTGCTTTTCTCTAGCTGCGTGTGCGTGCACGTGGTGCTGGGTGCACATCCCTGGGTGCTCGTGGAAAGGTTTCTGCATGGTTTTCGCTGAGGAATCGTGTGTGTGCACATGGACAAAGAGAAGGCGCAGCAACCAGGTTCCAGCGCCGAAGAAGGCAAAAGGCGAGGTTTCCGGCGCTATCTCCTTCTCTCCCCAGAGCTAGTCGCGCAAAGCAAGCCGCTAAGCCGGCGACCGGCAAGAGAGCTACAACGAAGCATGCCGAACGGAGAAAATAGCAGCAGCTCATCTGTTCACACCTTGTTTCTGCCATGTGCTTGAACGCCAAGACGTTCGCGCTTCTGTGAGATGAAAGACGTCCTTCTGCATATGTGGTTGCTCACACCGGTGCACTTGTTAGTGTATCCATTCAGTCCTGGGCTGCGGGGCATTCAGAAGTGGCTCTGTGGAGACGTCTGCATAGAGGCAGCTGTCAGAACACGCACACTCGATTGTTCACCAAAACATATGCAGACGCGTCCTTAGCCTGTAGATTTGGATGCACAGAGTTCCCTGTGTTCGCAAGAGACAAGGGAATCGCGTCTGTGCGCACAGAAGCAATAGCGGACCGTTTCCCTCGGAGTGAACGCGAAAGAGCCGTCTATATACTCGCAGACACGCGAACGTGCCTCAATGCGGTCACAGAGGCAGCAGCTTTTGCACAGATGCTCCTGGTGATTCTGGCACTTTCCAGGCACACTCCTGAAAGTCGCGCACACTGCTGTTCACTCGCTAAACGACCTCTTGGGAAACACGTCTCCGGTCGACGGACCGCTCAGATTGCTTCTCGTGTAACTGTGAACTGTGTCAGCGCAGGGAATCCGTCTCTGTTGAGCAGATGTCAATCCTGCCTCGCTTTTGCTTTGTTGCCTCTACCAAGATGATTTCCCGTTTCTCTCTTCACTGGAGCAGGCAGACACAGCCAACGCACATCAAGTGTCAAGAGACACGCTCTGCTGAGCTCAACGCTTGTGCAGATGCACATGTGCGACGAAGTCAACACACGTGCTTGTGGAGAGAAAGAAAGGGACTCCCAGGCGTGTGGAGCGACGGGGAGAAAGAGCGGGCGCTGAGGAACACAGTTTCAAACAGACTGTCTCCACACAAACAGGCACCTGTCTGCAGGTATCCTAGATCTTGATTCTTGAACTTGAGGAAACACGCGTCTGAGCAAAACTCCCAAACGCTTCCAGGAAAGACACAGGCTCTCCCACAAGCACACAAGTGTTTGCCCTCAGCTATAGATCAGGGACAAGCCTGTGAAGAGCAACCAAAGAGCTCGTCCGTCTTTCCCTCAATAGATGGGAGTAGGCGCGCTTGCGGATGTGTGCGTGTGTGTGGCCACGCGTTTGCTTAGGCATCAGTGTGTGAAAAGGTAGGTGCTTTTCTCTAGCTGCGTGTGCGTGCACGTGGTGCTGGGTGCACATCCCTGGGTGCTCGTGGAAAGGTTTCTGCATGGTTTTCGCTGAGGAATCGTGTGTGTGCACATGGACAAAGAGAAGGCGCAGCAACCAGGTTCCAGCGCCGAAGAAGGCAAAAGGCGAGGTTTCCGGCGCTATCTCCTTCTCTCCCCAGAGCTAGTCGCGCAAAGCAAGCCGCTAAGCCGGCGACCGGCAAGAGAGCTACAACGAAGCATGCCGAACGGAGAAAATAGCAGCAGCTCATCTGTTCACACCTTGTTTCTGCCATGTGCTTGAACGCCAAGACGTTCGCGCTTCTGTGAGATGAAAGACGTCCTTCTGCATATGTGGTTGCTCACACCGGTGCACTTGTTAGTGTATCCATTCAGTCCTGGGCTGCGGGGCATTCAGAAGTGGCTCTGTGGAGACGTCTGCATAGAGGCAGCTGTCAGAACACGCACACTCGATTGTTCACCAAAACATATGCAGACGCGTCCTTAGCCTGTAGATTTGGATGCACAGAGTTCCCTGTGTTCGCAAGAGACAAGGGAATCGCGTCTGTGCGCACAGAAGCAATAGCGGACCGTTTCCCTCGGAGTGAACGCGAAAGAGCCGTCTATATACTCGCAGACACGCGAACGTGCCTCAATGCGGTCACAGAGGCAGCAGCTTTTGCACAGATGCTCCTGGTGATTCTGGCACTTTCCAGGCACACTCCTGAAAGTCGCGCACACTGCTGTTCACTCGCTAAACGACCTCTTGGGAAACACGTCTCCGGTCGACGGACCGCTCAGATTGCTTCTCGTGTAACTGTGAACTGTGTCAGCGCAGGGAATCCGTCTCTGTTGAGCAGATGTCAATCCTGCCTCGCTTTTGCTTTGTTGCCTCTACCAAGATGATTTCCCGTTTCTCTCTTCACTGGAGCAGGCAGACACAGCCAACGCACATCAAGTGTCAAGAGACACGCTCTGCTGAGCTCAACGCTTGTGCAGATGCACATGTGCGACGAAGTCAACACACGTGCTTGTGGAGAGAAAGAAAGGGACTCCCAGGCGTGTGGAGCGACGGGGAGAAAGAGCGGGCGCTGAGGAACACAGTTTCAAACAGACTGTCTCCACACAAACAGGCACCTGTCTGCAGGTATCCTAGATCTTGATTCTTGAACTTGAGGAAACACGCGTCTGAGCAAAACTCCCAAACGCTTCCAGGAAAGACACAGGCTCTCCCACAAGCACACAAGTGTTTGCCCTCAGCTATAGATCAGGGACAAGCCTGTGAAGAGCAACCAAAGAGCTCGTCCGTCTTTCCCTCAATAGATGGGAGTAGGCGCGCTTGCGGATGTGTGCGTGTGTGTGGCCACGCGTTTGCTTAGGCATCAGTGTGTGAAAAGGTAGGTGCTTTTCTCTAGCTGCGTGTGCGTGCACGTGGTGCTGGGTGCACATCCCTGGGTGCTCGTGGAAAGGTTTCTGCATGGTTTTCGCTGAGGAATCGTGTGTGTGCACATGGACAAAGAGAAGGCGCAGCAACCAGGTTCCAGCGCCGAAGAAGGCAAAAGGCGAGGTTTCCGGCGCTATCTCCTTCTCTCCCCAGAGCTAGTCGCGCAAAGCAAGCCGCTAAGCCGGCGACCGGCAAGAGAGCTACAACGAAGCATGCCGAACGGAGAAAATAGCAGCAGCTCATCTGTTCACACCTTGTTTCTGCCATGTGCTTGAACGCCAAGACGTTCGCGCTTCTGTGAGATGAAAGACGTCCTTCTGCATATGTGGTTGCTCACACCGGTGCACTTGTTAGTGTATCCATTCAGTCCTGGGCTGCGGGGCATTCAGAAGTGGCTCTGTGGAGACGTCTGCATAGAGGCAGCTGTCAGAACACGCACACTCGATTGTTCACCAAAACATATGCAGACGCGTCCTTAGCCTGTAGATTTGGATGCACAGAGTTCCCTGTGTTCGCAAGAGACAAGGGAATCGCGTCTGTGCGCACAGAAGCAATAGCGGACCGTTTCCCTCGGAGTGAACGCGAAAGAGCCGTCTATATACTCGCAGACACGCGAACGTGCCTCAATGCGGTCACAGAGGCAGCAGCTTTTGCACAGATGCTCCTGGTGATTCTGGCACTTTCCAGGCACACTCCTGAAAGTCGCGCACACTGCTGTTCACTCGCTAAACGACCTCTTGGGAAACACGTCTCCGGTCGACGGACCGCTCAGATTGCTTCTCGTGTAACTGTGAACTGTGTCAGCGCAGGGAATCCGTCTCTGTTGAGCAGATGTCAATCCTGCCTCGCTTTTGCTTTGTTGCCTCTACCAAGATGATTTCCCGTTTCTCTCTTCACTGGAGCAGGCAGACACAGCCAACGCACATCAAGTGTCAAGAGACACGCTCTGCTGAGCTCAACGCTTGTGCAGATGCACATGTGCGACGAAGTCAACACACGTGCTTGTGGAGAGAAAGAAAGGGACTCCCAGGCGTGTGGAGCGACGGGGAGAAAGAGCGGGCGCTGAGGAACACAGTTTCAAACAGACTGTCTCCACACAAACAGGCACCTGTCTGCAGGTATCCTAGATCTTGATTCTTGAACTTGAGGAAACACGCGTCTGAGCAAAACTCCCAAACGCTTCCAGGAAAGACACAGGCTCTCCCACAAGCACACAAGTGTTTGCCCTCAGCTATAGATCAGGGACAAGCCTGTGAAGAGCAACCAAAGAGCTCGTCCGTCTTTCCCTCAATAGATGGGAGTAGGCGCGCTTGCGGATGTGTGCGTGTGTGTGGCCACGCGTTTGCTTAGGCATCAGTGTGTGAAAAGGTAGGTGCTTTTCTCTAGCTGCGTGTGCGTGCACGTGGTGCTGGGTGCACATCCCTGGGTGCTCGTGGAAAGGTTTCTGCATGGTTTTCGCTGAGGAATCGTGTGTGTGCACATGGACAAAGAGAAGGCGCAGCAACCAGGTTCCAGCGCCGAAGAAGGCAAAAGGCGAGGTTTCCGGCGCTATCTCCTTCTCTCCCCAGAGCTAGTCGCGCAAAGCAAGCCGCTAAGCCGGCGACCGGCAAGAGAGCTACAACGAAGCATGCCGAACGGAGAAAATAGCAGCAGCTCATCTGTTCACACCTTGTTTCTGCCATGTGCTTGAACGCCAAGACGTTCGCGCTTCTGTGAGATGAAAGACGTCCTTCTGCATATGTGGTTGCTCACACCGGTGCACTTGTTAGTGTATCCATTCAGTCCTGGGCTGCGGGGCATTCAGAAGTGGCTCTGTGGAGACGTCTGCATAGAGGCAGCTGTCAGAACACGCACACTCGATTGTTCACCAAAACATATGCAGACGCGTCCTTAGCCTGTAGATTTGGATGCACAGAGTTCCCTGTGTTCGCAAGAGACAAGGGAATCGCGTCTGTGCGCACAGAAGCAATAGCGGACCGTTTCCCTCGGAGTGAACGCGAAAGAGCCGTCTATATACTCGCAGACACGCGAACGTGCCTCAATGCGGTCACAGAGGCAGCAGCTTTTGCACAGATGCTCCTGGTGATTCTGGCACTTTCCAGGCACACTCCTGAAAGTCGCGCACACTGCTGTTCACTCGCTAAACGACCTCTTGGGAAACACGTCTCCGGTCGACGGACCGCTCAGATTGCTTCTCGTGTAACTGTGAACTGTGTCAGCGCAGGGAATCCGTCTCTGTTGAGCAGATGTCAATCCTGCCTCGCTTTTGCTTTGTTGCCTCTACCAAGATGATTTCCCGTTTCTCTCTTCACTGGAGCAGGCAGACACAGCCAACGCACATCAAGTGTCAAGAGACACGCTCTGCTGAGCTCAACGCTTGTGCAGATGCACATGTGCGACGAAGTCAACACACGTGCTTGTGGAGAGAAAGAAAGGGACTCCCAGGCGTGTGGAGCGACGGGGAGAAAGAGCGGGCGCTGAGGAACACAGTTTCAAACAGACTGTCTCCACACAAACAGGCACCTGTCTGCAGGTATCCTAGATCTTGATTCTTGAACTTGAGGAAACACGCGTCTGAGCAAAACTCCCAAACGCTTCCAGGAAAGACACAGGCTCTCCCACAAGCACACAAGTGTTTGCCCTCAGCTATAGATCAGGGACAAGCCTGTGAAGAGCAACCAAAGAGCTCGTCCGTCTTTCCCTCAATAGATGGGAGTAGGCGCGCTTGCGGATGTGTGCGTGTGTGTGGCCACGCGTTTGCTTAGGCATCAGTGTGTGAAAAGGTAGGTGCTTTTCTCTAGCTGCGTGTGCGTGCACGTGGTGCTGGGTGCACATCCCTGGGTGCTCGTGGAAAGGTTTCTGCATGGTTTTCGCTGAGGAATCGTGTGTGTGCACATGGACAAAGAGAAGGCGCAGCAACCAGGTTCCAGCGCCGAAGAAGGCAAAAGGCGAGGTTTCCGGCGCTATCTCCTTCTCTCCCCAGAGCTAGTCGCGCAAAGCAAGCCGCTAAGCCGGCGACCGGCAAGAGAGCTACAACGAAGCATGCCGAACGGAGAAAATAGCAGCAGCTCATCTGTTCACACCTTGTTTCTGCCATGTGCTTGAACGCCAAGACGTTCGCGCTTCTGTGAGATGAAAGACGTCCTTCTGCATATGTGGTTGCTCACACCGGTGCACTTGTTAGTGTATCCATTCAGTCCTGGGCTGCGGGGCATTCAGAAGTGGCTCTGTGGAGACGTCTGCATAGAGGCAGCTGTCAGAACACGCACACTCGATTGTTCACCAAAACATATGCAGACGCGTCCTTAGCCTGTAGATTTGGATGCACAGAGTTCCCTGTGTTCGCAAGAGACAAGGGAATCGCGTCTGTGCGCACAGAAGCAATAGCGGACCGTTTCCCTCGGAGTGAACGCGAAAGAGCCGTCTATATACTCGCAGACACGCGAACGTGCCTCAATGCGGTCACAGAGGCAGCAGCTTTTGCACAGATGCTCCTGGTGATTCTGGCACTTTCCAGGCACACTCCTGAAAGTCGCGCACACTGCTGTTCACTCGCTAAACGACCTCTTGGGAAACACGTCTCCGGTCGACGGACCGCTCAGATTGCTTCTCGTGTAACTGTGAACTGTGTCAGCGCAGGGAATCCGTCTCTGTTGAGCAGATGTCAATCCTGCCTCGCTTTTGCTTTGTTGCCTCTACCAAGATGATTTCCCGTTTCTCTCTTCACTGGAGCAGGCAGACACAGCCAACGCACATCAAGTGTCAAGAGACACGCTCTGCTGAGCTCAACGCTTGTGCAGATGCACATGTGCGACGAAGTCAACACACGTGCTTGTGGAGAGAAAGAAAGGGACTCCCAGGCGTGTGGAGCGACGGGGAGAAAGAGCGGGCGCTGAGGAACACAGTTTCAAACAGACTGTCTCCACACAAACAGGCACCTGTCTGCAGGTATCCTAGATCTTGATTCTTGAACTTGAGGAAACACGCGTCTGAGCAAAACTCCCAAACGCTTCCAGGAAAGACACAGGCTCTCCCACAAGCACACAAGTGTTTGCCCTCAGCTATAGATCAGGGACAAGCCTGTGAAGAGCAACCAAAGAGCTCGTCCGTCTTTCCCTCAATAGATGGGAGTAGGCGCGCTTGCGGATGTGTGCGTGTGTGTGGCCACGCGTTTGCTTAGGCATCAGTGTGTGAAAAGGTAGGTGCTTTTCTCTAGCTGCGTGTGCGTGCACGTGGTGCTGGGTGCACATCCCTGGGTGCTCGTGGAAAGGTTTCTGCATGGTTTTCGCTGAGGAATCGTGTGTGTGCACATGGACAAAGAGAAGGCGCAGCAACCAGGTTCCAGCGCCGAAGAAGGCAAAAGGCGAGGTTTCCGGCGCTATCTCCTTCTCTCCCCAGAGCTAGTCGCGCAAAGCAAGCCGCTAAGCCGGCGACCGGCAAGAGAGCTACAACGAAGCATGCCGAACGGAGAAAATAGCAGCAGCTCATCTGTTCACACCTTGTTTCTGCCATGTGCTTGAACGCCAAGACGTTCGCGCTTCTGTGAGATGAAAGACGTCCTTCTGCATATGTGGTTGCTCACACCGGTGCACTTGTTAGTGTATCCATTCAGTCCTGGGCTGCGGGGCATTCAGAAGTGGCTCTGTGGAGACGTCTGCATAGAGGCAGCTGTCAGAACACGCACACTCGATTGTTCACCAAAACATATGCAGACGCGTCCTTAGCCTGTAGATTTGGATGCACAGAGTTCCCTGTGTTCGCAAGAGACAAGGGAATCGCGTCTGTGCGCACAGAAGCAATAGCGGACCGTTTCCCTCGGAGTGAACGCGAAAGAGCCGTCTATATACTCGCAGACACGCGAACGTGCCTCAATGCGGTCACAGAGGCAGCAGCTTTTGCACAGATGCTCCTGGTGATTCTGGCACTTTCCAGGCACACTCCTGAAAGTCGCGCACACTGCTGTTCACTCGCTAAACGACCTCTTGGGAAACACGTCTCCGGTCGACGGACCGCTCAGATTGCTTCTCGTGTAACTGTGAACTGTGTCAGCGCAGGGAATCCGTCTCTGTTGAGCAGATGTCAATCCTGCCTCGCTTTTGCTTTGTTGCCTCTACCAAGATGATTTCCCGTTTCTCTCTTCACTGGAGCAGGCAGACACAGCCAACGCACATCAAGTGTCAAGAGACACGCTCTGCTGAGCTCAACGCTTGTGCAGATGCACATGTGCGACGAAGTCAACACACGTGCTTGTGGAGAGAAAGAAAGGGACTCCCAGGCGTGTGGAGCGACGGGGAGAAAGAGCGGGCGCTGAGGAACACAGTTTCAAACAGACTGTCTCCACACAAACAGGCACCTGTCTGCAGGTATCCTAGATCTTGATTCTTGAACTTGAGGAAACACGCGTCTGAGCAAAACTCCCAAACGCTTCCAGGAAAGACACAGGCTCTCCCACAAGCACACAAGTGTTTGCCCTCAGCTATAGATCAGGGACAAGCCTGTGAAGAGCAACCAAAGAGCTCGTCCGTCTTTCCCTCAATAGATGGGAGTAGGCGCGCTTGCGGATGTGTGCGTGTGTGTGGCCACGCGTTTGCTTAGGCATCAGTGTGTGAAAAGGTAGGTGCTTTTCTCTAGCTGCGTGTGCGTGCACGTGGTGCTGGGTGCACATCCCTGGGTGCTCGTGGAAAGGTTTCTGCATGGTTTTCGCTGAGGAATCGTGTGTGTGCACATGGACAAAGAGAAGGCGCAGCAACCAGGTTCCAGCGCCGAAGAAGGCAAAAGGCGAGGTTTCCGGCGCTATCTCCTTCTCTCCCCAGAGCTAGTCGCGCAAAGCAAGCCGCTAAGCCGGCGACCGGCAAGAGAGCTACAACGAAGCATGCCGAACGGAGAAAATAGCAGCAGCTCATCTGTTCACACCTTGTTTCTGCCATGTGCTTGAACGCCAAGACGTTCGCGCTTCTGTGAGATGAAAGACGTCCTTCTGCATATGTGGTTGCTCACACCGGTGCACTTGTTAGTGTATCCATTCAGTCCTGGGCTGCGGGGCATTCAGAAGTGGCTCTGTGGAGACGTCTGCATAGAGGCAGCTGTCAGAACACGCACACTCGATTGTTCACCAAAACATATGCAGACGCGTCCTTAGCCTGTAGATTTGGATGCACAGAGTTCCCTGTGTTCGCAAGAGACAAGGGAATCGCGTCTGTGCGCACAGAAGCAATAGCGGACCGTTTCCCTCGGAGTGAACGCGAAAGAGCCGTCTATATACTCGCAGACACGCGAACGTGCCTCAATGCGGTCACAGAGGCAGCAGCTTTTGCACAGATGCTCCTGGTGATTCTGGCACTTTCCAGGCACACTCCTGAAAGTCGCGCACACTGCTGTTCACTCGCTAAACGACCTCTTGGGAAACACGTCTCCGGTCGACGGACCGCTCAGATTGCTTCTCGTGTAACTGTGAACTGTGTCAGCGCAGGGAATCCGTCTCTGTTGAGCAGATGTCAATCCTGCCTCGCTTTTGCTTTGTTGCCTCTACCAAGATGATTTCCCGTTTCTCTCTTCACTGGAGCAGGCAGACACAGCCAACGCACATCAAGTGTCAAGAGACACGCTCTGCTGAGCTCAACGCTTGTGCAGATGCACATGTGCGACGAAGTCAACACACGTGCTTGTGGAGAGAAAGAAAGGGACTCCCAGGCGTGTGGAGCGACGGGGAGAAAGAGCGGGCGCTGAGGAACACAGTTTCAAACAGACTGTCTCCACACAAACAGGCACCTGTCTGCAGGTATCCTAGATCTTGATTCTTGAACTTGAGGAAACACGCGTCTGAGCAAAACTCCCAAACGCTTCCAGGAAAGACACAGGCTCTCCCACAAGCACACAAGTGTTTGCCCTCAGCTATAGATCAGGGACAAGCCTGTGAAGAGCAACCAAAGAGCTCGTCCGTCTTTCCCTCAATAGATGGGAGTAGGCGCGCTTGCGGATGTGTGCGTGTGTGTGGCCACGCGTTTGCTTAGGCATCAGTGTGTGAAAAGGTAGGTGCTTTTCTCTAGCTGCGTGTGCGTGCACGTGGTGCTGGGTGCACATCCCTGGGTGCTCGTGGAAAGGTTTCTGCATGGTTTTCGCTGAGGAATCGTGTGTGTGCACATGGACAAAGAGAAGGCGCAGCAACCAGGTTCCAGCGCCGAAGAAGGCAAAAGGCGAGGTTTCCGGCGCTATCTCCTTCTCTCCCCAGAGCTAGTCGCGCAAAGCAAGCCGCTAAGCCGGCGACCGGCAAGAGAGCTACAACGAAGCATGCCGAACGGAGAAAATAGCAGCAGCTCATCTGTTCACACCTTGTTTCTGCCATGTGCTTGAACGCCAAGACGTTCGCGCTTCTGTGAGATGAAAGACGTCCTTCTGCATATGTGGTTGCTCACACCGGTGCACTTGTTAGTGTATCCATTCAGTCCTGGGCTGCGGGGCATTCAGAAGTGGCTCTGTGGAGACGTCTGCATAGAGGCAGCTGTCAGAACACGCACACTCGATTGTTCACCAAAACATATGCAGACGCGTCCTTAGCCTGTAGATTTGGATGCACAGAGTTCCCTGTGTTCGCAAGAGACAAGGGAATCGCGTCTGTGCGCACAGAAGCAATAGCGGACCGTTTCCCTCGGAGTGAACGCGAAAGAGCCGTCTATATACTCGCAGACACGCGAACGTGCCTCAATGCGGTCACAGAGGCAGCAGCTTTTGCACAGATGCTCCTGGTGATTCTGGCACTTTCCAGGCACACTCCTGAAAGTCGCGCACACACTGCTGTTCACTCGCTAAACGACCTCTTGGGAAACACGTCTCCGGTCGACGGACCGCTCAGATTGCTTCTCGTGTAACTGTGAACTGTGTCAGCGCAGGGAATCCGTCTCTGTTGAGCAGATGTCAATCCTGCCTCGCTTTTGCTTTGTTGCCTCTACCAAGATGATTTCCCGTTTCTCTCTTCACTGGAGCAGGCAGACACAGCCAACGCACATCAAGTGTCAAGAGACACGCTCTGCTGAGCTCAACGCTTGTGCAGATGCACATGTGCGACGAAGTCAACACACGTGCTTGTGGAGAGAAAGAAAGGGACTCCCAGGCGTGTGGAGCGACGGGGAGAAAGAGCGGGCGCTGAGGAACACAGTTTCAAACAGACTGTCTCCACACAAACAGGCACCTGTCTGCAGGTATCCTAGATCTTGATTCTTGAACTTGAGGAAACACGCGTCTGAGCAAAACTCCCAAACGCTTCCAGGAAAGACACAGGCTCTCCCACAAGCACACAAGTGTTTGCCCTCAGCTATAGATCAGGGACAAGCCTGTGAAGAGCAACCAAAGAGCTCGTCCGTCTTTCCCTCAATAGATGGGAGTAGGCGCGCTTGCGGATGTGTGCGTGTGTGTGGCCACGCGTTTGCTTAGGCATCAGTGTGTGAAAAGGTAGGTGCTTTTCTCTAGCTGCGTGTGCGTGCACGTGGTGCTGGGTGCACATCCCTGGGTGCTCGTGGAAAGGTTTCTGCATGGTTTTCGCTGAGGAATCGTGTGTGTGCACATGGACAAAGAGAAGGCGCAGCAACCAGGTTCCAGCGCCGAAGAAGGCAAAAGGCGAGGTTTCCGGCGCTATCTCCTTCTCTCCCCAGAGCTAGTCGCGCAAAGCAAGCCGCTAAGCCGGCGACCGGCAAGAGAGCTACAACGAAGCATGCCGAACGGAGAAAATAGCAGCAGCTCATCTGTTCACACCTTGTTTCTGCCATGTGCTTGAACGCCAAGACGTTCGCGCTTCTGTGAGATGAAAGACGTCCTTCTGCATATGTGGTTGCTCACACCGGTGCACTTGTTAGTGTATCCATTCAGTCCTGGGCTGCGGGGCATTCAGAAGTGGCTCTGTGGAGACGTCTGCATAGAGGCAGCTGTCAGAACACGCACACTCGATTGTTCACCAAAACATATGCAGACGCGTCCTTAGCCTGTAGATTTGGATGCACAGAGTTCCCTGTGTTCGCAAGAGACAAGGGAATCGCGTCTGTGCGCACAGAAGCAATAGCGGACCGTTTCCCTCGGAGTGAACGCGAAAGAGCCGTCTATATACTCGCAGACACGCGAACGTGCCTCAATGCGGTCACAGAGGCAGCAGCTTTTGCACAGATGCTCCTGGTGATTCTGGCACTTTCCAGGCACACTCCTGAAAGTCGCGCACACTGCTGTTCACTCGCTAAACGACCTCTTGGGAAACACGTCTCCGGTCGACGGACCGCTCAGATTGCTTCTCGTGTAACTGTGAACTGTGTCAGCGCAGGGAATCCGTCTCTGTTGAGCAGATGTCAATCCTGCCTCGCTTTTGCTTTGTTGCCTCTACCAAGATGATTTCCCGTTTCTCTCTTCACTGGAGCAGGCAGACACAGCCAACGCACATCAAGTGTCAAGAGACACGCTCTGCTGAGCTCAACGCTTGTGCAGATGCACATGTGCGACGAAGTCAACACACGTGCTTGTGGAGAGAAAGAAAGGGACTCCCAGGCGTGTGGAGCGACGGGGAGAAAGAGCGGGCGCTGAGGAACACAGTTTCAAACAGACTGTCTCCACACAAACAGGCACCTGTCTGCAGGTATCCTAGATCTTGATTCTTGAACGTGAGGAAACACGCGTCTGAGCAAAACTCCCAAACGCTTCCAGGAAAGACACAGGCTCTCCCACAAGCACACAAGTGTTTGCCCTCAGCTATAGATCAGGGACAAGCCTGTGAAGAGCAACCAAAGAGCTCGTCCGTCTTTCCCTCAATAGATGGGAGTAGGCGCGCTTGCGGATGTGTGCGTGTGTGTGGCCACGCGTTTGCTTAGGCATCAGTGTGTGAAAAGGTAGGTGCTTTTCTCTAGCTGCGTGTGCGTGCACGTGGTGCTGGGTGCACATCCCTGGGTGCTCGTGGAAAGGTTTCTGCATGGTTTTCGCTGAGGAATCGTGTGTGTGCACATGGACAAAGAGAAGGCGCAGCAACCAGGTTCCAGCGCCGAAGAAGGCAAAAGGCGAGGTTTCCGGCGCTATCTCCTTCTCTCCCCAGAGCTAGTCGCGCAAAGCAAGCCGCTAAGCCGGCGACCGGCAAGAGAGCTACAACGAAGCATGCCGAACGGAGAAAATAGCAGCAGCTCATCTGTTCACACCTTGTTTCTGCCATGTGCTTGAACGCCAAGACGTTCGCGCTTCTGTGAGATGAAAGACGTCCTTCTGCATATGTGGTTGCTCACACCGGTGCACTTGTTAGTGTATCCATTCAGTCCTGGGCTGCGGGGCATTCAGAAGTGGCTCTGTGGAGACGTCTGCATAGAGGCAGCTGTCAGAACACGCACACTCGATTGTTCACCAAAACATATGCAGACGCGTCCTTAGCCTGTAGATTTGGATGCACAGAGTTCCCTGTGTTCGCAAGAGACAAGGGAATCGCGTCTGTGCGCACAGAAGCAATAGCGGACCGTTTCCCTCGGAGTGAACGCGAAAGAGCCGTCTATATACTCGCAGACACGCGAACGTGCCTCAATGCGGTCACAGAGGCAGCAGCTTTTGCACAGATGCTCCTGGTGATTCTGGCACTTTCCAGGCACACTCCTGAAAGTCGCGCACACTGCTGTTCACTCGCTAAACGACCTCTTGGGAAACACGTCTCCGGTCGACGGACCGCTCAGATTGCTTCTCGTGTAACTGTGAACTGTGTCAGCGCAGGGAATCCGTCTCTGTTGAGCAGATGTCAATCCTGCCTCGCTTTTGCTTTGTTGCCTCTACCAAGATGATTTCCCGTTTCTCTCTTCACTGGAGCAGGCAGACACAGCCAACGCACATCAAGTGTCAAGAGACACGCTCTGCTGAGCTCAACGCTTGTGCAGATGCACATGTGCGACGAAGTCAACACACGTGCTTGTGGAGAGAAAGAAAGGGACTCCCAGGCGTGTGGAGCGACGGGGAGAAAGAGCGGGCGCTGAGGAACACAGTTTCAAACAGACTGTCTCCACACAAACAGGCACCTGTCTGCAGGTATCCTAGATCTTGATTCTTGAACTTGAGGAAACACGCGTCTGAGCAAAACTCCCAAACGCTTCCAGGAAAGACACAGGCTCTCCCACAAGCACACAAGTGTTTGCCCTCAGCTATAGATCAGGGACAAGCCTGTGAAGAGCAACCAAAGAGCTCGTCCGTCTTTCCCTCAATAGATGGGAGTAGGCGCGCTTGCGGATGTGTGCGTGTGTGTGGCCACGCGTTTGCTTAGGCATCAGTGTGTGAAAAGGTAGGTGCTTTTCTCTAGCTGCGTGTGCGTGCACGTGGTGCTGGGTGCACATCCCTGGGTGCTCGTGGAAAGGTTTCTGCATGGTTTTCGCTGAGGAATCGTGTGTGTGCACATGGACAAAGAGAAGGCGCAGCAACCAGGTTCCAGCGCCGAAGAAGGCAAAAGGCGAGGTTTCCGGCGCTATCTCCTTCTCTCCCCAGAGCTAGTCGCGCAAAGCAAGCCGCTAAGCCGGCGACCGGCAAGAGAGCTACAACGAAGCATGCCGAACGGAGAAAATAGCAGCAGCTCATCTGTTCACACCTTGTTTCTGCCATGTGCTTGAACGCCAAGACGTTCGCGCTTCTGTGAGATGAAAGACGTCCTTCTGCATATGTGGTTGCTCACACCGGTGCACTTGTTAGTGTATCCATTCAGTCCTGGGCTGCGGGGCATTCAGAAGTGGCTCTGTGGAGACGTCTGCATAGAGGCAGCTGTCAGAACACGCACACTCGATTGTTCACCAAAACATATGCAGACGCGTCCTTAGCCTGTAGATTTGGATGCACAGAGTTCCCTGTGTTCGCAAGAGACAAGGGAATCGCGTCTGTGCGCACAGAAGCAATAGCGGACCGTTTCCCTCGGAGTGAACGCGAAAGAGCCGTCTATATACTCGCAGACACGCGAACGTGCCTCAATGCGGTCACAGAGGCAGCAGCTTTTGCACAGATGCTCCTGGTGATTCTGGCACTTTCCAGGCACACTCCTGAAAGTCGCGCACACTGCTGTTCACTCGCTAAACGACCTCTTGGGAAACACGTCTCCGGTCGACGGACCGCTCAGATTGCTTTTCGTGTAACTGTGAACTGTGTCAGCGCAGGGAATCCGTCTCTGTTGAGCAGATGTCAATCCTGCCTCGCTTTTGCTTTGTTGCCTCTACCAAGATGATTTCCCGTTTCTCTCTTCACTGGAGCAGGCAGACACAGCCAACGCACATCAAGTGTCAAGAGACACGCTCTGCTGAGCTCAACGCTTGTGCAGATGCACATGTGCGACGAAGTCAACACACGTGCTTGTGGAGAGAAAGAAAGGGACTCCCAGGCGTGTGGAGCGACGGGGAGAAAGAGCGGGCGCTGAGGAACACAGTTTCAAACAGACTGTCTCCACACAAACAGGCACCTGTCTGCAGGTATCCTAGATCTTGATTCTTGAACGTGAGGAAACACGCGTCTGAGCAAAACTCCCAAACGCTTCCAGGAAAGACACAGGCTCTCCCACAAGCACACAAGTGTTTGCCCTCAGCTATAGATCAGGGACAAGCCTGTGAAGAGCAACCAAAGAGCTCGTCCGTCTTTCCCTCAATAGATGGGAGTAGGCGCGCTTGCGGATGTGTGCGTGTGTGTGGCCACGCGTTTGCTTAGGCATCAGTGTGTGAAAAGGTAGGTGCTTTTCTCTAGCTGCGTGTGCGTGCACGTGGTGCTGGGTGCACATCCCTGGGTGCTCGTGGAAAGGTTTCTGCATGGTTTTCGCTGAGGAATCGTGTGTGTGCACATGGACAAAGAGAAGGCGCAGCAACCAGGTTCCAGCGCCGAAGAAGGCAAAAGGCGAGGTTTCCGGCGCTATCTCCTTCTCTCCCCAGAGCTAGTCGCGCAAAGCAAGCCGCTAAGCCGGCGACCGGCAAGAGAGCTACAACGAAGCATGCCGAACGGAGAAAATAGCAGCAGCTCATCTGTTCACACCTTGTTTCTGCCATGTGCTTGAACGCCAAGACGTTCGCGCTTCTGTGAGATGAAAGACGTCCTTCTGCATATGTGGTTGCTCACACCGGTGCACTTGTTAGTGTATCCATTCAGTCCTGGGCTGCGGGGCATTCAGAAGTGGCTCTGTGGAGACGTCTGCATAGAGGCAGCTGTCAGAACACGCACACTCGATTGTTCACCAAAACATATGCAGACGCGTCCTTAGCCTGTAGATTTGGATGCACAGAGTTCCCTGTGTTCGCAAGAGACAAGGGAATCGCGTCTGTGCGCACAGAAGCAATAGCGGACCGTTTCCCTCGGAGTGAACGCGAAAGAGCCGTCTATATACTCGCAGACACGCGAACGTGCCTCAATGCGGTCACAGAGGCAGCAGCTTTTGCACAGATGCTCCTGGTGATTCTGGCACTTTCCAGGCACACTCCTGAAAGTCGCGCACACTGCTGTTCACTCGCTAAACGACCTCTTGGGAAACACGTCTCCGGTCGACGGACCGCTCAGATTGCTTCTCGTGTGACTGTGAACTGTGTCAGCGCAGGGAATCCGTCTCTGTTGAGCAGATGTCAATCCTGCCTCGCTTTTGCTTTGTTGCCTCTACCAAGATGATTTCCCGTTTCTCTCTTCACTGGAGCAGGCAGACACAGCCAACGCACATCAAGTGTCAAGAGACACGCTCTGCTGAGCTCAACGCTTGTGCAGATGCACATGTGCGACGAAGTCAACACACGTGCTTGTGGAGAGAAAGAAAGGGACTCCCAGGCGTGTGGAGCGACGGGGAGAAAGAGCGGGCGCTGAGGAACACAGTTTCAAACAGACTGTCTCCACACAAACAGGCACCTGTCTGCAGGTATCCTAGATCTTGATTCTTGAACGTGAGGAAACACGCGTCTGAGCAAAACTCCCAAACGCTTCCAGGAAAGACACAGGCTCTCCCACAAGCACACAAGTGTTTGCCCTCAGCTATAGATCAGGGACAAGCCTGTGAAGAGCAACCAAAGAGCTCGTCCGTCTTTCCCTCAATAGATGGGAGTAGGCGCGCTTGCGGATGTGTGCGTGTGTGTGGCCACGCGTTTGCTTAGGCATCAGTGTGTGAAAAGGTAGGTGCTTTTCTCTAGCTGCGTGTGCGTGCACGTGGTGCTGGGTGCACATCCCTGGGTGCTCGTGGAAAGGTTTCTGCATGGTTTTCGCTGAGGAATCGTGTGTGTGCACATGGACAAAGAGAAGGCGCAGCAACCAGGTTCCAGCGCCGAAGAAGGCAAAAGGCGAGGTTTCCGGCGCTATCTCCTTCTCTCCCCAGAGCTAGTCGCGCAAAGCAAGCCGCTAAGCCGGCGACCGGCAAGAGAGCTACAACGAAGCATGCCGAACGGAGAAAATAGCAGCAGCTCATCTGTTCACACCTTGTTTCTGCCATGTGCTTGAACGCCAAGACGTTCGCGCTTCTGTGAGATGAAAGACGTCCTTCTGCATATGTGGTTGCTCACACCGGTGCACTTGTTAGTGTATCCATTCAGTCCTGGGCTGCGGGGCATTCAGAAGTGGCTCTGTGGAGACGTCTGCATAGAGGCAGCTGTCAGAACACGCACACTCGATTGTTCACCAAAACATATGCAGACGCGTCCTTAGCCTGTAGATTTGGATGCACAGAGTTCCCTGTGTTCGCAAGAGACAAGGGAATCGCGTCTGTGCGCACAGAAGCAATAGCGGACCGTTTCCCTCGGAGTGAACGCGAAAGAGCCGTCTATATACTCGCAGACACGCGAACGTGCCTCAATGCGGTCACAGAGGCAGCAGCTTTTGCACAGATGCTCCTGGTGATTCTGGCACTTTCCAGGCACACTCCTGAAAGTCGCGCACACTGCTGTTCACTCGCTAAACGACCTCTTGGGAAACACGTCTCCGGTCGACGGACCGCTCAGATTGCTTCTCGTGTAACTGTGAACTGTGTCAGCGCAGGGAATCCGTCTCTGTTGAGCAGATGTCAATCCTGCCTCGCTTTTGCTTTGTTGCCTCTACCAAGATGATTTCCCGTTTCTCTCTTCACTGGAGCAGGCAGACACAGCCAACGCACATCAAGTGTCAAGAGACACGCTCTGCTGAGCTCAACGCTTGTGCAGATGCACATGTGCGACGAAGTCAACACACGTGCTTGTGGAGAGAAAGAAAGGGACTCCCAGGCGTGTGGAGCGACGGGGAGAAAGAGCGGGCGCTGAGGAACACAGTTTCAAACAGACTGTCTCCACACAAACAGGCACCTGTCTGCAGGTATCCTAGATCTTGATTCTTGAACTTGAGGAAACACGCGTCTGAGCAAAACTCCCAAACGCTTCCAGGAAAGACACAGGCTCTCCCACAAGCACACAAGTGTTTGCCCTCAGCTATAGATCAGGGACAAGCCTGTGAAGAGCAACCAAAGAGCTCGTCCGTCTTTCCCTCAATAGATGGGAGTAGGCGCGCTTGCGGATGTGTGCGTGTGTGTGGCCACGCGTTTGCTTAGGCATCAGTGTGTGAAAAGGTAGGTGCTTTTCTCTAGCTGCGTGTGCGTGCACGTGGTGCTGGGTGCACATCCCTGGGTGCTCGTGGAAAGGTTTCTGCATGGTTTTCGCTGAGGAATCGTGTGTGTGCACATGGACAAAGAGAAGGCGCAGCAACCAGGTTCCAGCGCCGAAGAAGGCAAAAGGCGAGGTTTCCGGCGCTATCTCCTTCTCTCCCCAGAGCTAGTCGCGCAAAGCAAGCCGCTAAGCCGGCGACCGGCAAGAGAGCTACAACGAAGCATGCCGAACGGAGAAAATAGCAGCAGCTCATCTGTTCACACCTTGTTTCTGCCATGTGCTTGAACGCCAAGACGTTCGCGCTTCTGTGAGATGAAAGACGTCCTTCTGCATATGTGGTTGCTCACACCGGTGCACTTGTTAGTGTATCCATTCAGTCCTGGGCTGCGGGGCATTCAGAAGTGGCTCTGTGGAGACGTCTGCATAGAGGCAGCTGTCAGAACACGCACACTCGATTGTTCACCAAAACATATGCAGACGCGTCCTTAGCCTGTAGATTTGGATGCACAGAGTTCCCTGTGTTCGCAAGAGACAAGGGAATCGCGTCTGTGCGCACAGAAGCAATAGCGGACCGTTTCCCTCGGAGTGAACGCGAAAGAGCCGTCTATATACTCGCAGACACGCGAACGTGCCTCAATGCGGTCACAGAGGCAGCAGCTTTTGCACAGATGCTCCTGGTGATTCTGGCACTTTCCAGGCACACTCCTGAAAGTCGCGCACACTGCTGTTCACTCGCTAAACGACCTCTTGGGAAACACGTCTCCGGTCGACGGACCGCTCAGATTGCTTCTCGTGTGACTGTGAACTGTGTCAGCGCAGGGAATCCGTCTCTGTTGAGCAGATGTCAATCCTGCCTCGCTTTTGCTTTGTTGCCTCTACCAAGATGATTTCCCGTTTCTCTCTTCACTGGAGCAGGCAGACACAGCCAACGCACATCAAGTGTCAAGAGACACGCTCTGCTGAGCTCAACGCTTGTGCAGATGCACATGTGCGACGAAGTCAACACACGTGCTTGTGGAGAGAAAGAAAGGGACTCCCAGGCGTGTGGAGCGACGGGGAGAAAGAGCGGGCGCTGAGGAACACAGTTTCAAACAGACTGTCTCCACACAAACAGGCACCTGTCTGCAGGTATCCTAGATCTTGATTCTTGAACTTGAGGAAACACGCGTCTGAGCAAAACTCCCAAACGCTTCCAGGAAAGACACAGGCTCTCCCACAAGCACACAAGTGTTTGCCCTCAGCTATAGATCAGGGACAAGCCTGTGAAGAGCAACCAAAGAGCTCGTCCGTCTTTCCCTCAATAGATGGGAGTAGGCGCGCTTGCGGATGTGTGCGTGTGTGTGGCCACGCGTTTGCTTAGGCATCAGTGTGTGAAAAGGTAGGTGCTTTTCTCTAGCTGCGTGTGCGTGCACGTGGTGCTGGGTGCACATCCCTGGGTGCTCGTGGAAAGGTTTCTGCATGGTTTTCGCTGAGGAATCGTGTGTGTGCACATGGACAAAGAGAAGGCGCAGCAACCAGGTTCCAGCGCCGAAGAAGGCAAAAGGCGAGGTTTCCGGCGCTATCTCCTTCTCTCCCCAGAGCTAGTCGCGCAAAGCAAGCCGCTAAGCCGGCGACCGGCAAGAGAGCTACAACGAAGCATGCCGAACGGAGAAAATAGCAGCAGCTCATCTGTTCACACCTTGTTTCTGCCATGTGCTTGAACGCCAAGACGTTCGCGCTTCTGTGAGATGAAAGACGTCCTTCTGCATATGTGGTTGCTCACACCGGTGCACTTGTTAGTGTATCCATTCAGTCCTGGGCTGCGGGGCATTCAGAAGTGGCTCTGTGGAGACGTCTGCATAGAGGCAGCTGTCAGAACACGCACACTCGATTGTTCACCAAAACATATGCAGACGCGTCCTTAGCCTGTAGATTTGGATGCACAGAGTTCCCTGTGTTCGCAAGAGACAAGGGAATCGCGTCTGTGCGCACAGAAGCAATAGCGGACCGTTTCCCTCGGAGTGAACGCGAAAGAGCCGTCTATATACTCGCAGACACGCGAACGTGCCTCAATGCGGTCACAGAGGCAGCAGCTTTTGCACAGATGCTCCTGGTGATTCTGGCACTTTCCAGGCACACTCCTGAAAGTCGCGCACACTGCTGTTCACTCGCTAAACGACCTCTTGGGAAACACGTCTCCGGTCGACGGACCGCTCAGATTGCTTCTCGTGTAACTGTGAACTGTGTCAGCGCAGGGAATCCGTCTCTGTTGAGCAGATGTCAATCCTGCCTCGCTTTTGCTTTGTTGCCTCTACCAAGATGATTTCCCGTTTCTCTCTTCACTGGAGCAGGCAGACACAGCCAACGCACATCAAGTGTCAAGAGACACGCTCTGCTGAGCTCAACGCTTGTGCAGATGCACATGTGCGACGAAGTCAACACACGTGCTTGTGGAGAGAAAGAAAGGGACTCCCAGGCGTGTGGAGCGACGGGGAGAAAGAGCGGGCGCTGAGGAACACAGTTTCAAACAGACTGTCTCCACACAAACAGGCACCTGTCTGCAGGTATCCTAGATCTTGATTCTTGAACTTGAGGAAACACGCGTCTGAGCAAAACTCCCAAACGCTTCCAGGAAAGACACAGGCTCTCCCACAAGCACACAAGTGTTTGCCCTCAGCTATAGATCAGGGACAAGCCTGTGAAGAGCAACCAAAGAGCTCGTCCGTCTTTCCCTCAATAGATGGGAGTAGGCGCGCTTGCGGATGTGTGCGTGTGTGTGGCCACGCGTTTGCTTAGGCATCAGTGTGTGAAAAGGTAGGTGCTTTTCTCTAGCTGCGTGTGCGTGCACGTGGTGCTGGGTGCACATCCCTGGGTGCTCGTGGAAAGGTTTCTGCATGGTTTTCGCTGAGGAATCGTGTGTGTGCACATGGACAAAGAGAAGGCGCAGCAACCAGGTTCCAGCGCCGAAGAAGGCAAAAGGCGAGGTTTCCGGCGCTATCTCCTTCTCTCCCCAGAGCTAGTCGCGCAAAGCAAGCCGCTAAGCCGGCGACCGGCAAGAGAGCTACAACGAAGCATGCCGAACGGAGAAAATAGCAGCAGCTCATCTGTTCACACCTTGTTTCTGCCATGTGCTTGAACGCCAAGACGTTCGCGCTTCTGTGAGATGAAAGACGTCCTTCTGCATATGTGGTTGCTCACACCGGTGCACTTGTTAGTGTATCCATTCAGTCCTGGGCTGCGGGGCATTCAGAAGTGGCTCTGTGGAGACGTCTGCATAGAGGCAGCTGTCAGAACACGCACACTCGATTGTTCACCAAAACATATGCAGACGCGTCCTTAGCCTGTAGATTTGGATGCACAGAGTTCCCTGTGTTCGCAAGAGACAAGGGAATCGCGTCTGTGCGCACAGAAGCAATAGCGGACCGTTTCCCTCGGAGTGAACGCGAAAGAGCCGTCTATATACTCGCAGACACGCGAACGTGCCTCAATGCGGTCACAGAGGCAGCAGCTTTTGCACAGATGCTCCTGGTGATTCTGGCACTTTCCAGGCACACTCCTGAAAGTCGCGCACACTGCTGTTCACTCGCTAAACGACCTCTTGGGAAACACGTCTCCGGTCGACGGACCGCTCAGATTGCTTCTCGTGTAACTGTGAACTGTGTCAGCGCAGGGAATCCGTCTCTGTTGAGCAGATGTCAATCCTGCCTCGCTTTTGCTTTGTTGCCTCTACCAAGATGATTTCCCGTTTCTCTCTTCACTGGAGCAGGCAGACACAGCCAACGCACATCAAGTGTCAAGAGACACGCTCTGCTGAGCTCAACGCTTGTGCAGATGCACATGTGCGACGAAGTCAACACACGTGCTTGTGGAGAGAAAGAAAGGGACTCCCAGGCGTGTGGAGCGACGGGGAGAAAGAGCGGGCGCTGAGGAACACAGTTTCAAACAGACTGTCTCCACACAAACAGGCACCTGTCTGCAGGTATCCTAGATCTTGATTCTTGAACTTGAGGAAACACGCGTCTGAGCAAAACTCCCAAACGCTTCCAGGAAAGACACAGGCTCTCCCACAAGCACACAAGTGTTTGCCCTCAGCTATAGATCAGGGACAAGCCTGTGAAGAGCAACCAAAGAGCTCGTCCGTCTTTCCCTCAATAGATGGGAGTAGGCGCGCTTGCGGATGTGTGCGTGTGTGTGGCCACGCGTTTGCTTAGGCATCAGTGTGTGAAAAGGTAGGTGCTTTTCTCTAGCTGCGTGTGCGTGCACGTGGTGCTGGGTGCACATCCCTGGGTGCTCGTGGAAAGGTTTCTGCATGGTTTTCGCTGAGGAATCGTGTGTGTGCACATGGACAAAGAGAAGGCGCAGCAACCAGGTTCCAGCGCCGAAGAAGGCAAAAGGCGAGGTTTCCGGCGCTATCTCCTTCTCTCCCCAGAGCTAGTCGCGCAAAGCAAGCCGCTAAGCCGGCGACCGGCAAGAGAGCTACAACGAAGCATGCCGAACGGAGAAAATAGCAGCAGCTCATCTGTTCACACCTTGTTTCTGCCATGTGCTTGAACGCCAAGACGTTCGCGCTTCTGTGAGATGAAAGACGTCCTTCTGCATATGTGGTTGCTCACACCGGTGCACTTGTTAGTGTATCCATTCAGTCCTGGGCTGCGGGGCATTCAGAAGTGGCTCTGTGGAGACGTCTGCATAGAGGCAGCTGTCAGAACACGCACACTCGATTGTTCACCAAAACATATGCAGACGCGTCCTTAGCCTGTAGATTTGGATGCACAGAGTTCCCTGTGTTCGCAAGAGACAAGGGAATCGCGTCTGTGCGCACAGAAGCAATAGCGGACCGTTTCCCTCGGAGTGAACGCGAAAGAGCCGTCTATATACTCGCAGACACGCGAACGTGCCTCAATGCGGTCACAGAGGCAGCAGCTTTTGCACAGATGCTCCTGGTGATTCTGGCACTTTCCAGGCACACTCCTGAAAGTCGCGCACACTGCTGTTCACTCGCTAAACGACCTCTTGGGAAACACGTCTCCGGTCGACGGACCGCTCAGATTGCTTCTCGTGTAACTGTGAACTGTGTCAGCGCAGGGAATCCGTCTCTGTTGAGCAGATGTCAATCCTGCCTCGCTTTTGCTTTGTTGCCTCTACCAAGATGATTTCCCGTTTCTCTCTTCACTGGAGCAGGCAGACACAGCCAACGCACATCAAGTGTCAAGAGACACGCTCTGCTGAGCTCAACGCTTGTGCAGATGCACATGTGCGACGAAGTCAACACACGTGCTTGTGGAGAGAAAGAAAGGGACTCCCAGGCGTGTGGAGCGACGGGGAGAAAGAGCGGGCGCTGAGGAACACAGTTTCAAACAGACTGTCTCCACACAAACAGGCACCTGTCTGCAGGTATCCTAGATCTTGATTCTTGAACTTGAGGAAACACGCGTCTGAGCAAAACTCCCAAACGCTTCCAGGAAAGACACAGGCTCTCCCACAAGCACACAAGTGTTTGCCCTCAGCTATAGATCAGGGACAAGCCTGTGAAGAGCAACCAAAGAGCTCGTCCGTCTTTCCCTCAATAGATGGGAGTAGGCGCGCTTGCGGATGTGTGCGTGTGTGTGGCCACGCGTTTGCTTAGGCATCAGTGTGTGAAAAGGTAGGTGCTTTTCTCTAGCTGCGTGTGCGTGCACGTGGTGCTGGGTGCACATCCCTGGGTGCTCGTGGAAAGGTTTCTGCATGGTTTTCGCTGAGGAATCGTGTGTGTGCACATGGACAAAGAGAAGGCGCAGCAACCAGGTTCCAGCGCCGAAGAAGGCAAAAGGCGAGGTTTCCGGCGCTATCTCCTTCTCTCCCCAGAGCTAGTCGCGCAAAGCAAGCCGCTAAGCCGGCGACCGGCAAGAGAGCTACAACGAAGCATGCCGAACGGAGAAAATAGCAGCAGCTCATCTGTTCACACCTTGTTTCTGCCATGTGCTTGAACGCCAAGACGTTCGCGCTTCTGTGAGATGAAAGACGTCCTTCTGCATATGTGGTTGCTCACACCGGTGCACTTGTTAGTGTATCCATTCAGTCCTGGGCTGCGGGGCATTCAGAAGTGGCTCTGTGGAGACGTCTGCATAGAGGCAGCTGTCAGAACACGCACACTCGATTGTTCACCAAAACATATGCAGACGCGTCCTTAGCCTGTAGATTTGGATGCACAGAGTTCCCTGTGTTCGCAAGAGACAAGGGAATCGCGTCTGTGCGCACAGAAGCAATAGCGGACCGTTTCCCTCGGAGTGAACGCGAAAGAGCCGTCTATATACTCGCAGACACGCGAACGTGCCTCAATGCGGTCACAGAGGCAGCAGCTTTTGCACAGATGCTCCTGGTGATTCTGGCACTTTCCAGGCACACTCCTGAAAGTCGCGCACACTGCTGTTCACTCGCTAAACGACCTCTTGGGAAACACGTCTCCGGTCGACGGACCGCTCAGATTGCTTCTCGTGTAACTGTGAACTGTGTCAGCGCAGGGAATCCGTCTCTGTTGAGCAGATGTCAATCCTGCCTCGCTTTTGCTTTGTTGCCTCTACCAAGATGATTTCCCGTTTCTCTCTTCACTGGAGCAGGCAGACACAGCCAACGCACATCAAGTGTCAAGAGACACGCTCTGCTGAGCTCAACGCTTGTGCAGATGCACATGTGCGACGAAGTCAACACACGTGCTTGTGGAGAGAAAGAAAGGGACTCCCAGGCGTGTGGAGCGACGGGGAGAAAGAGCGGGCGCTGAGGAACACAGTTTCAAACAGACTGTCTCCACACAAACAGGCACCTGTCTGCAGGTATCCTAGATCTTGATTCTTGAACTTGAGGAAACACGCGTCTGAGCAAAACTCCCAAACGCTTCCAGGAAAGACACAGGCTCTCCCACAAGCACACAAGTGTTTGCCCTCAGCTATAGATCAGGGACAAGCCTGTGAAGAGCAACCAAAGAGCTCGTCCGTCTTTCCCTCAATAGATGGGAGTAGGCGCGCTTGCGGATGTGTGCGTGTGTGTGGCCACGCGTTTGCTTAGGCATCAGTGTGTGAAAAGGTAGGTGCTTTTCTCTAGCTGCGTGTGCGTGCACGTGGTGCTGGGTGCACATCCCTGGGTGCTCGTGGAAAGGTTTCTGCATGGTTTTCGCTGAGGAATCGTGTGTGTGCACATGGACAAAGAGAAGGCGCAGCAACCAGGTTCCAGCGCCGAAGAAGGCAAAAGGCGAGGTTTCCGGCGCTATCTCCTTCTCTCCCCAGAGCTAGTCGCGCAAAGCAAGCCGCTAAGCCGGCGACCGGCAAGAGAGCTACAACGAAGCATGCCGAACGGAGAAAATAGCAGCAGCTCATCTGTTCACACCTTGTTTCTGCCATGTGCTTGAACGCCAAGACGTTCGCGCTTCTGTGAGATGAAAGACGTCCTTCTGCATATGTGGTTGCTCACACCGGTGCACTTGTTAGTGTATCCATTCAGTCCTGGGCTGCGGGGCATTCAGAAGTGGCTCTGTGGAGACGTCTGCATAGAGGCAGCTGTCAGAACACGCACACTCGATTGTTCACCAAAACATATGCAGACGCGTCCTTAGCCTGTAGATTTGGATGCACAGAGTTCCCTGTGTTCGCAAGAGACAAGGGAATCGCGTCTGTGCGCACAGAAGCAATAGCGGACCGTTTCCCTCGGAGTGAACGCGAAAGAGCCGTCTATATACTCGCAGACACGCGAACGTGCCTCAATGCGGTCACAGAGGCAGCAGCTTTTGCACAGATGCTCCTGGTGATTCTGGCACTTTCCAGGCACACTCCTGAAAGTCGCGCACACTGCTGTTCACTCGCTAAACGACCTCTTGGGAAACACGTCTCCGGTCGACGGACCGCTCAGATTGCTTCTCGTGTAACTGTGAACTGTGTCAGCGCAGGGAATCCGTCTCTGTTGAGCAGATGTCAATCCTGCCTCGCTTTTGCTTTGTTGCCTCTACCAAGATGATTTCCCGTTTCTCTCTTCACTGGAGCAGGCAGACACAGCCAACGCACATCAAGTGTCAAGAGACACGCTCTGCTGAGCTCAACGCTTGTGCAGATGCACATGTGCGACGAAGTCAACACACGTGCTTGTGGAGAGAAAGAAAGGGACTCCCAGGCGTGTGGAGCGACGGGGAGAAAGAGCGGGCGCTGAGGAACACAGTTTCAAACAGACTGTCTCCACACAAACAGGCACCTGTCTGCAGGTATCCTAGATCTTGATTCTTGAACTTGAGGAAACACGCGTCTGAGCAAAACTCCCAAACGCTTCCAGGAAAGACACAGGCTCTCCCACAAGCACACAAGTGTTTGCCCTCAGCTATAGATCAGGGACAAGCCTGTGAAGAGCAACCAAAGAGCTCGTCCGTCTTTCCCTCAATAGATGGGAGTAGGCGCGCTTGCGGATGTGTGCGTGTGTGTGGCCACGCGTTTGCTTAGGCATCAGTGTGTGAAAAGGTAGGTGCTTTTCTCTAGCTGCGTGTGCGTGCACGTGGTGCTGGGTGCACATCCCTGGGTGCTCGTGGAAAGGTTTCTGCATGGTTTTCGCTGAGGAATCGTGTGTGTGCACATGGACAAAGAGAAGGCGCAGCAACCAGGTTCCAGCGCCGAAGAAGGCAAAAGGCGAGGTTTCCGGCGCTATCTCCTTCTCTCCCCAGAGCTAGTCGCGCAAAGCAAGCCGCTAAGCCGGCGACCGGCAAGAGAGCTACAACGAAGCATGCCGAACGGAGAAAATAGCAGCAGCTCATCTGTTCACACCTTGTTTCTGCCATGTGCTTGAACGCCAAGACGTTCGCGCTTCTGTGAGATGAAAGACGTCCTTCTGCATATGTGGTTGCTCACACCGGTGCACTTGTTAGTGTATCCATTCAGTCCTGGGCTGCGGGGCATTCAGAAGTGGCTCTGTGGAGACGTCTGCATAGAGGCAGCTGTCAGAACACGCACACTCGATTGTTCACCAAAACATATGCAGACGCGTCCTTAGCCTGTAGATTTGGATGCACAGAGTTCCCTGTGTTCGCAAGAGACAAGGGAATCGCGTCTGTGCGCACAGAAGCAATAGCGGACCGTTTCCCTCGGAGTGAACGCGAAAGAGCCGTCTATATACTCGCAGACACGCGAACGTGCCTCAATGCGGTCACAGAGGCAGCAGCTTTTGCACAGATGCTCCTGGTGATTCTGGCACTTTCCAGGCACACTCCTGAAAGTCGCGCACACTGCTGTTCACTCGCTAAACGACCTCTTGGGAAACACGTCTCCGGTCGACGGACCGCTCAGATTGCTTCTCGTGTAACTGTGAACTGTGTCAGCGCAGGGAATCCGTCTCTGTTGAGCAGATGTCAATCCTGCCTCGCTTTTGCTTTGTTGCCTCTACCAAGATGATTTCCCGTTTCTCTCTTCACTGGAGCAGGCAGACACAGCCAACGCACATCAAGTGTCAAGAGACACGCTCTGCTGAGCTCAACGCTTGTGCAGATGCACATGTGCGACGAAGTCAACACACGTGCTTGTGGAGAGAAAGAAAGGGACTCCCAGGCGTGTGGAGCGACGGGGAGAAAGAGCGGGCGCTGAGGAACACAGTTTCAAACAGACTGTCTCCACACAAACAGGCACCTGTCTGCAGGTATCCTAGATCTTGATTCTTGAACTTGAGGAAACACGCGTCTGAGCAAAACTCCCAAACGCTTCCAGGAAAGACACAGGCTCTCCCACAAGCACACAAGTGTTTGCCCTCAGCTATAGATCAGGGACAAGCCTGTGAAGAGCAACCAAAGAGCTCGTCCGTCTTTCCCTCAATAGATGGGAGTAGGCGCGCTTGCGGATGTGTGCGTGTGTGTGGCCACGCGTTTGCTTAGGCATCAGTGTGTGAAAAGGTAGGTGCTTTTCTCTAGCTGCGTGTGCGTGCACGTGGTGCTGGGTGCACATCCCTGGGTGCTCGTGGAAAGGTTTCTGCATGGTTTTCGCTGAGGAATCGTGTGTGTGCACATGGACAAAGAGAAGGCGCAGCAACCAGGTTCCAGCGCCGAAGAAGGCAAAAGGCGAGGTTTCCGGCGCTATCTCCTTCTCTCCCCAGAGCTAGTCGCGCAAAGCAAGCCGCTAAGCCGGCGACCGGCAAGAGAGCTACAACGAAGCATGCCGAACGGAGAAAATAGCAGCAGCTCATCTGTTCACACCTTGTTTCTGCCATGTGCTTGAACGCCAAGACGTTCGCGCTTCTGTGAGATGAAAGACGTCCTTCTGCATATGTGGTTGCTCACACCGGTGCACTTGTTAGTGTATCCATTCAGTCCTGGGCTGCGGGGCATTCAGAAGTGGCTCTGTGGAGACGTCTGCATAGAGGCAGCTGTCAGAACACGCACACTCGATTGTTCACCAAAACATATGCAGACGCGTCCTTAGCCTGTAGATTTGGATGCACAGAGTTCCCTGTGTTCGCAAGAGACAAGGGAATCGCGTCTGTGCGCACAGAAGCAATAGCGGACCGTTTCCCTCGGAGTGAACGCGAAAGAGCCGTCTATATACTCGCAGACACGCGAACGTGCCTCAATGCGGTCACAGAGGCAGCAGCTTTTGCACAGATGCTCCTGGTGATTCTGGCACTTTCCAGGCACACTCCTGAAAGTCGCGCACACTGCTGTTCACTCGCTAAACGACCTCTTGGGAAACACGTCTCCGGTCGACGGACCGCTCAGATTGCTTCTCGTGTAACTGTGAACTGTGTCAGCGCAGGGAATCCGTCTCTGTTGAGCAGATGTCAATCCTGCCTCGCTTTTGCTTTGTTGCCTCTACCAAGATGATTTCCCGTTTCTCTCTTCACTGGAGCAGGCAGACACAGCCAACGCACATCAAGTGTCAAGAGACACGCTCTGCTGAGCTCAACGCTTGTGCAGATGCACATGTGCGACGAAGTCAACACACGTGCTTGTGGAGAGAAAGAAAGGGACTCCCAGGCGTGTGGAGCGACGGGGAGAAAGAGCGGGCGCTGAGGAACACAGTTTCAAACAGACTGTCTCCACACAAACAGGCACCTGTCTGCAGGTATCCTAGATCTTGATTCTTGAACTTGAGGAAACACGCGTCTGAGCAAAACTCCCAAACGCTTCCAGGAAAGACACAGGCTCTCCCACAAGCACACAAGTGTTTGCCCTCAGCTATAGATCAGGGACAAGCCTGTGAAGAGCAACCAAAGAGCTCGTCCGTCTTTCCCTCAATAGATGGGAGTAGGCGCGCTTGCGGATGTGTGCGTGTGTGTGGCCACGCGTTTGCTTAGGCATCAGTGTGTGAAAAGGTAGGTGCTTTTCTCTAGCTGCGTGTGCGTGCACGTGGTGCTGGGTGCACATCCCTGGGTGCTCGTGGAAAGGTTTCTGCATGGTTTTCGCTGAGGAATCGTGTGTGTGCACATGGACAAAGAGAAGGCGCAGCAACCAGGTTCCAGCGCCGAAGAAGGCAAAAGGCGAGGTTTCCGGCGCTATCTCCTTCTCTCCCCAGAGCTAGTCGCGCAAAGCAAGCCGCTAAGCCGGCGACCGGCAAGAGAGCTACAACGAAGCATGCCGAACGGAGAAAATAGCAGCAGCTCATCTGTTCACACCTTGTTTCTGCCATGTGCTTGAACGCCAAGACGTTCGCGCTTCTGTGAGATGAAAGACGTCCTTCTGCATATGTGGTTGCTCACACCGGTGCACTTGTTAGTGTATCCATTCAGTCCTGGGCTGCGGGGCATTCAGAAGTGGCTCTGTGGAGACGTCTGCATAGAGGCAGCTGTCAGAACACGCACACTCGATTGTTCACCAAAACATATGCAGACGCGTCCTTAGCCTGTAGATTTGGATGCACAGAGTTCCCTGTGTTCGCAAGAGACAAGGGAATCGCGTCTGTGCGCACAGAAGCAATAGCGGACCGTTTCCCTCGGAGTGAACGCGAAAGAGCCGTCTATATACTCGCAGACACGCGAACGTGCCTCAATGCGGTCACAGAGGCAGCAGCTTTTGCACAGATGCTCCTGGTGATTCTGGCACTTTCCAGGCACACTCCTGAAAGTCGCGCACACTGCTGTTCACTCGCTAAACGACCTCTTGGGAAACACGTCTCCGGTCGACGGACCGCTCAGATTGCTTCTCGTGTAACTGTGAACTGTGTCAGCGCAGGGAATCCGTCTCTGTTGAGCAGATGTCAATCCTGCCTCGCTTTTGCTTTGTTGCCTCTACCAAGATGATTTCCCGTTTCTCTCTTCACTGGAGCAGGCAGACACAGCCAACGCACATCAAGTGTCAAGAGACACGCTCTGCTGAGCTCAACGCTTGTGCAGATGCACATGTGCGACGAAGTCAACACACGTGCTTGTGGAGAGAAAGAAAGGGACTCCCAGGCGTGTGGAGCGACGGGGAGAAAGAGCGGGCGCTGAGGAACACAGTTTCAAACAGACTGTCTCCACACAAACAGGCACCTGTCTGCAGGTATCCTAGATCTTGATTCTTGAACTTGAGGAAACACGCGTCTGAGCAAAACTCCCAAACGCTTCCAGGAAAGACACAGGCTCTCCCACAAGCACACAAGTGTTTGCCCTCAGCTATAGATCAGGGACAAGCCTGTGAAGAGCAACCAAAGAGCTCGTCCGTCTTTCCCTCAATAGATGGGAGTAGGCGCGCTTGCGGATGTGTGCGTGTGTGTGGCCACGCGTTTGCTTAGGCATCAGTGTGTGAAAAGGTAGGTGCTTTTCTCTAGCTGCGTGTGCGTGCACGTGGTGCTGGGTGCACATCCCTGGGTGCTCGTGGAAAGGTTTCTGCATGGTTTTCGCTGAGGAATCGTGTGTGTGCACATGGACAAAGAGAAGGCGCAGCAACCAGGTTCCAGCGCCGAAGAAGGCAAAAGGCGAGGTTTCCGGCGCTATCTCCTTCTCTCCCCAGAGCTAGTCGCGCAAAGCAAGCCGCTAAGCCGGCGACCGGCAAGAGAGCTACAACGAAGCATGCCGAACGGAGAAAATAGCAGCAGCTCATCTGTTCACACCTTGTTTCTGCCATGTGCTTGAACGCCAAGACGTTCGCGCTTCTGTGAGATGAAAGACGTCCTTCTGCATATGTGGTTGCTCACACCGGTGCACTTGTTAGTGTATCCATTCAGTCCTGGGCTGCGGGGCATTCAGAAGTGGCTCTGTGGAGACGTCTGCATAGAGGCAGCTGTCAGAACACGCACACTCGATTGTTCACCAAAACATATGCAGACGCGTCCTTAGCCTGTAGATTTGGATGCACAGAGTTCCCTGTGTTCGCAAGAGACAAGGGAATCGCGTCTGTGCGCACAGAAGCAATAGCGGACCGTTTCCCTCGGAGTGAACGCGAAAGAGCCGTCTATATACTCGCAGACACGCGAACGTGCCTCAATGCGGTCACAGAGGCAGCAGCTTTTGCACAGATGCTCCTGGTGATTCTGGCACTTTCCAGGCACACTCCTGAAAGTCGCGCACACTGCTGTTCACTCGCTAAACGACCTCTTGGGAAACACGTCTCCGGTCGACGGACCGCTCAGATTGCTTCTCGTGTAACTGTGAACTGTGTCAGCGCAGGGAATCCGTCTCTGTTGAGCAGATGTCAATCCTGCCTCGCTTTTGCTTTGTTGCCTCTACCAAGATGATTTCCCGTTTCTCTCTTCACTGGAGCAGGCAGACACAGCCAACGCACATCAAGTGTCAAGAGACACGCTCTGCTGAGCTCAACGCTTGTGCAGATGCACATGTGCGACGAAGTCAACACACGTGCTTGTGGAGAGAAAGAAAGGGACTCCCAGGCGTGTGGAGCGACGGGGAGAAAGAGCGGGCGCTGAGGAACACAGTTTCAAACAGACTGTCTCCACACAAACAGGCACCTGTCTGCAGGTATCCTAGATCTTGATTCTTGAACTTGAGGAAACACGCGTCTGAGCAAAACTCCCAAACGCTTCCAGGAAAGACACAGGCTCTCCCACAAGCACACAAGTGTTTGCCCTCAGCTATAGATCAGGGACAAGCCTGTGAAGAGCAACCAAAGAGCTCGTCCGTCTTTCCCTCAATAGATGGGAGTAGGCGCGCTTGCGGATGTGTGCGTGTGTGTGGCCACGCGTTTGCTTAGGCATCAGTGTGTGAAAAGGTAGGTGCTTTTCTCTAGCTGCGTGTGCGTGCACGTGGTGCTGGGTGCACATCCCTGGGTGCTCGTGGAAAGGTTTCTGCATGGTTTTCGCTGAGGAATCGTGTGTGTGCACATGGACAAAGAGAAGGCGCAGCAACCAGGTTCCAGCGCCGAAGAAGGCAAAAGGCGAGGTTTCCGGCGCTATCTCCTTCTCTCCCCAGAGCTAGTCGCGCAAAGCAAGCCGCTAAGCCGGCGACCGGCAAGAGAGCTACAACGAAGCATGCCGAACGGAGAAAATAGCAGCAGCTCATCTGTTCACACCTTGTTTCTGCCATGTGCTTGAACGCCAAGACGTTCGCGCTTCTGTGAGATGAAAGACGTCCTTCTGCATATGTGGTTGCTCACACCGGTGCACTTGTTAGTGTATCCATTCAGTCCTGGGCTGCGGGGCATTCAGAAGTGGCTCTGTGGAGACGTCTGCATAGAGGCAGCTGTCAGAACACGCACACTCGATTGTTCACCAAAACATATGCAGACGCGTCCTTAGCCTGTAGATTTGGATGCACAGAGTTCCCTGTGTTCGCAAGAGACAAGGGAATCGCGTCTGTGCGCACAGAAGCAATAGCGGACCGTTTCCCTCGGAGTGAACGCGAAAGAGCCGTCTATATACTCGCAGACACGCGAACGTGCCTCAATGCGGTCACAGAGGCAGCAGCTTTTGCACAGATGCTCCTGGTGATTCTGGCACTTTCCAGGCACACTCCTGAAAGTCGCGCACACTGCTGTTCACTCGCTAAACGACCTCTTGGGAAACACGTCTCCGGTCGACGGACCGCTCAGATTGCTTCTCGTGTAACTGTGAACTGTGTCAGCGCAGGGAATCCGTCTCTGTTGAGCAGATGTCAATCCTGCCTCGCTTTTGCTTTGTTGCCTCTACCAAGATGATTTCCCGTTTCTCTCTTCACTGGAGCAGGCAGACACAGCCAACGCACATCAAGTGTCAAGAGACACGCTCTGCTGAGCTCAACGCTTGTGCAGATGCACATGTGCGACGAAGTCAACACACGTGCTTGTGGAGAGAAAGAAAGGGACTCCCAGGCGTGTGGAGCGACGGGGAGAAAGAGCGGGCGCTGAGGAACACAGTTTCAAACAGACTGTCTCCACACAAACAGGCACCTGTCTGCAGGTATCCTAGATCTTGATTCTTGAACTTGAGGAAACACGCGTCTGAGCAAAACTCCCAAACGCTTCCAGGAAAGACACAGGCTCTCCCACAAGCACACAAGTGTTTGCCCTCAGCTATAGATCAGGGACAAGCCTGTGAAGAGCAACCAAAGAGCTCGTCCGTCTTTCCCTCAATAGATGGGAGTAGGCGCGCTTGCGGATGTGTGCGTGTGTGTGGCCACGCGTTTGCTTAGGCATCAGTGTGTGAAAAGGTAGGTGCTTTTCTCTAGCTGCGTGTGCGTGCACGTGGTGCTGGGTGCACATCCCTGGGTGCTCGTGGAAAGGTTTCTGCATGGTTTTCGCTGAGGAATCGTGTGTGTGCACATGGACAAAGAGAAGGCGCAGCAACCAGGTTCCAGCGCCGAAGAAGGCAAAAGGCGAGGTTTCCGGCGCTATCTCCTTCTCTCCCCAGAGCTAGTCGCGCAAAGCAAGCCGCTAAGCCGGCGACCGGCAAGAGAGCTACAACGAAGCATGCCGAACGGAGAAAATAGCAGCAGCTCATCTGTTCACACCTTGTTTCTGCCATGTGCTTGAACGCCAAGACGTTCGCGCTTCTGTGAGATGAAAGACGTCCTTCTGCATATGTGGTTGCTCACACCGGTGCACTTGTTAGTGTATCCATTCAGTCCTGGGCTGCGGGGCATTCAGAAGTGGCTCTGTGGAGACGTCTGCATAGAGGCAGCTGTCAGAACACGCACACTCGATTGTTCACCAAAACATATGCAGACGCGTCCTTAGCCTGTAGATTTGGATGCACAGAGTTCCCTGTGTTCGCAAGAGACAAGGGAATCGCGTCTGTGCGCACAGAAGCAATAGCGGACCGTTTCCCTCGGAGTGAACGCGAAAGAGCCGTCTATATACTCGCAGACACGCGAACGTGCCTCAATGCGGTCACAGAGGCAGCAGCTTTTGCACAGATGCTCCTGGTGATTCTGGCACTTTCCAGGCACACTCCTGAAAGTCGCGCACACTGCTGTTCACTCGCTAAACGACCTCTTGGGAAACACGTCTCCGGTCGACGGACCGCTCAGATTGCTTCTCGTGTAACTGTGAACTGTGTCAGCGCAGGGAATCCGTCTCTGTTGAGCAGATGTCAATCCTGCCTCGCTTTTGCTTTGTTGCCTCTACCAAGATGATTTCCCGTTTCTCTCTTCACTGGAGCAGGCAGACACAGCCAACGCACATCAAGTGTCAAGAGACACGCTCTGCTGAGCTCAACGCTTGTGCAGATGCACATGTGCGACGAAGTCAACACACGTGCTTGTGGAGAGAAAGAAAGGGACTCCCAGGCGTGTGGAGCGACGGGGAGAAAGAGCGGGCGCTGAGGAACACAGTTTCAAACAGACTGTCTCCACACAAACAGGCACCTGTCTGCAGGTATCCTAGATCTTGATTCTTGAACTTGAGGAAACACGCGTCTGAGCAAAACTCCCAAACGCTTCCAGGAAAGACACAGGCTCTCCCACAAGCACACAAGTGTTTGCCCTCAGCTATAGATCAGGGACAAGCCTGTGAAGAGCAACCAAAGAGCTCGTCCGTCTTTCCCTCAATAGATGGGAGTAGGCGCGCTTGCGGATGTGTGCGTGTGTGTGGCCACGCGTTTGCTTAGGCATCAGTGTGTGAAAAGGTAGGTGCTTTTCTCTAGCTGCGTGTGCGTGCACGTGGTGCTGGGTGCACATCCCTGGGTGCTCGTGGAAAGGTTTCTGCATGGTTTTCGCTGAGGAATCGTGTGTGTGCACATGGACAAAGAGAAGGCGCAGCAACCAGGTTCCAGCGCCGAAGAAGGCAAAAGGCGAGGTTTCCGGCGCTATCTCCTTCTCTCCCCAGAGCTAGTCGCGCAAAGCAAGCCGCTAAGCCGGCGACCGGCAAGAGAGCTACAACGAAGCATGCCGAACGGAGAAAATAGCAGCAGCTCATCTGTTCACACCTTGTTTCTGCCATGTGCTTGAACGCCAAGACGTTCGCGCTTCTGTGAGATGAAAGACGTCCTTCTGCATATGTGGTTGCTCACACCGGTGCACTTGTTAGTGTATCCATTCAGTCCTGGGCTGCGGGGCATTCAGAAGTGGCTCTGTGGAGACGTCTGCATAGAGGCAGCTGTCAGAACACGCACACTCGATTGTTCACCAAAACATATGCAGACGCGTCCTTAGCCTGTAGATTTGGATGCACAGAGTTCCCTGTGTTCGCAAGAGACAAGGGAATCGCGTCTGTGCGCACAGAAGCAATAGCGGACCGTTTCCCTCGGAGTGAACGCGAAAGAGCCGTCTATATACTCGCAGACACGCGAACGTGCCTCAATGCGGTCACAGAGGCAGCAGCTTTTGCACAGATGCTCCTGGTGATTCTGGCACTTTCCAGGCACACTCCTGAAAGTCGCGCACACTGCTGTTCACTCGCTAAACGACCTCTTGGGAAACACGTCTCCGGTCGACGGACCGCTCAGATTGCTTCTCGTGTAACTGTGAACTGTGTCAGCGCAGGGAATCCGTCTCTGTTGAGCAGATGTCAATCCTGCCTCGCTTTTGCTTTGTTGCCTCTACCAAGATGATTTCCCGTTTCTCTCTTCACTGGAGCAGGCAGACACAGCCAACGCACATCAAGTGTCAAGAGACACGCTCTGCTGAGCTCAACGCTTGTGCAGATGCACATGTGCGACGAAGTCAACACACGTGCTTGTGGAGAGAAAGAAAGGGACTCCCAGGCGTGTGGAGCGACGGGGAGAAAGAGCGGGCGCTGAGGAACACAGTTTCAAACAGACTGTCTCCACACAAACAGGCACCTGTCTGCAGGTATCCTAGATCTTGATTCTTGAACTTGAGGAAACACGCGTCTGAGCAAAACTCCCAAACGCTTCCAGGAAAGACACAGGCTCTCCCACAAGCACACAAGTGTTTGCCCTCAGCTATAGATCAGGGACAAGCCTGTGAAGAGCAACCAAAGAGCTCGTCCGTCTTTCCCTCAATAGATGGGAGTAGGCGCGCTTGCGGATGTGTGCGTGTGTGTGGCCACGCGTTTGCTTAGGCATCAGTGTGTGAAAAGGTAGGTGCTTTTCTCTAGCTGCGTGTGCGTGCACGTGGTGCTGGGTGCACATCCCTGGGTGCTCGTGGAAAGGTTTCTGCATGGTTTTCGCTGAGGAATCGTGTGTGTGCACATGGACAAAGAGAAGGCGCAGCAACCAGGTTCCAGCGCCGAAGAAGGCAAAAGGCGAGGTTTCCGGCGCTATCTCCTTCTCTCCCCAGAGCTAGTCGCGCAAAGCAAGCCGCTAAGCCGGCGACCGGCAAGAGAGCTACAACGAAGCATGCCGAACGGAGAAAATAGCAGCAGCTCATCTGTTCACACCTTGTTTCTGCCATGTGCTTGAACGCCAAGACGTTCGCGCTTCTGTGAGATGAAAGACGTCCTTCTGCATATGTGGTTGCTCACACCGGTGCACTTGTTAGTGTATCCATTCAGTCCTGGGCTGCGGGGCATTCAGAAGTGGCTCTGTGGAGACGTCTGCATAGAGGCAGCTGTCAGAACACGCACACTCGATTGTTCACCAAAACATATGCAGACGCGTCCTTAGCCTGTAGATTTGGATGCACAGAGTTCCCTGTGTTCGCAAGAGACAAGGGAATCGCGTCTGTGCGCACAGAAGCAATAGCGGACCGTTTCCCTCGGAGTGAACGCGAAAGAGCCGTCTATATACTCGCAGACACGCGAACGTGCCTCAATGCGGTCACAGAGGCAGCAGCTTTTGCACAGATGCTCCTGGTGATTCTGGCACTTTCCAGGCACACTCCTGAAAGTCGCGCACACTGCTGTTCACTCGCTAAACGACCTCTTGGGAAACACGTCTCCGGTCGACGGACCGCTCAGATTGCTTCTCGTGTAACTGTGAACTGTGTCAGCGCAGGGAATCCGTCTCTGTTGAGCAGATGTCAATCCTGCCTCGCTTTTGCTTTGTTGCCTCTACCAAGATGATTTCCCGTTTCTCTCTTCACTGGAGCAGGCAGACACAGCCAACGCACATCAAGTGTCAAGAGACACGCTCTGCTGAGCTCAACGCTTGTGCAGATGCACATGTGCGACGAAGTCAACACACGTGCTTGTGGAGAGAAAGAAAGGGACTCCCAGGCGTGTGGAGCGACGGGGAGAAAGAGCGGGCGCTGAGGAACACAGTTTCAAACAGACTGTCTCCACACAAACAGGCACCTGTCTGCAGGTATCCTAGATCTTGATTCTTGAACTTGAGGAAACACGCGTCTGAGCAAAACTCCCAAACGCTTCCAGGAAAGACACAGGCTCTCCCACAAGCACACAAGTGTTTGCCCTCAGCTATAGATCAGGGACAAGCCTGTGAAGAGCAACCAAAGAGCTCGTCCGTCTTTCCCTCAATAGATGGGAGTAGGCGCGCTTGCGGATGTGTGCGTGTGTGTGGCCACGCGTTTGCTTAGGCATCAGTGTGTGAAAAGGTAGGTGCTTTTCTCTAGCTGCGTGTGCGTGCACGTGGTGCTGGGTGCACATCCCTGGGTGCTCGTGGAAAGGTTTCTGCATGGTTTTCGCTGAGGAATCGTGTGTGTGCACATGGACAAAGAGAAGGCGCAGCAACCAGGTTCCAGCGCCGAAGAAGGCAAAAGGCGAGGTTTCCGGCGCTATCTCCTTCTCTCCCCAGAGCTAGTCGCGCAAAGCAAGCCGCTAAGCCGGCGACCGGCAAGAGAGCTACAACGAAGCATGCCGAACGGAGAAAATAGCAGCAGCTCATCTGTTCACACCTTGTTTCTGCCATGTGCTTGAACGCCAAGACGTTCGCGCTTCTGTGAGATGAAAGACGTCCTTCTGCATATGTGGTTGCTCACACCGGTGCACTTGTTAGTGTATCCATTCAGTCCTGGGCTGCGGGGCATTCAGAAGTGGCTCTGTGGAGACGTCTGCATAGAGGCAGCTGTCAGAACACGCACACTCGATTGTTCACCAAAACATATGCAGACGCGTCCTTAGCCTGTAGATTTGGATGCACAGAGTTCCCTGTGTTCGCAAGAGACAAGGGAATCGCGTCTGTGCGCACAGAAGCAATAGCGGACCGTTTCCCTCGGAGTGAACGCGAAAGAGCCGTCTATATACTCGCAGACACGCGAACGTGCCTCAATGCGGTCACAGAGGCAGCAGCTTTTGCACAGATGCTCCTGGTGATTCTGGCACTTTCCAGGCACACTCCTGAAAGTCGCGCACACTGCTGTTCACTCGCTAAACGACCTCTTGGGAAACACGTCTCCGGTCGACGGACCGCTCAGATTGCTTCTCGTGTAACTGTGAACTGTGTCAGCGCAGGGAATCCGTCTCTGTTGAGCAGATGTCAATCCTGCCTCGCTTTTGCTTTGTTGCCTCTACCAAGATGATTTCCCGTTTCTCTCTTCACTGGAGCAGGCAGACACAGCCAACGCACATCAAGTGTCAAGAGACACGCTCTGCTGAGCTCAACGCTTGTGCAGATGCACATGTGCGACGAAGTCAACACACGTGCTTGTGGAGAGAAAGAAAGGGACTCCCAGGCGTGTGGAGCGACGGGGAGAAAGAGCGGGCGCTGAGGAACACAGTTTCAAACAGACTGTCTCCACACAAACAGGCACCTGTCTGCAGGTATCCTAGATCTTGATTCTTGAACTTGAGGAAACACGCGTCTGAGCAAAACTCCCAAACGCTTCCAGGAAAGACACAGGCTCTCCCACAAGCACACAAGTGTTTGCCCTCAGCTATAGATCAGGGACAAGCCTGTGAAGAGCAACCAAAGAGCTCGTCCGTCTTTCCCTCAATAGATGGGAGTAGGCGCGCTTGCGGATGTGTGCGTGTGTGTGGCCACGCGTTTGCTTAGGCATCAGTGTGTGAAAAGGTAGGTGCTTTTCTCTAGCTGCGTGTGCGTGCACGTGGTGCTGGGTGCACATCCCTGGGTGCTCGTGGAAAGGTTTCTGCATGGTTTTCGCTGAGGAATCGTGTGTGTGCACATGGACAAAGAGAAGGCGCAGCAACCAGGTTCCAGCGCCGAAGAAGGCAAAAGGCGAGGTTTCCGGCGCTATCTCCTTCTCTCCCCAGAGCTAGTCGCGCAAAGCAAGCCGCTAAGCCGGCGACCGGCAAGAGAGCTACAACGAAGCATGCCGAACGGAGAAAATAGCAGCAGCTCATCTGTTCACACCTTGTTTCTGCCATGTGCTTGAACGCCAAGACGTTCGCGCTTCTGTGAGATGAAAGACGTCCTTCTGCATATGTGGTTGCTCACACCGGTGCACTTGTTAGTGTATCCATTCAGTCCTGGGCTGCGGGGCATTCAGAAGTGGCTCTGTGGAGACGTCTGCATAGAGGCAGCTGTCAGAACACGCACACTCGATTGTTCACCAAAACATATGCAGACGCGTCCTTAGCCTGTAGATTTGGATGCACAGAGTTCCCTGTGTTCGCAAGAGACAAGGGAATCGCGTCTGTGCGCACAGAAGCAATAGCGGACCGTTTCCCTCGGAGTGAACGCGAAAGAGCCGTCTATATACTCGCAGACACGCGAACGTGCCTCAATGCGGTCACAGAGGCAGCAGCTTTTGCACAGATGCTCCTGGTGATTCTGGCACTTTCCAGGCACACTCCTGAAAGTCGCGCACACTGCTGTTCACTCGCTAAACGACCTCTTGGGAAACACGTCTCCGGTCGACGGACCGCTCAGATTGCTTCTCGTGTAACTGTGAACTGTGTCAGCGCAGGGAATCCGTCTCTGTTGAGCAGATGTCAATCCTGCCTCGCTTTTGCTTTGTTGCCTCTACCAAGATGATTTCCCGTTTCTCTCTTCACTGGAGCAGGCAGACACAGCCAACGCACATCAAGTGTCAAGAGACACGCTCTGCTGAGCTCAACGCTTGTGCAGATGCACATGTGCGACGAAGTCAACACACGTGCTTGTGGAGAGAAAGAAAGGGACTCCCAGGCGTGTGGAGCGACGGGGAGAAAGAGCGGGCGCTGAGGAACACAGTTTCAAACAGACTGTCTCCACACAAACAGGCACCTGTCTGCAGGTATCCTAGATCTTGATTCTTGAACTTGAGGAAACACGCGTCTGAGCAAAACTCCCAAACGCTTCCAGGAAAGACACAGGCTCTCCCACAAGCACACAAGTGTTTGCCCTCAGCTATAGATCAGGGACAAGCCTGTGAAGAGCAACCAAAGAGCTCGTCCGTCTTTCCCTCAATAGATGGGAGTAGGCGCGCTTGCGGATGTGTGCGTGTGTGTGGCCACGCGTTTGCTTAGGCATCAGTGTGTGAAAAGGTAGGTGCTTTTCTCTAGCTGCGTGTGCGTGCACGTGGTGCTGGGTGCACATCCCTGGGTGCTCGTGGAAAGGTTTCTGCATGGTTTTCGCTGAGGAATCGTGTGTGTGCACATGGACAAAGAGAAGGCGCAGCAACCAGGTTCCAGCGCCGAAGAAGGCAAAAGGCGAGGTTTCCGGCGCTATCTCCTTCTCTCCCCAGAGCTAGTCGCGCAAAGCAAGCCGCTAAGCCGGCGACCGGCAAGAGAGCTACAACGAAGCATGCCGAACGGAGAAAATAGCAGCAGCTCATCTGTTCACACCTTGTTTCTGCCATGTGCTTGAACGCCAAGACGTTCGCGCTTCTGTGAGATGAAAGACGTCCTTCTGCATATGTGGTTGCTCACACCGGTGCACTTGTTAGTGTATCCATTCAGTCCTGGGCTGCGGGGCATTCAGAAGTGGCTCTGTGGAGACGTCTGCATAGAGGCAGCTGTCAGAACACGCACACTCGATTGTTCACCAAAACATATGCAGACGCGTCCTTAGCCTGTAGATTTGGATGCACAGAGTTCCCTGTGTTCGCAAGAGACAAGGGAATCGCGTCTGTGCGCACAGAAGCAATAGCGGACCGTTTCCCTCGGAGTGAACGCGAAAGAGCCGTCTATATACTCGCAGACACGCGAACGTGCCTCAATGCGGTCACAGAGGCAGCAGCTTTTGCACAGATGCTCCTGGTGATTCTGGCACTTTCCAGGCACACTCCTGAAAGTCGCGCACACTGCTGTTCACTCGCTAAACGACCTCTTGGGAAACACGTCTCCGGTCGACGGACCGCTCAGATTGCTTCTCGTGTAACTGTGAACTGTGTCAGCGCAGGGAATCCGTCTCTGTTGAGCAGATGTCAATCCTGCCTCGCTTTTGCTTTGTTGCCTCTACCAAGATGATTTCCCGTTTCTCTCTTCACTGGAGCAGGCAGACACAGCCAACGCACATCAAGTGTCAAGAGACACGCTCTGCTGAGCTCAACGCTTGTGCAGATGCACATGTGCGACGAAGTCAACACACGTGCTTGTGGAGAGAAAGAAAGGGACTCCCAGGCGTGTGGAGCGACGGGGAGAAAGAGCGGGCGCTGAGGAACACAGTTTCAAACAGACTGTCTCCACACAAACAGGCACCTGTCTGCAGGTATCCTAGATCTTGATTCTTGAACTTGAGGAAACACGCGTCTGAGCAAAACTCCCAAACGCTTCCAGGAAAGACACAGGCTCTCCCACAAGCACACAAGTGTTTGCCCTCAGCTATAGATCAGGGACAAGCCTGTGAAGAGCAACCAAAGAGCTCGTCCGTCTTTCCCTCAATAGATGGGAGTAGGCGCGCTTGCGGATGTGTGCGTGTGTGTGGCCACGCGTTTGCTTAGGCATCAGTGTGTGAAAAGGTAGGTGCTTTTCTCTAGCTGCGTGTGCGTGCACGTGGTGCTGGGTGCACATCCCTGGGTGCTCGTGGAAAGGTTTCTGCATGGTTTTCGCTGAGGAATCGTGTGTGTGCACATGGACAAAGAGAAGGCGCAGCAACCAGGTTCCAGCGCCGAAGAAGGCAAAAGGCGAGGTTTCCGGCGCTATCTCCTTCTCTCCCCAGAGCTAGTCGCGCAAAGCAAGCCGCTAAGCCGGCGACCGGCAAGAGAGCTACAACGAAGCATGCCGAACGGAGAAAATAGCAGCAGCTCATCTGTTCACACCTTGTTTCTGCCATGTGCTTGAACGCCAAGACGTTCGCGCTTCTGTGAGATGAAAGACGTCCTTCTGCATATGTGGTTGCTCACACCGGTGCACTTGTTAGTGTATCCATTCAGTCCTGGGCTGCGGGGCATTCAGAAGTGGCTCTGTGGAGACGTCTGCATAGAGGCAGCTGTCAGAACACGCACACTCGATTGTTCACCAAAACATATGCAGACGCGTCCTTAGCCTGTAGATTTGGATGCACAGAGTTCCCTGTGTTCGCAAGAGACAAGGGAATCGCGTCTGTGCGCACAGAAGCAATAGCGGACCGTTTCCCTCGGAGTGAACGCGAAAGAGCCGTCTATATACTCGCAGACACGCGAACGTGCCTCAATGCGGTCACAGAGGCAGCAGCTTTTGCACAGATGCTCCTGGTGATTCTGGCACTTTCCAGGCACACTCCTGAAAGTCGCGCACACTGCTGTTCACTCGCTAAACGACCTCTTGGGAAACACGTCTCCGGTCGACGGACCGCTCAGATTGCTTCTCGTGTAACTGTGAACTGTGTCAGCGCAGGGAATCCGTCTCTGTTGAGCAGATGTCAATCCTGCCTCGCTTTTGCTTTGTTGCCTCTACCAAGATGATTTCCCGTTTCTCTCTTCACTGGAGCAGGCAGACACAGCCAACGCACATCAAGTGTCAAGAGACACGCTCTGCTGAGCTCAACGCTTGTGCAGATGCACATGTGCGACGAAGTCAACACACGTGCTTGTGGAGAGAAAGAAACGGACTCCCAGGCGTGTGGAGCGACGGGGAGAAAGAGCGGGCGCTGAGGAACACAGTTTCAAACAGACTGTCTCCACACAAACAGGCACCTGTCTGCAGGTATCCTAGATCTTGATTCTTGAACTTGAGGAAACACGCGTCTGAGCAAAACTCCCAAACGCTTCCAGGAAAGACACAGGCTCTCCCACAAGCACACAAGTGTTTGCCCTCAGCTATAGATCAGGGACAAGCCTGTGAAGAGCAACCAAAGAGCTCGTCCGTCTTTCCCTCAATAGATGGGAGTAGGCGCGCTTGCGGATGTGTGCGTGTGTGTGGCCACGCGTTTGCTTAGGCATCAGTGTGTGAAAAGGTAGGTGCTTTTCTCTAGCTGCGTGTGCGTGCACGTGGTGCTGGGTGCACATCCCTGGGTGCTCGTGGAAAGGTTTCTGCATGGTTTTCGCTGAGGAATCGTGTGTGTGCACATGGACAAAGAGAAGGCGCAGCAACCAGGTTCCAGCGCCGAAGAAGGCAAAAGGCGAGGTTTCCGGCGCTATCTCCTTCTCTCCCCAGAGCTAGTCGCGCAAAGCAAGCCGCTAAGCCGGCGACCGGCAAGAGAGCTACAACGAAGCATGCCGAACGGAGAAAATAGCAGCAGCTCATCTGTTCACACCTTGTTTCTGCCATGTGCTTGAACGCCAAGACGTTCGCGCTTCTGTGAGATGAAAGACGTCCTTCTGCATATGTGGTTGCTCACACCGGTGCACTTGTTAGTGTATCCATTCAGTCCTGGGCTGCGGGGCATTCAGAAGTGGCTCTGTGGAGACGTCTGCATAGAGGCAGCTGTCAGAACACGCACACTCGATTGTTCACCAAAACATATGCAGACGCGTCCTTAGCCTGTAGATTTGGATGCACAGAGTTCCCTGTGTTCGCAAGAGACAAGGGAATCGCGTCTGTGCGCACAGAAGCAATAGCGGACCGTTTCCCTCGGAGTGAACGCGAAAGAGCCGTCTATATACTCGCAGACACGCGAACGTGCCTCAATGCGGTCACAGAGGCAGCAGCTTTTGCACAGATGCTCCTGGTGATTCTGGCACTTTCCAGGCACACTCCTGAAAGTCGCGCACACTGCTGTTCACTCGCTAAACGACCTCTTGGGAAACACGTCTCCGGTCGACGGACCGCTCAGATTGCTTCTCGTGTAACTGTGAACTGTGTCAGCGCAGGGAATCCGTCTCTGTTGAGCAGATGTCAATCCTGCCTCGCTTTTGCTTTGTTGCCTCTACCAAGATGATTTCCCGTTTCTCTCTTCACTGGAGCAGGCAGACACAGCCAACGCACATCAAGTGTCAAGAGACACGCTCTGCTGAGCTCAACGCTTGTGCAGATGCACATGTGCGACGAAGTCAACACACGTGCTTGTGGAGAGAAAGAAAGGGACTCCCAGGCGTGTGGAGCGACGGGGAGAAAGAGCGGGCGCTGAGGAACACAGTTTCAAACAGACTGTCTCCACACAAACAGGCACCTGTCTGCAGGTATCCTAGATCTTGATTCTTGAACTTGAGGAAACACGCGTCTGAGCAAAACTCCCAAACGCTTCCAGGAAAGACACAGGCTCTCCCACAAGCACACAAGTGTTTGCCCTCAGCTATAGATCAGGGACAAGCCTGTGAAGAGCAACCAAAGAGCTCGTCCGTCTTTCCCTCAATAGATGGGAGTAGGCGCGCTTGCGGATGTGTGCGTGTGTGTGGCCACGCGTTTGCTTAGGCATCAGTGTGTGAAAAGGTAGGTGCTTTTCTCTAGCTGCGTGTGCGTGCACGTGGTGCTGGGTGCACATCCCTGGGTGCTCGTGGAAAGGTTTCTGCATGGTTTTCGCTGAGGAATCGTGTGTGTGCACATGGACAAAGAGAAGGCGCAGCAACCAGGTTCCAGCGCCGAAGAAGGCAAAAGGCGAGGTTTCCGGCGCTATCTCCTTCTCTCCCCAGAGCTAGTCGCGCAAAGCAAGCCGCTAAGCCGGCGACCGGCAAGAGAGCTACAACGAAGCATGCCGAACGGAGAAAATAGCAGCAGCTCATCTGTTCACACCTTGTTTCTGCCATGTGCTTGAACGCCAAGACGTTCGCGCTTCTGTGAGATGAAAGACGTCCTTCTGCATATGTGGTTGCTCACACCGGTGCACTTGTTAGTGTATCCATTCAGTCCTGGGCTGCGGGGCATTCAGAAGTGGCTCTGTGGAGACGTCTGCATAGAGGCAGCTGTCAGAACACGCACACTCGATTGTTCACCAAAACATATGCAGACGCGTCCTTAGCCTGTAGATTTGGATGCACAGAGTTCCCTGTGTTCGCAAGAGACAAGGGAATCGCGTCTGTGCGCACAGAAGCAATAGCGGACCGTTTCCCTCGGAGTGAACGCGAAAGAGCCGTCTATATACTCGCAGACACGCGAACGTGCCTCAATGCGGTCACAGAGGCAGCAGCTTTTGCACAGATGCTCCTGGTGATTCTGGCACTTTCCAGGCACACTCCTGAAAGTCGCGCACACTGCTGTTCACTCGCTAAACGACCTCTTGGGAAACACGTCTCCGGTCGACGGACCGCTCAGATTGCTTCTCGTGTAACTGTGAACTGTGTCAGCGCAGGGAATCCGTCTCTGTTGAGCAGATGTCAATCCTGCCTCGCTTTTGCTTTGTTGCCTCTACCAAGATGATTTCCCGTTTCTCTCTTCACTGGAGCAGGCAGACACAGCCAACGCACATCAAGTGTCAAGAGACACGCTCTGCTGAGCTCAACGCTTGTGCAGATGCACATGTGCGACGAAGTCAACACACGTGCTTGTGGAGAGAAAGAAAGGGACTCCCAGGCGTGTGGAGCGACGGGGAGAAAGAGCGGGCGCTGAGGAACACAGTTTCAAACAGACTGTCTCCACACAAACAGGCACCTGTCTGCAGGTATCCTAGATCTTGATTCTTGAACTTGAGGAAACACGCGTCTGAGCAAAACTCCCAAACGCTTCCAGGAAAGACACAGGCTCTCCCACAAGCACACAAGTGTTTGCCCTCAGCTATAGATCAGGGACAAGCCTGTGAAGAGCAACCAAAGAGCTCGTCCGTCTTTCCCTCAATAGATGGGAGTAGGCGCGCTTGCGGATGTGTGCGTGTGTGTGGCCACGCGTTTGCTTAGGCATCAGTGTGTGAAAAGGTAGGTGCTTTTCTCTAGCTGCGTGTGCGTGCACGTGGTGCTGGGTGCACATCCCTGGGTGCTCGTGGAAAGGTTTCTGCATGGTTTTCGCTGAGGAATCGTGTGTGTGCACATGGACAAAGAGAAGGCGCAGCAACCAGGTTCCAGCGCCGAAGAAGGCAAAAGGCGAGGTTTCCGGCGCTATCTCCTTCTCTCCCCAGAGCTAGTCGCGCAAAGCAAGCCGCTAAGCCGGCGACCGGCAAGAGAGCTACAACGAAGCATGCCGAACGGAGAAAATAGCAGCAGCTCATCTGTTCACACCTTGTTTCTGCCATGTGCTTGAACGCCAAGACGTTCGCGCTTCTGTGAGATGAAAGACGTCCTTCTGCATATGTGGTTGCTCACACCGGTGCACTTGTTAGTGTATCCATTCAGTCCTGGGCTGCGGGGCATTCAGAAGTGGCTCTGTGGAGACGTCTGCATAGAGGCAGCTGTCAGAACACGCACACTCGATTGTTCACCAAAACATATGCAGACGCGTCCTTAGCCTGTAGATTTGGATGCACAGAGTTCCCTGTGTTCGCAAGAGACAAGGGAATCGCGTCTGTGCGCACAGAAGCAATAGCGGACCGTTTCCCTCGGAGTGAACGCGAAAGAGCCGTCTATATACTCGCAGACACGCGAACGTGCCTCAATGCGGTCACAGAGGCAGCAGCTTTTGCACAGATGCTCCTGGTGATTCTGGCACTTTCCAGGCACACTCCTGAAAGTCGCGCACACTGCTGTTCACTCGCTAAACGACCTCTTGGGAAACACGTCTCCGGTCGACGGACCGCTCAGATTGCTTCTCGTGTAACTGTGAACTGTGTCAGCGCAGGGAATCCGTCTCTGTTGAGCAGATGTCAATCCTGCCTCGCTTTTGCTTTGTTGCCTCTACCAAGATGATTTCCCGTTTCTCTCTTCACTGGAGCAGGCAGACACAGCCAACGCACATCAAGTGTCAAGAGACACGCTCTGCTGAGCTCAACGCTTGTGCAGATGCACATGTGCGACGAAGTCAACACACGTGCTTGTGGAGAGAAAGAAAGGGACTCCCAGGCGTGTGGAGCGACGGGGAGAAAGAGCGGGCGCTGAGGAACACAGTTTCAAACAGACTGTCTCCACACAAACAGGCACCTGTCTGCAGGTATCCTAGATCTTGATTCTTGAACTTGAGGAAACACGCGTCTGAGCAAAACTCCCAAACGCTTCCAGGAAAGACACAGGCTCTCCCACAAGCACACAAGTGTTTGCCCTCAGCTATAGATCAGGGACAAGCCTGTGAAGAGCAACCAAAGAGCTCGTCCGTCTTTCCCTCAATAGATGGGAGTAGGCGCGCTTGCGGATGTGTGCGTGTGTGTGGCCACGCGTTTGCTTAGGCATCAGTGTGTGAAAAGGTAGGTGCTTTTCTCTAGCTGCGTGTGCGTGCACGTGGTGCTGGGTGCACATCCCTGGGTGCTCGTGGAAAGGTTTCTGCATGGTTTTCGCTGAGGAATCGTGTGTGTGCACATGGACAAAGAGAAGGCGCAGCAACCAGGTTCCAGCGCCGAAGAAGGCAAAAGGCGAGGTTTCCGGCGCTATCTCCTTCTCTCCCCAGAGCTAGTCGCGCAAAGCAAGCCGCTAAGCCGGCGACCGGCAAGAGAGCTACAACGAAGCATGCCGAACGGAGAAAATAGCAGCAGCTCATCTGTTCACACCTTGTTTCTGCCATGTGCTTGAACGCCAAGACGTTCGCGCTTCTGTGAGATGAAAGACGTCCTTCTGCATATGTGGTTGCTCACACCGGTGCACTTGTTAGTGTATCCATTCAGTCCTGGGCTGCGGGGCATTCAGAAGTGGCTCTGTGGAGACGTCTGCATAGAGGCAGCTGTCAGAACACGCACACTCGATTGTTCACCAAAACATATGCAGACGCGTCCTTAGCCTGTAGATTTGGATGCACAGAGTTCCCTGTGTTCGCAAGAGACAAGGGAATCGCGTCTGTGCGCACAGAAGCAATAGCGGACCGTTTCCCTCGGAGTGAACGCGAAAGAGCCGTCTATATACTCGCAGACACGCGAACGTGCCTCAATGCGGTCACAGAGGCAGCAGCTTTTGCACAGATGCTCCTGGTGATTCTGGCACTTTCCAGGCACACTCCTGAAAGTCGCGCACACTGCTGTTCACTCGCTAAACGACCTCTTGGGAAACACGTCTCCGGTCGACGGACCGCTCAGATTGCTTCTCGTGTAACTGTGAACTGTGTCAGCGCAGGGAATCCGTCTCTGTTGAGCAGATGTCAATCCTGCCTCGCTTTTGCTTTGTTGCCTCTACCAAGATGATTTCCCGTTTCTCTCTTCACTGGAGCAGGCAGACACAGCCAACGCACATCAAGTGTCAAGAGACACGCTCTGCTGAGCTCAACGCTTGTGCAGATGCACATGTGCGACGAAGTCAACACACGTGCTTGTGGAGAGAAAGAAAGGGACTCCCAGGCGTGTGGAGCGACGGGGAGAAAGAGCGGGCGCTGAGGAACACAGTTTCAAACAGACTGTCTCCACACAAACAGGCACCTGTCTGCAGGTATCCTAGATCTTGATTCTTGAACTTGAGGAAACACGCGTCTGAGCAAAACTCCCAAACGCTTCCAGGAAAGACACAGGCTCTCCCACAAGCACACAAGTGTTTGCCCTCAGCTATAGATCAGGGACAAGCCTGTGAAGAGCAACCAAAGAGCTCGTCCGTCTTTCCCTCAATAGATGGGAGTAGGCGCGCTTGCGGATGTGTGCGTGTGTGTGGCCACGCGTTTGCTTAGGCATCAGTGTGTGAAAAGGTAGGTGCTTTTCTCTAGCTGCGTGTGCGTGCACGTGGTGCTGGGTGCACATCCCTGGGTGCTCGTGGAAAGGTTTCTGCATGGTTTTCGCTGAGGAATCGTGTGTGTGCACATGGACAAAGAGAAGGCGCAGCAACCAGGTTCCAGCGCCGAAGAAGGCAAAAGGCGAGGTTTCCGGCGCTATCTCCTTCTCTCCCCAGAGCTAGTCGCGCAAAGCAAGCCGCTAAGCCGGCGACCGGCAAGAGAGCTACAACGAAGCATGCCGAACGGAGAAAATAGCAGCAGCTCATCTGTTCACACCTTGTTTCTGCCATGTGCTTGAACGCCAAGACGTTCGCGCTTCTGTGAGATGAAAGACGTCCTTCTGCATATGTGGTTGCTCACACCGGTGCACTTGTTAGTGTATCCATTCAGTCCTGGGCTGCGGGGCATTCAGAAGTGGCTCTGTGGAGACGTCTGCATAGAGGCAGCTGTCAGAACACGCACACTCGATTGTTCACCAAAACATATGCAGACGCGTCCTTAGCCTGTAGATTTGGATGCACAGAGTTCCCTGTGTTCGCAAGAGACAAGGGAATCGCGTCTGTGCGCACAGAAGCAATAGCGGACCGTTTCCCTCGGAGTGAACGCGAAAGAGCCGTCTATATACTCGCAGACACGCGAACGTGCCTCAATGCGGTCACAGAGGCAGCAGCTTTTGCACAGATGCTCCTGGTGATTCTGGCACTTTCCAGGCACACTCCTGAAAGTCGCGCACACTGCTGTTCACTCGCTAAACGACCTCTTGGGAAACACGTCTCCGGTCGACGGACCGCTCAGATTGCTTCTCGTGTAACTGTGAACTGTGTCAGCGCAGGGAATCCGTCTCTGTTGAGCAGATGTCAATCCTGCCTCGCTTTTGCTTTGTTGCCTCTACCAAGATGATTTCCCGTTTCTCTCTTCACTGGAGCAGGCAGACACAGCCAACGCACATCAAGTGTCAAGAGACACGCTCTGCTGAGCTCAACGCTTGTGCAGATGCACATGTGCGACGAAGTCAACACACGTGCTTGTGGAGAGAAAGAAAGGGACTCCCAGGCGTGTGGAGCGACGGGGAGAAAGAGCGGGCGCTGAGGAACACAGTTTCAAACAGACTGTCTCCACACAAACAGGCACCTGTCTGCAGGTATCCTAGATCTTGATTCTTGAACTTGAGGAAACACGCGTCTGAGCAAAACTCCCAAACGCTTCCAGGAAAGACACAGGCTCTCCCACAAGCACACAAGTGTTTGCCCTCAGCTATAGATCAGGGACAAGCCTGTGAAGAGCAACCAAAGAGCTCGTCCGTCTTTCCCTCAATAGATGGGAGTAGGCGCGCTTGCGGATGTGTGCGTGTGTGTGGCCACGCGTTTGCTTAGGCATCAGTGTGTGAAAAGGTAGGTGCTTTTCTCTAGCTGCGTGTGCGTGCACGTGGTGCTGGGTGCACATCCCTGGGTGCTCGTGGAAAGGTTTCTGCATGGTTTTCGCTGAGGAATCGTGTGTGTGCACATGGACAAAGAGAAGGCGCAGCAACCAGGTTCCAGCGCCGAAGAAGGCAAAAGGCGAGGTTTCCGGCGCTATCTCCTTCTCTCCCCAGAGCTAGTCGCGCAAAGCAAGCCGCTAAGCCGGCGACCGGCAAGAGAGCTACAACGAAGCATGCCGAACGGAGAAAATAGCAGCAGCTCATCTGTTCACACCTTGTTTCTGCCATGTGCTTGAACGCCAAGACGTTCGCGCTTCTGTGAGATGAAAGACGTCCTTCTGCATATGTGGTTGCTCACACCGGTGCACTTGTTAGTGTATCCATTCAGTCCTGGGCTGCGGGGCATTCAGAAGTGGCTCTGTGGAGACGTCTGCATAGAGGCAGCTGTCAGAACACGCACACTCGATTGTTCACCAAAACATATGCAGACGCGTCCTTAGCCTGTAGATTTGGATGCACAGAGTTCCCTGTGTTCGCAAGAGACAAGGGAATCGCGTCTGTGCGCACAGAAGCAATAGCGGACCGTTTCCCTCGGAGTGAACGCGAAAGAGCCGTCTATATACTCGCAGACACGCGAACGTGCCTCAATGCGGTCACAGAGGCAGCAGCTTTTGCACAGATGCTCCTGGTGATTCTGGCACTTTCCAGGCACACTCCTGAAAGTCGCGCACACTGCTGTTCACTCGCTAAACGACCTCTTGGGAAACACGTCTCCGGTCGACGGACCGCTCAGATTGCTTCTCGTGTAACTGTGAACTGTGTCAGCGCAGGGAATCCGTCTCTGTTGAGCAGATGTCAATCCTGCCTCGCTTTTGCTTTGTTGCCTCTACCAAGATGATTTCCCGTTTCTCTCTTCACTGGAGCAGGCAGACACAGCCAACGCACATCAAGTGTCAAGAGACACGCTCTGCTGAGCTCAACGCTTGTGCAGATGCACATGTGCGACGAAGTCAACACACGTGCTTGTGGAGAGAAAGAAACGGACTCCCAGGCGTGTGGAGCGACGGGGAGAAAGAGCGGGCGCTGAGGAACACAGTTTCAAACAGACTGTCTCCACACAAACAGGCACCTGTCTGCAGGTATCCTAGATCTTGATTCTTGAACTTGAGGAAACACGCGTCTGAGCAAAACTCCCAAACGCTTCCAGGAAAGACACAGGCTCTCCCACAAGCACACAAGTGTTTGCCCTCAGCTATAGATCAGGGACAAGCCTGTGAAGAGCAACCAAAGAGCTCGTCCGTCTTTCCCTCAATAGATGGGAGTAGGCGCGCTTGCGGATGTGTGCGTGTGTGTGGCCACGCGTTTGCTTAGGCATCAGTGTGTGAAAAGGTAGGTGCTTTTCTCTAGCTGCGTGTGCGTGCACGTGGTGCTGGGTGCACATCCCTGGGTGCTCGTGGAAAGGTTTCTGCATGGTTTTCGCTGAGGAATCGTGTGTGTGCACATGGACAAAGAGAAGGCGCAGCAACCAGGTTCCAGCGCCGAAGAAGGCAAAAGGCGAGGTTTCCGGCGCTATCTCCTTCTCTCCCCAGAGCTAGTCGCGCAAAGCAAGCCGCTAAGCCGGCGACCGGCAAGAGAGCTACAACGAAGCATGCCGAACGGAGAAAATAGCAGCAGCTCATCTGTTCACACCTTGTTTCTGCCATGTGCTTGAACGCCAAGACGTTCGCGCTTCTGTGAGATGAAAGACGTCCTTCTGCATATGTGGTTGCTCACACCGGTGCACTTGTTAGTGTATCCATTCAGTCCTGGGCTGCGGGGCATTCAGAAGTGGCTCTGTGGAGACGTCTGCATAGAGGCAGCTGTCAGAACACGCACACTCGATTGTTCACCAAAACATATGCAGACGCGTCCTTAGCCTGTAGATTTGGATGCACAGAGTTCCCTGTGTTCGCAAGAGACAAGGGAATCGCGTCTGTGCGCACAGAAGCAATAGCGGACCGTTTCCCTCGGAGTGAACGCGAAAGAGCCGTCTATATACTCGCAGACACGCGAACGTGCCTCAATGCGGTCACAGAGGCAGCAGCTTTTGCACAGATGCTCCTGGTGATTCTGGCACTTTCCAGGCACACTCCTGAAAGTCGCGCACACTGCTGTTCACTCGCTAAACGACCTCTTGGGAAACACGTCTCCGGTCGACGGACCGCTCAGATTGCTTCTCGTGTAACTGTGAACTGTGTCAGCGCAGGGAATCCGTCTCTGTTGAGCAGATGTCAATCCTGCCTCGCTTTTGCTTTGTTGCCTCTACCAAGATGATTTCCCGTTTCTCTCTTCACTGGAGCAGGCAGACACAGCCAACGCACATCAAGTGTCAAGAGACACGCTCTGCTGAGCTCAACGCTTGTGCAGATGCACATGTGCGACGAAGTCAACACACGTGCTTGTGGAGAGAAAGAAAGGGACTCCCAGGCGTGTGGAGCGACGGGGAGAAAGAGCGGGCGCTGAGGAACACAGTTTCAAACAGACTGTCTCCACACAAACAGGCACCTGTCTGCAGGTATCCTAGATCTTGATTCTTGAACTTGAGGAAACACGCGTCTGAGCAAAACTCCCAAACGCTTCCAGGAAAGACACAGGCTCTCCCACAAGCACACAAGTGTTTGCCCTCAGCTATAGATCAGGGACAAGCCTGTGAAGAGCAACCAAAGAGCTCGTCCGTCTTTCCCTCAATAGATGGGAGTAGGCGCGCTTGCGGATGTGTGCGTGTGTGTGGCCACGCGTTTGCTTAGGCATCAGTGTGTGAAAAGGTAGGTGCTTTTCTCTAGCTGCGTGTGCGTGCACGTGGTGCTGGGTGCACATCCCTGGGTGCTCGTGGAAAGGTTTCTGCATGGTTTTCGCTGAGGAATCGTGTGTGTGCACATGGACAAAGAGAAGGCGCAGCAACCAGGTTCCAGCGCCGAAGAAGGCAAAAGGCGAGGTTTCCGGCGCTATCTCCTTCTCTCCCCAGAGCTAGTCGCGCAAAGCAAGCCGCTAAGCCGGCGACCGGCAAGAGAGCTACAACGAAGCATGCCGAACGGAGAAAATAGCAGCAGCTCATCTGTTCACACCTTGTTTCTGCCATGTGCTTGAACGCCAAGACGTTCGCGCTTCTGTGAGATGAAAGACGTCCTTCTGCATATGTGGTTGCTCACACCGGTGCACTTGTTAGTGTATCCATTCAGTCCTGGGCTGCGGGGCATTCAGAAGTGGCTCTGTGGAGACGTCTGCATAGAGGCAGCTGTCAGAACACGCACACTCGATTGTTCACCAAAACATATGCAGACGCGTCCTTAGCCTGTAGATTTGGATGCACAGAGTTCCCTGTGTTCGCAAGAGACAAGGGAATCGCGTCTGTGCGCACAGAAGCAATAGCGGACCGTTTCCCTCGGAGTGAACGCGAAAGAGCCGTCTATATACTCGCAGACACGCGAACGTGCCTCAATGCGGTCACAGAGGCAGCAGCTTTTGCACAGATGCTCCTGGTGATTCTGGCACTTTCCAGGCACACTCCTGAAAGTCGCGCACACTGCTGTTCACTCGCTAAACGACCTCTTGGGAAACACGTCTCCGGTCGACGGACCGCTCAGATTGCTTCTCGTGTAACTGTGAACTGTGTCAGCGCAGGGAATCCGTCTCTGTTGAGCAGATGTCAATCCTGCCTCGCTTTTGCTTTGTTGCCTCTACCAAGATGATTTCCCGTTTCTCTCTTCACTGGAGCAGGCAGACACAGCCAACGCACATCAAGTGTCAAGAGACACGCTCTGCTGAGCTCAACGCTTGTGCAGATGCACATGTGCGACGAAGTCAACACACGTGCTTGTGGAGAGAAAGAAAGGGACTCCCAGGCGTGTGGAGCGACGGGGAGAAAGAGCGGGCGCTGAGGAACACAGTTTCAAACAGACTGTCTCCACACAAACAGGCACCTGTCTGCAGGTATCCTAGATCTTGATTCTTGAACTTGAGGAAACACGCGTCTGAGCAAAACTCCCAAACGCTTCCAGGAAAGACACAGGCTCTCCCACAAGCACACAAGTGTTTGCCCTCAGCTATAGATCAGGGACAAGCCTGTGAAGAGCAACCAAAGAGCTCGTCCGTCTTTCCCTCAATAGATGGGAGTAGGCGCGCTTGCGGATGTGTGCGTGTGTGTGGCCACGCGTTTGCTTAGGCATCAGTGTGTGAAAAGGTAGGTGCTTTTCTCTAGCTGCGTGTGCGTGCACGTGGTGCTGGGTGCACATCCCTGGGTGCTCGTGGAAAGGTTTCTGCATGGTTTTCGCTGAGGAATCGTGTGTGTGCACATGGACAAAGAGAAGGCGCAGCAACCAGGTTCCAGCGCCGAAGAAGGCAAAAGGCGAGGTTTCCGGCGCTATCTCCTTCTCTCCCCAGAGCTAGTCGCGCAAAGCAAGCCGCTAAGCCGGCGACCGGCAAGAGAGCTACAACGAAGCATGCCGAACGGAGAAAATAGCAGCAGCTCATCTGTTCACACCTTGTTTCTGCCATGTGCTTGAACGCCAAGACGTTCGCGCTTCTGTGAGATGAAAGACGTCCTTCTGCATATGTGGTTGCTCACACCGGTGCACTTGTTAGTGTATCCATTCAGTCCTGGGCTGCGGGGCATTCAGAAGTGGCTCTGTGGAGACGTCTGCATAGAGGCAGCTGTCAGAACACGCACACTCGATTGTTCACCAAAACATATGCAGACGCGTCCTTAGCCTGTAGATTTGGATGCACAGAGTTCCCTGTGTTCGCAAGAGACAAGGGAATCGCGTCTGTGCGCACAGAAGCAATAGCGGACCGTTTCCCTCGGAGTGAACGCGAAAGAGCCGTCTATATACTCGCAGACACGCGAACGTGCCTCAATGCGGTCACAGAGGCAGCAGCTTTTGCACAGATGCTCCTGGTGATTCTGGCACTTTCCAGGCACACTCCTGAAAGTCGCGCACACTGCTGTTCACTCGCTAAACGACCTCTTGGGAAACACGTCTCCGGTCGACGGACCGCTCAGATTGCTTCTCGTGTAACTGTGAACTGTGTCAGCGCAGGGAATCCGTCTCTGTTGAGCAGATGTCAATCCTGCCTCGCTTTTGCTTTGTTGCCTCTACCAAGATGATTTCCCGTTTCTCTCTTCACTGGAGCAGGCAGACACAGCCAACGCACATCAAGTGTCAAGAGACACGCTCTGCTGAGCTCAACGCTTGTGCAGATGCACATGTGCGACGAAGTCAACACACGTGCTTGTGGAGAGAAAGAAAGGGACTCCCAGGCGTGTGGAGCGACGGGGAGAAAGAGCGGGCGCTGAGGAACACAGTTTCAAACAGACTGTCTCCACACAAACAGGCACCTGTCTGCAGGTATCCTAGATCTTGATTCTTGAACTTGAGGAAACACGCGTCTGAGCAAAACTCCCAAACGCTTCCAGGAAAGACACAGGCTCTCCCACAAGCACACAAGTGTTTGCCCTCAGCTATAGATCAGGGACAAGCCTGTGAAGAGCAACCAAAGAGCTCGTCCGTCTTTCCCTCAATAGATGGGAGTAGGCGCGCTTGCGGATGTGTGCGTGTGTGTGGCCACGCGTTTGCTTAGGCATCAGTGTGTGAAAAGGTAGGTGCTTTTCTCTAGCTGCGTGTGCGTGCACGTGGTGCTGGGTGCACATCCCTGGGTGCTCGTGGAAAGGTTTCTGCATGGTTTTCGCTGAGGAATCGTGTGTGTGCACATGGACAAAGAGAAGGCGCAGCAACCAGGTTCCAGCGCCGAAGAAGGCAAAAGGCGAGGTTTCCGGCGCTATCTCCTTCTCTCCCCAGAGCTAGTCGCGCAAAGCAAGCCGCTAAGCCGGCGACCGGCAAGAGAGCTACAACGAAGCATGCCGAACGGAGAAAATAGCAGCAGCTCATCTGTTCACACCTTGTTTCTGCCATGTGCTTGAACGCCAAGACGTTCGCGCTTCTGTGAGATGAAAGACGTCCTTCTGCATATGTGGTTGCTCACACCGGTGCACTTGTTAGTGTATCCATTCAGTCCTGGGCTGCGGGGCATTCAGAAGTGGCTCTGTGGAGACGTCTGCATAGAGGCAGCTGTCAGAACACGCACACTCGATTGTTCACCAAAACATATGCAGACGCGTCCTTAGCCTGTAGATTTGGATGCACAGAGTTCCCTGTGTTCGCAAGAGACAAGGGAATCGCGTCTGTGCGCACAGAAGCAATAGCGGACCGTTTCCCTCGGAGTGAACGCGAAAGAGCCGTCTATATACTCGCAGACACGCGAACGTGCCTCAATGCGGTCACAGAGGCAGCAGCTTTTGCACAGATGCTCCTGGTGATTCTGGCACTTTCCAGGCACACTCCTGAAAGTCGCGCACACTGCTGTTCACTCGCTAAACGACCTCTTGGGAAACACGTCTCCGGTCGACGGACCGCTCAGATTGCTTCTCGTGTAACTGTGAACTGTGTCAGCGCAGGGAATCCGTCTCTGTTGAGCAGATGTCAATCCTGCCTCGCTTTTGCTTTGTTGCCTCTACCAAGATGATTTCCCGTTTCTCTCTTCACTGGAGCAGGCAGACACAGCCAACGCACATCAAGTGTCAAGAGACACGCTCTGCTGAGCTCAACGCTTGTGCAGATGCACATGTGCGACGAAGTCAACGCACGTGCTTGTGGAGAGAAAGAAAGGGACTCCCAGGCGTGTGGAGCGACGGGGAGAAAGAGCGGGCGCTGAGGAACACAGTTTCAAACAGACTGTCTCCACACAAACAGGCACCTGTCTGCAGGTATCCTAGATCTTGATTCTTGAACTTGAGGAAACACGCGTCTGAGCAAAACTCCCAAACGCTTCCAGGAAAGACACAGGCTCTCCCACAAGCACACAAGTGTTTGCCCTCAGCTATAGATCAGGGACAAGCCTGTGAAGAGCAACCAAAGAGCTCGTCCGTCTTTCCCTCAATAGATGGGAGTAGGCGCGCTTGCGGATGTGTGCGTGTGTGTGGCCACGCGTTTGCTTAGGCATCAGTGTGTGAAAAGGTAGGTGCTTTTCTCTAGCTGCGTGTGCGTGCACGTGGTGCTGGGTGCACATCCCTGGGTGCTCGTGGAAAGGTTTCTGCATGGTTTTCGCTGAGGAATCGCGTGTGTGCACATGGACAAAGAGAAGGCGCAGCAACCAGGTTCCAGCGCCGAAGAAGGCAAAAGGCGAGGTTTCCGGCGCTATCTCCTTCTCTCCCCAGAGCTAGTCGCGCAAAGCAAGCCGCTAAGCCGGCGACCGGCAAGAGAGCTACAACGAAGCATGCCGAACGGAGAAAATAGCAGCAGCTCATCTGTTCACACCTTGTTTCTGCCATGTGCTTGAACGCCAAGACGTTCGCGCTTCTGTGAGATGAAAGACGTCCTTCTGCATATGTGGTTGCTCACACCGGTGCACTTGTTAGTGTATCCATTCAGTCCTGGGCTGCGGGGCATTCAGAAGTGGCTCTGTGGAGACGTCTGCATAGAGGCAGCTGTCAGAACACGCACACTCGATTGTTCACCAAAACATATGCAGACGCGTCCTTAGCCTGTAGATTTGGATGCACAGAGTTCCCTGTGTTCGCAAGAGACAAGGGAATCGCGTCTGTGCGCACAGAAGCAATAGCGGACCGTTTCCCTCGGAGTGAACGCGAAAGAGCCGTCTATATACTCGCAGACACGCGAACGTGCCTCAATGCGGTCACAGAGGCAGCAGCTTTTGCACAGATGCTCCTGGTGATTCTGGCACTTTCCAGGCACACTCCTGAAAGTCGCGCACACTGCTGTTCACTCGCTAAACGACCTCTTGGGAAACACGTCTCCGGTCGACGGACCGCTCAGATTGCTTCTCGTGTAACTGTGAACTGTGTCAGCGCAGGGAATCCGTCTCTGTTGAGCAGATGTCAATCCTGCCTCGCTTTTGCTTTGTTGCCTCTACCAAGATGATTTCCCGTTTCTCTCTTCACTGGAGCAGGCAGACACAGCCAACGCACATCAAGTGTCAAGAGACACGCTCTGCTGAGCTCAACGCTTGTGCAGATGCACATGTGCGACGAAGTCAACACACGTGCTTGTGGAGAGAAAGAAAGGGACTCCCAGGCGTGTGGAGCGACGGGGAGAAAGAGCGGGCGCTGAGGAACACAGTTTCAAACAGACTGTCTCCACACAAACAGGCACCTGTCTGCAGGTATCCTAGATCTTGATTCTTGAACTTGAGGAAACACGCGTCTGAGCAAAACTCCCAAACGCTTCCAGGAAAGACACAGGCTCTCCCACAAGCACACAAGTGTTTGCCCTCAGCTATAGATCAGGGACAAGCCTGTGAAGAGCAACCAAAGAGCTCGTCCGTCTTTCCCTCAATAGATGGGAGTAGGCGCGCTTGCGGATGTGTGCGTGTGTGTGGCCACGCGTTTGCTTAGGCATCAGTGTGTGAAAAGGTAGGTGCTTTTCTCTAGCTGCGTGTGCGTGCACGTGGTGCTGGGTGCACATCCCTGGGTGCTCGTGGAAAGGTTTCTGCATGGTTTTCGCTGAGGAATCGTGTGTGTGCACATGGACAAAGAGAAGGCGCAGCAACCAGGTTCCAGCGCCGAAGAAGGCAAAAGGCGAGGTTTCCGGCGCTATCTCCTTCTCTCCCCAGAGCTAGTCGCGCAAAGCAAGCCGCTAAGCCGGCGACCGGCAAGAGAGCTACAACGAAGCATGCCGAACGGAGAAAATAGCAGCAGCTCATCTGTTCACACCTTGTTTCTGCCATGTGCTTGAACGCCAAGACGTTCGCGCTTCTGTGAGATGAAAGACGTCCTTCTGCATATGTGGTTGCTCACACCGGTGCACTTGTTAGTGTATCCATTCAGTCCTGGGCTGCGGGGCATTCAGAAGTGGCTCTGTGGAGACGTCTGCATAGAGGCAGCTGTCAGAACACGCACACTCGATTGTTCACCAAAACATATGCAGACGCGTCCTTAGCCTGTAGATTTGGATGCACAGAGTTCCCTGTGTTCGCAAGAGACAAGGGAATCGCGTCTGTGCGCACAGAAGCAATAGCGGACCGTTTCCCTCGGAGTGAACGCGAAAGAGCCGTCTATATACTCGCAGACACGCGAACGTGCCTCAATGCGGTCACAGAGGCAGCAGCTTTTGCACAGATGCTCCTGGTGATTCTGGCACTTTCCAGGCACACTCCTGAAAGTCGCGCACACTGCTGTTCACTCGCTAAACGACCTCTTGGGAAACACGTCTCCGGTCGACGGACCGCTCAGATTGCTTCTCGTGTGACTGTGAACTGTGTCAGCGCAGGGAATCCGTCTCTGTTGAGCAGATGTCAATCCTGCCTCGCTTTTGCTTTGTTGCCTCTACCAAGATGATTTCCCGTTTCTCTCTTCACTGGAGCAGGCAGACACAGCCAACGCACATCAAGTGTCAAGAGACACGCTCTGCTGAGCTCAACGCTTGTGCAGATGCACATGTGCGACGAAGTCAACACACGTGCTTGTGGAGAGAAAGAAACGGACTCCCAGGCGTGTGGAGCGACGGGGAGAAAGAGCGGGCGCTGAGGAACACAGTTTCAAACAGACTGTCTCCACACAAACAGGCACCTGTCTGCAGGTATCCTAGATCTTGATTCTTGAACTTGAGGAAACACGCGTCTGAGCAAAACTCCCAAACGCTTCCAGGAAAGACACAGGCTCTCCCACAAGCACACAAGTGTTTGCCCTCAGCTATAGATCAGGGACAAGCCTGTGAAGAGCAACCAAAGAGCTCGTCCGTCTTTCCCTCAATAGATGGGAGTAGGCGCGCTTGCGGATGTGTGCGTGTGTGTGGCCACGCGTTTGCTTAGGCATCAGTGTGTGAAAAGGTAGGTGCTTTTCTCTAGCTGCGTGTGCGTGCACGTGGTGCTGGGTGCACATCCCTGGGTGCTCGTGGAAAGGTTTCTGCATGGTTTTCGCTGAGGAATCGTGTGTGTGCACATGGACAAAGAGAAGGCGCAGCAACCAGGTTCCAGCGCCGAAGAAGGCAAAAGGCGAGGTTTCCGGCGCTATCTCCTTCTCTCCCCAGAGCTAGTCGCGCAAAGCAAGCCGCTAAGCCGGCGACCGGCAAGAGAGCTACAACGAAGCATGCCGAACGGAGAAAATAGCAGCAGCTCATCTGTTCACACCTTGTTTCTGCCATGTGCTTGAACGCCAAGACGTTCGCGCTTCTGTGAGATGAAAGACGTCCTTCTGCATATGTGGTTGCTCACACCGGTGCACTTGTTAGTGTATCCATTCAGTCCTGGGCTGCGGGGCATTCAGAAGTGGCTCTGTGGAGACGTCTGCATAGAGGCAGCTGTCAGAACACGCACACTCGATTGTTCACCAAAACATATGCAGACGCGTCCTTAGCCTGTAGATTTGGATGCACAGAGTTCCCTGTGTTCGCAAGAGACAAGGGAATCGCGTCTGTGCGCACAGAAGCAATAGCGGACCGTTTCCCTCGGAGTGAACGCGAAAGAGCCGTCTATATACTCGCAGACACGCGAACGTGCCTCAATGCGGTCACAGAGGCAGCAGCTTTTGCACAGATGCTCCTGGTGATTCTGGCACTTTCCAGGCACACTCCTGAAAGTCGCGCACACTGCTGTTCACTCGCTAAACGACCTCTTGGGAAACACGTCTCCGGTCGACGGACCGCTCAGATTGCTTCTCGTGTAACTGTGAACTGTGTCAGCGCAGGGAATCCGTCTCTGTTGAGCAGATGTCAATCCTGCCTCGCTTTTGCTTTGTTGCCTCTACCAAGATGATTTCCCGTTTCTCTCTTCACTGGAGCAGGCAGACACAGCCAACGCACATCAAGTGTCAAGAGACACGCTCTGCTGAGCTCAACGCTTGTGCAGATGCACATGTGCGACGAAGTCAACACACGTGCTTGTGGAGAGAAAGAAAGGGACTCCCAGGCGTGTGGAGCGACGGGGAGAAAGAGCGGGCGCTGAGGAACACAGTTTCAAACAGACTGTCTCCACACAAACAGGCACCTGTCTGCAGGTATCCTAGATCTTGATTCTTGAACGTGAGGAAACACGCGTCTGAGCAAAACTCCCAAACGCTTCCAGGAAAGACACAGGCTCTCCCACAAGCACACAAGTGTTTGCCCTCAGCTATAGATCAGGGACAAGCCTGTGAAGAGCAACCAAAGAGCTCGTCCGTCTTTCCCTCAATAGATGGGAGTAGGCGCGCTTGCGGATGTGTGCGTGTGTGTGGCCACGCGTTTGCTTAGGCATCAGTGTGTGAAAAGGTAGGTGCTTTTCTCTAGCTGCGTGTGCGTGCACGTGGTGCTGGGTGCACATCCCTGGGTGCTCGTGGAAAGGTTTCTGCATGGTTTTCGCTGAGGAATCGTGTGTGTGCACATGGACAAAGAGAAGGCGCAGCAACCAGGTTCCAGCGCCGAAGAAGGCAAAAGGCGAGGTTTCCGGCGCTATCTCCTTCTCTCCCCAGAGCTAGTCGCGCAAAGCAAGCCGCTAAGCCGGCGACCGGCAAGAGAGCTACAACGAAGCATGCCGAACGGAGAAAATAGCAGCAGCTCATCTGTTCACACCTTGTTTCTGCCATGTGCTTGAACGCCAAGACGTTCGCGCTTCTGTGAGATGAAAGACGTCCTTCTGCATATGTGGTTGCTCACACCGGTGCACTTGTTAGTGTATCCATTCAGTCCTGGGCTGCGGGGCATTCAGAAGTGGCTCTGTGGAGACGTCTGCATAGAGGCAGCTGTCAGAACACGCACACTCGATTGTTCACCAAAACATATGCAGACGCGTCCTTAGCCTGTAGATTTGGATGCACAGAGTTCCCTGTGTTCGCAAGAGACAAGGGAATCGCGTCTGTGCGCACAGAAGCAATAGCGGACCGTTTCCCTCGGAGTGAACGCGAAAGAGCCGTCTATATACTCGCAGACACGCGAACGTGCCTCAATGCGGTCACAGAGGCAGCAGCTTTTGCACAGATGCTCCTGGTGATTCTGGCACTTTCCAGGCACACTCCTGAAAGTCGCGCACACTGCTGTTCACTCGCTAAACGACCTCTTGGGAAACACGTCTCCGGTCGACGGACCGCTCAGATTGCTTCTCGTGTAACTGTGAACTGTGTCAGCGCAGGGAATCCGTCTCTGTTGAGCAGATGTCAATCCTGCCTCGCTTTTGCTTTGTTGCCTCTACCAAGATGATTTCCCGTTTCTCTCTTCACTGGAGCAGGCAGACACAGCCAACGCACATCAAGTGTCAAGAGACACGCTCTGCTGAGCTCAACGCTTGTGCAGATGCACATGTGCGACGAAGTCAACACACGTGCTTGTGGAGAGAAAGAAAGGGACTCCCAGGCGTGTGGAGCGACGGGGAGAAAGAGCGGGCGCTGAGGAACACAGTTTCAAACAGACTGTCTCCACACAAACAGGCACCTGTCTGCAGGTATCCTAGATCTTGATTCTTGAACGTGAGGAAACACGCGTCTGAGCAAAACTCCCAAACGCTTCCAGGAAAGACACAGGCTCTCCCACAAGCACACAAGTGTTTGCCCTCAGCTATAGATCAGGGACAAGCCTGTGAAGAGCAACCAAAGAGCTCGTCCGTCTTTCCCTCAATAGATGGGAGTAGGCGCGCTTGCGGATGTGTGCGTGTGTGTGGCCACGCGTTTGCTTAGGCATCAGTGTGTGAAAAGGTAGGTGCTTTTCTCTAGCTGCGTGTGCGTGCACGTGGTGCTGGGTGCACATCCCTGGGTGCTCGTGGAAAGGTTTCTGCATGGTTTTCGCTGAGGAATCGTGTGTGTGCACATGGACAAAGAGAAGGCGCAGCAACCAGGTTCCAGCGCCGAAGAAGGCAAAAGGCGAGGTTTCCGGCGCTATCTCCTTCTCTCCCCAGAGCTAGTCGCGCAAAGCAAGCCGCTAAGCCGGCGACCGGCAAGAGAGCTACAACGAAGCATGCCGAACGGAGAAAATAGCAGCAGCTCATCTGTTCACACCTTGTTTCTGCCATGTGCTTGAACGCCAAGACGTTCGCGCTTCTGTGAGATGAAAGACGTCCTTCTGCATATGTGGTTGCTCACACCGGTGCACTTGTTAGTGTATCCATTCAGTCCTGGGCTGCGGGGCATTCAGAAGTGGCTCTGTGGAGACGTCTGCATAGAGGCAGCTGTCAGAACACGCACACTCGATTGTTCACCAAAACATATGCAGACGCGTCCTTAGCCTGTAGATTTGGATGCACAGAGTTCCCTGTGTTCGCAAGAGACAAGGGAATCGCGTCTGTGCGCACAGAAGCAATAGCGGACCGTTTCCCTCGGAGTGAACGCGAAAGAGCCGTCTATATACTCGCAGACACGCGAACGTGCCTCAATGCGGTCACAGAGGCAGCAGCTTTTGCACAGATGCTCCTGGTGATTCTGGCACTTTCCAGGCACACTCCTGAAAGTCGCGCACACTGCTGTTCACTCGCTAAACGACCTCTTGGGAAACACGTCTCCGGTCGACGGACCGCTCAGATTGCTTCTCGTGTAACTGTGAACTGTGTCAGCGCAGGGAATCCGTCTCTGTTGAGCAGATGTCAATCCTGCCTCGCTTTTGCTTTGTTGCCTCTACCAAGATGATTTCCCGTTTCTCTCTTCACTGGAGCAGGCAGACACAGCCAACGCACATCAAGTGTCAAGAGACACGCTCTGCTGAGCTCAACGCTTGTGCAGATGCACATGTGCGACGAAGTCAACACACGTGCTTGTGGAGAGAAAGAAAGGGACTCCCAGGCGTGTGGAGCGACGGGGAGAAAGAGCGGGCGCTGAGGAACACAGTTTCAAACAGACTGTCTCCACACAAACAGGCACCTGTCTGCAGGTATCCTAGATCTTGATTCTTGAACTTGAGGAAACACGCGTCTGAGCAAAACTCCCAAACGCTTCCAGGAAAGACACAGGCTCTCCCACAAGCACACAAGTGTTTGCCCTCAGCTATAGATCAGGGACAAGCCTGTGAAGAGCAACCAAAGAGCTCGTCCGTCTTTCCCTCAATAGATGGGAGTAGGCGCGCTTGCGGATGTGTGCGTGTGTGTGGCCACGCGTTTGCTTAGGCATCAGTGTGTGAAAAGGTAGGTGCTTTTCTCTAGCTGCGTGTGCGTGCACGTGGTGCTGGGTGCACATCCCTGGGTGCTCGTGGAAAGGTTTCTGCATGGTTTTCGCTGAGGAATCGTGTGTGTGCACATGGACAAAGAGAAGGCGCAGCAACCAGGTTCCAGCGCCGAAGAAGGCAAAAGGCGAGGTTTCCGGCGCTATCTCCTTCTCTCCCCAGAGCTAGTCGCGCAAAGCAAGCCGCTAAGCCGGCGACCGGCAAGAGAGCTACAACGAAGCATGCCGAACGGAGAAAATAGCAGCAGCTCATCTGTTCACACCTTGTTTCTGCCATGTGCTTGAACGCCAAGACGTTCGCGCTTCTGTGAGATGAAAGACGTCCTTCTGCATATGTGGTTGCTCACACCGGTGCACTTGTTAGTGTATCCATTCAGTCCTGGGCTGCGGGGCATTCAGAAGTGGCTCTGTGGAGACGTCTGCATAGAGGCAGCTGTCAGAACACGCACACTCGATTGTTCACCAAAACATATGCAGACGCGTCCTTAGCCTGTAGATTTGGATGCACAGAGTTCCCTGTGTTCGCAAGAGACAAGGGAATCGCGTCTGTGCGCACAGAAGCAATAGCGGACCGTTTCCCTCGGAGTGAACGCGAAAGAGCCGTCTATATACTCGCAGACACGCGAACGTGCCTCAATGCGGTCACAGAGGCAGCAGCTTTTGCACAGATGCTCCTGGTGATTCTGGCACTTTCCAGGCACACTCCTGAAAGTCGCGCACACTGCTGTTCACTCGCTAAACGACCTCTTGGGAAACACGTCTCCGGTCGACGGACCGCTCAGATTGCTTCTCGTGTAACTGTGAACTGTGTCAGCGCAGGGAATCCGTCTCTGTTGAGCAGATGTCAATCCTGCCTCGCTTTTGCTTTGTTGCCTCTACCAAGATGATTTCCCGTTTCTCTCTTCACTGGAGCAGGCAGACACAGCCAACGCACATCAAGTGTCAAGAGACACGCTCTGCTGAGCTCAACGCTTGTGCAGATGCACATGTGCGACGAAGTCAACGCACGTGCTTGTGGAGAGAAAGAAAGGGACTCCCAGGCGTGTGGAGCGACGGGGAGAAAGAGCGGGCGCTGAGGAACACAGTTTCAAACAGACTGTCTCCACACAAACAGGCACCTGTCTGCAGGTATCCTAGATCTTGATTCTTGAACTTGAGGAAACACGCGTCTGAGCAAAACTCCCAAACGCTTCCAGGAAAGACACAGGCTCTCCCACAAGCACACAAGTGTTTGCCCTCAGCTATAGATCAGGGACAAGCCTGTGAAGAGCAACCAAAGAGCTCGTCCGTCTTTCCCTCAATAGATGGGAGTAGGCGCGCTTGCGGATGTGTGCGTGTGTGTGGCCACGCGTTTGCTTAGGCATCAGTGTGTGAAAAGGTAGGTGCTTTTCTCTAGCTGCGTGTGCGTGCACGTGGTGCTGGGTGCACATCCCTGGGTGCTCGTGGAAAGGTTTCTGCATGGTTTTCGCTGAGGAATCGTGTGTGTGCACATGGACAAAGAGAAGGCGCAGCAACCAGGTTCCAGCGCCGAAGAAGGCAAAAGGCGAGGTTTCCGGCGCTATCTCCTTCTCTCCCCAGAGCTAGTCGCGCAAAGCAAGCCGCTAAGCCGGCGACCGGCAAGAGAGCTACAACGAAGCATGCCGAACGGAGAAAATAGCAGCAGCTCATCTGTTCACACCTTGTTTCTGCCATGTGCTTGAACGCCAAGACGTTCGCGCTTCTGTGAGATGAAAGACGTCCTTCTGCATATGTGGTTGCTCACACCGGTGCACTTGTTAGTGTATCCATTCAGTCCTGGGCTGCGGGGCATTCAGAAGTGGCTCTGTGGAGACGTCTGCATAGAGGCAGCTGTCAGAACACGCACACTCGATTGTTCACCAAAACATATGCAGACGCGTCCTTAGCCTGTAGATTTGGATGCACAGAGTTCCCTGTGTTCGCAAGAGACAAGGGAATCGCGTCTGTGCGCACAGAAGCAATAGCGGACCGTTTCCCTCGGAGTGAACGCGAAAGAGCCGTCTATATACTCGCAGACACGCGAACGTGCCTCAATGCGGTCACAGAGGCAGCAGCTTTTGCACAGATGCTCCTGGTGATTCTGGCACTTTCCAGGCACACTCCTGAAAGTCGCGCACACTGCTGTTCACTCGCTAAACGACCTCTTGGGAAACACGTCTCCGGTCGACGGACCGCTCAGATTGCTTCTCGTGTAACTGTGAACTGTGTCAGCGCAGGGAATCCGTCTCTGTTGAGCAGATGTCAATCCTGCCTCGCTTTTGCTTTGTTGCCTCTACCAAGATGATTTCCCGTTTCTCTCTTCACTGGAGCAGGCAGACACAGCCAACGCACATCAAGTGTCAAGAGACACGCTCTGCTGAGCTCAACGCTTGTGCAGATGCACATGTGCGACGAAGTCAACACACGTGCTTGTGGAGAGAAAGAAAGGGACTCCCAGGCGTGTGGAGCGACGGGGAGAAAGAGCGGGCGCTGAGGAACACAGTTTCAAACAGACTGTCTCCACACAAACAGGCACCTGTCTGCAGGTATCCTAGATCTTGATTCTTGAACTTGAGGAAACACGCGTCTGAGCAAAACTCCCAAACGCTTCCAGGAAAGACACAGGCTCTCCCACAAGCACACAAGTGTTTGCCCTCAGCTATAGATCAGGGACAAGCCTGTGAAGAGCAACCAAAGAGCTCGTCCGTCTTTCCCTCAATAGATGGGAGTAGGCGCGCTTGCGGATGTGTGCGTGTGTGTGGCCACGCGTTTGCTTAGGCATCAGTGTGTGAAAAGGTAGGTGCTTTTCTCTAGCTGCGTGTGCGTGCACGTGGTGCTGGGTGCACATCCCTGGGTGCTCGTGGAAAGGTTTCTGCATGGTTTTCGCTGAGGAATCGTGTGTGTGCACATGGACAAAGAGAAGGCGCAGCAACCAGGTTCCAGCGCCGAAGAAGGCAAAAGGCGAGGTTTCCGGCGCTATCTCCTTCTCTCCCCAGAGCTAGTCGCGCAAAGCAAGCCGCTAAGCCGGCGACCGGCAAGAGAGCTACAACGAAGCATGCCGAACGGAGAAAATAGCAGCAGCTCATCTGTTCACACCTTGTTTCTGCCATGTGCTTGAACGCCAAGACGTTCGCGCTTCTGTGAGATGAAAGACGTCCTTCTGCATATGTGGTTGCTCACACCGGTGCACTTGTTAGTGTATCCATTCAGTCCTGGGCTGCGGGGCATTCAGAAGTGGCTCTGTGGAGACGTCTGCATAGAGGCAGCTGTCAGAACACGCACACTCGATTGTTCACCAAAACATATGCAGACGCGTCCTTAGCCTGTAGATTTGGATGCACAGAGTTCCCTGTGTTCGCAAGAGACAAGGGAATCGCGTCTGTGCGCACAGAAGCAATAGCGGACCGTTTCCCTCGGAGTGAACGCGAAAGAGCCGTCTATATACTCGCAGACACGCGAACGTGCCTCAATGCGGTCACAGAGGCAGCAGCTTTTGCACAGATGCTCCTGGTGATTCTGGCACTTTCCAGGCACACTCCTGAAAGTCGCGCACACTGCTGTTCACTCGCTAAACGACCTCTTGGGAAACACGTCTCCGGTCGACGGACCGCTCAGATTGCTTCTCGTGTAACTGTGAACTGTGTCAGCGCAGGGAATCCGTCTCTGTTGAGCAGATGTCAATCCTGCCTCGCTTTTGCTTTGTTGCCTCTACCAAGATGATTTCCCGTTTCTCTCTTCACTGGAGCAGGCAGACACAGCCAACGCACATCAAGTGTCAAGAGACACGCTCTGCTGAGCTCAACGCTTGTGCAGATGCACATGTGCGACGAAGTCAACACACGTGCTTGTGGAGAGAAAGAAAGGGACTCCCAGGCGTGTGGAGCGACGGGGAGAAAGAGCGGGCGCTGAGGAACACAGTTTCAAACAGACTGTCTCCACACAAACAGGCACCTGTCTGCAGGTATCCTAGATCTTGATTCTTGAACTTGAGGAAACACGCGTCTGAGCAAAACTCCCAAACGCTTCCAGGAAAGACACAGGCTCTCCCACAAGCACACAAGTGTTTGCCCTCAGCTATAGATCAGGGACAAGCCTGTGAAGAGCAACCAAAGAGCTCGTCCGTCTTTCCCTCAATAGATGGGAGTAGGCGCGCTTGCGGATGTGTGCGTGTGTGTGGCCACGCGTTTGCTTAGGCATCAGTGTGTGAAAAGGTAGGTGCTTTTCTCTAGCTGCGTGTGCGTGCACGTGGTGCTGGGTGCACATCCCTGGGTGCTCGTGGAAAGGTTTCTGCATGGTTTTCGCTGAGGAATCGTGTGTGTGCACATGGACAAAGAGAAGGCGCAGCAACCAGGTTCCAGCGCCGAAGAAGGCAAAAGGCGAGGTTTCCGGCGCTATCTCCTTCTCTCCCCAGAGCTAGTCGCGCAAAGCAAGCCGCTAAGCCGGCGACCGGCAAGAGAGCTACAACGAAGCATGCCGAACGGAGAAAATAGCAGCAGCTCATCTGTTCACACCTTGTTTCTGCCATGTGCTTGAACGCCAAGACGTTCGCGCTTCTGTGAGATGAAAGACGTCCTTCTGCATATGTGGTTGCTCACACCGGTGCACTTGTTAGTGTATCCATTCAGTCCTGGGCTGCGGGGCATTCAGAAGTGGCTCTGTGGAGACGTCTGCATAGAGGCAGCTGTCAGAACACGCACACTCGATTGTTCACCAAAACATATGCAGACGCGTCCTTAGCCTGTAGATTTGGATGCACAGAGTTCCCTGTGTTCGCAAGAGACAAGGGAATCGCGTCTGTGCGCACAGAAGCAATAGCGGACCGTTTCCCTCGGAGTGAACGCGAAAGAGCCGTCTATATACTCGCAGACACGCGAACGTGCCTCAATGCGGTCACAGAGGCAGCAGCTTTTGCACAGATGCTCCTGGTGATTCTGGCACTTTCCAGGCACACTCCTGAAAGTCGCGCACACTGCTGTTCACTCGCTAAACGACCTCTTGGGAAACACGTCTCCGGTCGACGGACCGCTCAGATTGCTTCTCGTGTAACTGTGAACTGTGTCAGCGCAGGGAATCCGTCTCTGTTGAGCAGATGTCAATCCTGCCTCGCTTTTGCTTTGTTGCCTCTACCAAGATGATTTCCCGTTTCTCTCTTCACTGGAGCAGGCAGACACAGCCAACGCACATCAAGTGTCAAGAGACACGCTCTGCTGAGCTCAACGCTTGTGCAGATGCACATGTGCGACGAAGTCAACGCACGTGCTTGTGGAGAGAAAGAAAGGGACTCCCAGGCGTGTGGAGCGACGGGGAGAAAGAGCGGGCGCTGAGGAACACAGTTTCAAACAGACTGTCTCCACACAAACAGGCACCTGTCTGCAGGTATCCTAGATCTTGATTCTTGAACGTGAGGAAACACGCGTCTGAGCAAAACTCCCAAACGCTTCCAGGAAAGACACAGGCTCTCCCACAAGCACACAAGTGTTTGCCCTCAGCTATAGATCAGGGACAAGCCTGTGAAGAGCAACCAAAGAGCTCGTCCGTCTTTCCCTCAATAGATGGGAGTAGGCGCGCTTGCGGATGTGTGCGTGTGTGTGGCCACGCGTTTGCTTAGGCATCAGTGTGTGAAAAGGTAGGTGCTTTTCTCTAGCTGCGTGTGCGTGCACGTGGTGCTGGGTGCACATCCCTGGGTGCTCGTGGAAAGGTTTCTGCATGGTTTTCGCTGAGGAATCGTGTGTGTGCACATGGACAAAGAGAAGGCGCAGCAACCAGGTTCCAGCGCCGAAGAAGGCAAAAGGCGAGGTTTCCGGCGCTATCTCCTTCTCTCCCCAGAGCTAGTCGCGCAAAGCAAGCCGCTAAGCCGGCGACCGGCAAGAGAGCTACAACGAAGCATGCCGAACGGAGAAAATAGCAGCAGCTCATCTGTTCACACCTTGTTTCTGCCATGTGCTTGAACGCCAAGACGTTCGCGCTTCTGTGAGATGAAAGACGTCCTTCTGCATATGTGGTTGCTCACACCGGTGCACTTGTTAGTGTATCCATTCAGTCCTGGGCTGCGGGGCATTCAGAAGTGGCTCTGTGGAGACGTCTGCATAGAGGCAGCTGTCAGAACACGCACACTCGATTGTTCACCAAAACATATGCAGACGCGTCCTTAGCCTGTAGATTTGGATGCACAGAGTTCCCTGTGTTCGCAAGAGACAAGGGAATCGCGTCTGTGCGCACAGAAGCAATAGCGGACCGTTTCCCTCGGAGTGAACGCGAAAGAGCCGTCTATATACTCGCAGACACGCGAACGTGCCTCAATGCGGTCACAGAGGCAGCAGCTTTTGCACAGATGCTCCTGGTGATTCTGGCACTTTCCAGGCACACTCCTGAAAGTCGCGCACACTGCTGTTCACTCGCTAAACGACCTCTTGGGAAACACGTCTCCGGTCGACGGACCGCTCAGATTGCTTCTCGTGTAACTGTGAACTGTGTCAGCGCAGGGAATCCGTCTCTGTTGAGCAGATGTCAATCCTGCCTCGCTTTTGCTTTGTTGCCTCTACCAAGATGATTTCCCGTTTCTCTCTTCACTGGAGCAGGCAGACACAGCCAACGCACATCAAGTGTCAAGAGACACGCTCTGCTGAGCTCAACGCTTGTGCAGATGCACATGTGCGACGAAGTCAACGCACGTGCTTGTGGAGAGAAAGAAAGGGACTCCCAGGCGTGTGGAGCGACGGGGAGAAAGAGCGGGCGCTGAGGAACACAGTTTCAAACAGACTGTCTCCACACAAACAGGCACCTGTCTGCAGGTATCCTAGATCTTGATTCTTGAACTTGAGGAAACACGCGTCTGAGCAAAACTCCCAAACGCTTCCAGGAAAGACACAGGCTCTCCCACAAGCACACAAGTGTTTGCCCTCAGCTATAGATCAGGGACAAGCCTGTGAAGAGCAACCAAAGAGCTCGTCCGTCTTTCCCTCAATAGATGGGAGTAGGCGCGCTTGCGGATGTGTGCGTGTGTGTGGCCACGCGTTTGCTTAGGCATCAGTGTGTGAAAAGGTAGGTGCTTTTCTCTAGCTGCGTGTGCGTGCACGTGGTGCTGGGTGCACATCCCTGGGTGCTCGTGGAAAGGTTTCTGCATGGTTTTCGCTGAGGAATCGTGTGTGTGCACATGGACAAAGAGAAGGCGCAGCAACCAGGTTCCAGCGCCGAAGAAGGCAAAAGGCGAGGTTTCCGGCGCTATCTCCTTCTCTCCCCAGAGCTAGTCGCGCAAAGCAAGCCGCTAAGCCGGCGACCGGCAAGAGAGCTACAACGAAGCATGCCGAACGGAGAAAATAGCAGCAGCTCATCTGTTCACACCTTGTTTCTGCCATGTGCTTGAACGCCAAGACGTTCGCGCTTCTGTGAGATGAAAGACGTCCTTCTGCATATGTGGTTGCTCACACCGGTGCACTTGTTAGTGTATCCATTCAGTCCTGGGCTGCGGGGCATTCAGAAGTGGCTCTGTGGAGACGTCTGCATAGAGGCAGCTGTCAGAACACGCACACTCGATTGTTCACCAAAACATATGCAGACGCGTCCTTAGCCTGTAGATTTGGATGCACAGAGTTCCCTGTGTTCGCAAGAGACAAGGGAATCGCGTCTGTGCGCACAGAAGCAATAGCGGACCGTTTCCCTCGGAGTGAACGCGAAAGAGCCGTCTATATACTCGCAGACACGCGAACGTGCCTCAATGCGGTCACAGAGGCAGCAGCTTTTGCACAGATGCTCCTGGTGATTCTGGCACTTTCCAGGCACACTCCTGAAAGTCGCGCACACTGCTGTTCACTCGCTAAACGACCTCTTGGGAAACACGTCTCCGGTCGACGGACCGCTCAGATTGCTTCTCGTGTAACTGTGAACTGTGTCAGCGCAGGGAATCCGTCTCTGTTGAGCAGATGTCAATCCTGCCTCGCTTTTGCTTTGTTGCCTCTACCAAGATGATTTCCCGTTTCTCTCTTCACTGGAGCAGGCAGACACAGCCAACGCACATCAAGTGTCAAGAGACACGCTCTGCTGAGCTCAACGCTTGTGCAGATGCACATGTGCGACGAAGTCAACACACGTGCTTGTGGAGAGAAAGAAAGGGACTCCCAGGCGTGTGGAGCGACGGGGAGAAAGAGCGGGCGCTGAGGAACACAGTTTCAAACAGACTGTCTCCACACAAACAGGCACCTGTCTGCAGGTATCCTAGATCTTGATTCTTGAACTTGAGGAAACACGCGTCTGAGCAAAACTCCCAAACGCTTCCAGGAAAGACACAGGCTCTCCCACAAGCACACAAGTGTTTGCCCTCAGCTATAGATCAGGGACAAGCCTGTGAAGAGCAACCAAAGAGCTCGTCCGTCTTTCCCTCAATAGATGGGAGTAGGCGCGCTTGCGGATGTGTGCGTGTGTGTGGCCACGCGTTTGCTTAGGCATCAGTGTGTGAAAAGGTAGGTGCTTTTCTCTAGCTGCGTGTGCGTGCACGTGGTGCTGGGTGCACATCCCTGGGTGCTCGTGGAAAGGTTTCTGCATGGTTTTCGCTGAGGAATCGTGTGTGTGCACATGGACAAAGAGAAGGCGCAGCAACCAGGTTCCAGCGCCGAAGAAGGCAAAAGGCGAGGTTTCCGGCGCTATCTCCTTCTCTCCCCAGAGCTAGTCGCGCAAAGCAAGCCGCTAAGCCGGCGACCGGCAAGAGAGCTACAACGAAGCATGCCGAACGGAGAAAATAGCAGCAGCTCATCTGTTCACACCTTGTTTCTGCCATGTGCTTGAACGCCAAGACGTTCGCGCTTCTGTGAGATGAAAGACGTCCTTCTGCATATGTGGTTGCTCACACCGGTGCACTTGTTAGTGTATCCATTCAGTCCTGGGCTGCGGGGCATTCAGAAGTGGCTCTGTGGAGACGTCTGCATAGAGGCAGCTGTCAGAACACGCACACTCGATTGTTCACCAAAACATATGCAGACGCGTCCTTAGCCTGTAGATTTGGATGCACAGAGTTCCCTGTGTTCGCAAGAGACAAGGGAATCGCGTCTGTGCGCACAGAAGCAATAGCGGACCGTTTCCCTCGGAGTGAACGCGAAAGAGCCGTCTATATACTCGCAGACACGCGAACGTGCCTCAATGCGGTCACAGAGGCAGCAGCTTTTGCACAGATGCTCCTGGTGATTCTGGCACTTTCCAGGCACACTCCTGAAAGTCGCGCACACTGCTGTTCACTCGCTAAACGACCTCTTGGGAAACACGTCTCCGGTCGACGGACCGCTCAGATTGCTTCTCGTGTAACTGTGAACTGTGTCAGCGCAGGGAATCCGTCTCTGTTGAGCAGATGTCAATCCTGCCTCGCTTTTGCTTTGTTGCCTCTACCAAGATGATTTCCCGTTTCTCTCTTCACTGGAGCAGGCAGACACAGCCAACGCACATCAAGTGTCAAGAGACACGCTCTGCTGAGCTCAACGCTTGTGCAGATGCACATGTGCGACGAAGTCAACACACGTGCTTGTGGAGAGAAAGAAAGGGACTCCCAGGCGTGTGGAGCGACGGGGAGAAAGAGCGGGCGCTGAGGAACACAGTTTCAAACAGACTGTCTCCACACAAACAGGCACCTGTCTGCAGGTATCCTAGATCTTGATTCTTGAACGTGAGGAAACACGCGTCTGAGCAAAACTCCCAAACGCTTCCAGGAAAGACACAGGCTCTCCCACAAGCACACAAGTGTTTGCCCTCAGCTATAGATCAGGGACAAGCCTGTGAAGAGCAACCAAAGAGCTCGTCCGTCTTTCCCTCAATAGATGGGAGTAGGCGCGCTTGCGGATGTGTGCGTGTGTGTGGCCACGCGTTTGCTTAGGCATCAGTGTGTGAAAAGGTAGGTGCTTTTCTCTAGCTGCGTGTGCGTGCACGTGGTGCTGGGTGCACATCCCTGGGTGCTCGTGGAAAGGTTTCTGCATGGTTTTCGCTGAGGAATCGTGTGTGTGCACATGGACAAAGAGAAGGCGCAGCAACCAGGTTCCAGCGCCGAAGAAGGCAAAAGGCGAGGTTTCCGGCGCTATCTCCTTCTCTCCCCAGAGCTAGTCGCGCAAAGCAAGCCGCTAAGCCGGCGACCGGCAAGAGAGCTACAACGAAGCATGCCGAACGGAGAAAATAGCAGCAGCTCATCTGTTCACACCTTGTTTCTGCCATGTGCTTGAACGCCAAGACGTTCGCGCTTCTGTGAGATGAAAGACGTCCTTCTGCATATGTGGTTGCTCACACCGGTGCACTTGTTAGTGTATCCATTCAGTCCTGGGCTGCGGGGCATTCAGAAGTGGCTCTGTGGAGACGTCTGCATAGAGGCAGCTGTCAGAACACGCACACTCGATTGTTCACCAAAACATATGCAGACGCGTCCTTAGCCTGTAGATTTGGATGCACAGAGTTCCCTGTGTTCGCAAGAGACAAGGGAATCGCGTCTGTGCGCACAGAAGCAATAGCGGACCGTTTCCCTCGGAGTGAACGCGAAAGAGCCGTCTATATACTCGCAGACACGCGAACGTGCCTCAATGCGGTCACAGAGGCAGCAGCTTTTGCACAGATGCTCCTGGTGATTCTGGCACTTTCCAGGCACACTCCTGAAAGTCGCGCACACTGCTGTTCACTCGCTAAACGACCTCTTGGGAAACACGTCTCCGGTCGACGGACCGCTCAGATTGCTTCTCGTGTAACTGTGAACTGTGTCAGCGCAGGGAATCCGTCTCTGTTGAGCAGATGTCAATCCTGCCTCGCTTTTGCTTTGTTGCCTCTACCAAGATGATTTCCCGTTTCTCTCTTCACTGGAGCAGGCAGACACAGCCAACGCACATCAAGTGTCAAGAGACACGCTCTGCTGAGCTCAACGCTTGTGCAGATGCACATGTGCGACGAAGTCAACACACGTGCTTGTGGAGAGAAAGAAAGGGACTCCCAGGCGTGTGGAGCGACGGGGAGAAAGAGCGGGCGCTGAGGAACACAGTTTCAAACAGACTGTCTCCACACAAACAGGCACCTGTCTGCAGGTATCCTAGATCTTGATTCTTGAACGTGAGGAAACACGCGTCTGAGCAAAACTCCCAAACGCTTCCAGGAAAGACACAGGCTCTCCCACAAGCACACAAGTGTTTGCCCTCAGCTATAGATCAGGGACAAGCCTGTGAAGAGCAACCAAAGAGCTCGTCCGTCTTTCCCTCAATAGATGGGAGTAGGCGCGCTTGCGGATGTGTGCGTGTGTGTGGCCACGCGTTTGCTTAGGCATCAGTGTGTGAAAAGGTAGGTGCTTTTCTCTAGCTGCGTGTGCGTGCACGTGGTGCTGGGTGCACATCCCTGGGTGCTCGTGGAAAGGTTTCTGCATGGTTTTCGCTGAGGAATCGTGTGTGTGCACATGGACAAAGAGAAGGCGCAGCAACCAGGTTCCAGCGCCGAAGAAGGCAAAAGGCGAGGTTTCCGGCGCTATCTCCTTCTCTCCCCAGAGCTAGTCGCGCAAAGCAAGCCGCTAAGCCGGCGACCGGCAAGAGAGCTACAACGAAGCATGCCGAACGGAGAAAATAGCAGCAGCTCATCTGTTCACACCTTGTTTCTGCCATGTGCTTGAACGCCAAGACGTTCGCGCTTCTGTGAGATGAAAGACGTCCTTCTGCATATGTGGTTGCTCACACCGGTGCACTTGTTAGTGTATCCATTCAGTCCTGGGCTGCGGGGCATTCAGAAGTGGCTCTGTGGAGACGTCTGCATAGAGGCAGCTGTCAGAACACGCACACTCGATTGTTCACCAAAACATATGCAGACGCGTCCTTAGCCTGTAGATTTGGATGCACAGAGTTCCCTGTGTTCGCAAGAGACAAGGGAATCGCGTCTGTGCGCACAGAAGCAATAGCGGACCGTTTCCCTCGGAGTGAACGCGAAAGAGCCGTCTATATACTCGCAGACACGCGAACGTGCCTCAATGCGGTCACAGAGGCAGCAGCTTTTGCACAGATGCTCCTGGTGATTCTGGCACTTTCCAGGCACACTCCTGAAAGTCGCGCACACTGCTGTTCACTCGCTAAACGACCTCTTGGGAAACACGTCTCCGGTCGACGGACCGCTCAGATTGCTTCTCGTGTAACTGTGAACTGTGTCAGCGCAGGGAATCCGTCTCTGTTGAGCAGATGTCAATCCTGCCTCGCTTTTGCTTTGTTGCCTCTACCAAGATGATTTCCCGTTTCTCTCTTCACTGGAGCAGGCAGACACAGCCAACGCACATCAAGTGTCAAGAGACACGCTCTGCTGAGCTCAACGCTTGTGCAGATGCACATGTGCGACGAAGTCAACACACGTGCTTGTGGAGAGAAAGAAAGGGACTCCCAGGCGTGTGGAGCGACGGGGAGAAAGAGCGGGCGCTGAGGAACACAGTTTCAAACAGACTGTCTCCACACAAACAGGCACCTGTCTGCAGGTATCCTAGATCTTGATTCTTGAACTTGAGGAAACACGCGTCTGAGCAAAACTCCCAAACGCTTCCAGGAAAGACACAGGCTCTCCCACAAGCACACAAGTGTTTGCCCTCAGCTATAGATCAGGGACAAGCCTGTGAAGAGCAACCAAAGAGCTCGTCCGTCTTTCCCTCAATAGATGGGAGTAGGCGCGCTTGCGGATGTGTGCGTGTGTGTGGCCACGCGTTTGCTTAGGCATCAGTGTGTGAAAAGGTAGGTGCTTTTCTCTAGCTGCGTGTGCGTGCACGTGGTGCTGGGTGCACATCCCTGGGTGCTCGTGGAAAGGTTTCTGCATGGTTTTCGCTGAGGAATCGTGTGTGTGCACATGGACAAAGAGAAGGCGCAGCAACCAGGTTCCAGCGCCGAAGAAGGCAAAAGGCGAGGTTTCCGGCGCTATCTCCTTCTCTCCCCAGAGCTAGTCGCGCAAAGCAAGCCGCTAAGCCGGCGACCGGCAAGAGAGCTACAACGAAGCATGCCGAACGGAGAAAATAGCAGCAGCTCATCTGTTCACACCTTGTTTCTGCCATGTGCTTGAACGCCAAGACGTTCGCGCTTCTGTGAGATGAAAGACGTCCTTCTGCATATGTGGTTGCTCACACCGGTGCACTTGTTAGTGTATCCATTCAGTCCTGGGCTGCGGGGCATTCAGAAGTGGCTCTGTGGAGACGTCTGCATAGAGGCAGCTGTCAGAACACGCACACTCGATTGTTCACCAAAACATATGCAGACGCGTCCTTAGCCTGTAGATTTGGATGCACAGAGTTCCCTGTGTTCGCAAGAGACAAGGGAATCGCGTCTGTGCGCACAGAAGCAATAGCGGACCGTTTCCCTCGGAGTGAACGCGAAAGAGCCGTCTATATACTCGCAGACACGCGAACGTGCCTCAATGCGGTCACAGAGGCAGCAGCTTTTGCACAGATGCTCCTGGTGATTCTGGCACTTTCCAGGCACACTCCTGAAAGTCGCGCACACTGCTGTTCACTCGCTAAACGACCTCTTGGGAAACACGTCTCCGGTCGACGGACCGCTCAGATTGCTTCTCGTGTAACTGTGAACTGTGTCAGCGCAGGGAATCCGTCTCTGTTGAGCAGATGTCAATCCTGCCTCGCTTTTGCTTTGTTGCCTCTACCAAGATGATTTCCCGTTTCTCTCTTCACTGGAGCAGGCAGACACAGCCAACGCACATCAAGTGTCAAGAGACACGCTCTGCTGAGCTCAACGCTTGTGCAGATGCACATGTGCGACGAAGTCAACACACGTGCTTGTGGAGAGAAAGAAAGGGACTCCCAGGCGTGTGGAGCGACGGGGAGAAAGAGCGGGCGCTGAGGAACACAGTTTCAAACAGACTGTCTCCACACAAACAGGCACCTGTCTGCAGGTATCCTAGATCTTGATTCTTGAACTTGAGGAAACACGCGTCTGAGCAAAACTCCCAAACGCTTCCAGGAAAGACACAGGCTCTCCCACAAGCACACAAGTGTTTGCCCTCAGCTATAGATCAGGGACAAGCCTGTGAAGAGCAACCAAAGAGCTCGTCCGTCTTTCCCTCAATAGATGGGAGTAGGCGCGCTTGCGGATGTGTGCGTGTGTGTGGCCACGCGTTTGCTTAGGCATCAGTGTGTGAAAAGGTAGGTGCTTTTCTCTAGCTGCGTGTGCGTGCACGTGGTGCTGGGTGCACATCCCTGGGTGCTCGTGGAAAGGTTTCTGCATGGTTTTCGCTGAGGAATCGTGTGTGTGCACATGGACAAAGAGAAGGCGCAGCAACCAGGTTCCAGCGCCGAAGAAGGCAAAAGGCGAGGTTTCCGGCGCTATCTCCTTCTCTCCCCAGAGCTAGTCGCGCAAAGCAAGCCGCTAAGCCGGCGACCGGCAAGAGAGCTACAACGAAGCATGCCGAACGGAGAAAATAGCAGCAGCTCATCTGTTCACACCTTGTTTCTGCCATGTGCTTGAACGCCAAGACGTTCGCGCTTCTGTGAGATGAAAGACGTCCTTCTGCATATGTGGTTGCTCACACCGGTGCACTTGTTAGTGTATCCATTCAGTCCTGGGCTGCGGGGCATTCAGAAGTGGCTCTGTGGAGACGTCTGCATAGAGGCAGCTGTCAGAACACGCACACTCGATTGTTCACCAAAACATATGCAGACGCGTCCTTAGCCTGTAGATTTGGATGCACAGAGTTCCCTGTGTTCGCAAGAGACAAGGGAATCGCGTCTGTGCGCACAGAAGCAATAGCGGACCGTTTCCCTCGGAGTGAACGCGAAAGAGCCGTCTATATACTCGCAGACACGCGAACGTGCCTCAATGCGGTCACAGAGGCAGCAGCTTTTGCACAGATGCTCCTGGTGATTCTGGCACTTTCCAGGCACACTCCTGAAAGTCGCGCACACTGCTGTTCACTCGCTAAACGACCTCTTGGGAAACACGTCTCCGGTCGACGGACCGCTCAGATTGCTTCTCGTGTAACTGTGAACTGTGTCAGCGCAGGGAATCCGTCTCTGTTGAGCAGATGTCAATCCTGCCTCGCTTTTGCTTTGTTGCCTCTACCAAGATGATTTCCCGTTTCTCTCTTCACTGGAGCAGGCAGACACAGCCAACGCACATCAAGTGTCAAGAGACACGCTCTGCTGAGCTCAACGCTTGTGCAGATGCACATGTGCGACGAAGTCAACACACGTGCTTGTGGAGAGAAAGAAAGGGACTCCCAGGCGTGTGGAGCGACGGGGAGAAAGAGCGGGCGCTGAGGAACACAGTTTCAAACAGACTGTCTCCACACAAACAGGCACCTGTCTGCAGGTATCCTAGATCTTGATTCTTGAACTTGAGGAAACACGCGTCTGAGCAAAACTCCCAAACGCTTCCAGGAAAGACACAGGCTCTCCCACAAGCACACAAGTGTTTGCCCTCAGCTATAGATCAGGGACAAGCCTGTGAAGAGCAACCAAAGAGCTCGTCCGTCTTTCCCTCAATAGATGGGAGTAGGCGCGCTTGCGGATGTGTGCGTGTGTGTGGCCACGCGTTTGCTTAGGCATCAGTGTGTGAAAAGGTAGGTGCTTTTCTCTAGCTGCGTGTGCGTGCACGTGGTGCTGGGTGCACATCCCTGGGTGCTCGTGGAAAGGTTTCTGCATGGTTTTCGCTGAGGAATCGTGTGTGTGCACATGGACAAAGAGAAGGCGCAGCAACCAGGTTCCAGCGCCGAAGAAGGCAAAAGGCGAGGTTTCCGGCGCTATCTCCTTCTCTCCCCAGAGCTAGTCGCGCAAAGCAAGCCGCTAAGCCGGCGACCGGCAAGAGAGCTACAACGAAGCATGCCGAACGGAGAAAATAGCAGCAGCTCATCTGTTCACACCTTGTTTCTGCCATGTGCTTGAACGCCAAGACGTTCGCGCTTCTGTGAGATGAAAGACGTCCTTCTGCATATGTGGTTGCTCACACCGGTGCACTTGTTAGTGTATCCATTCAGTCCTGGGCTGCGGGGCATTCAGAAGTGGCTCTGTGGAGACGTCTGCATAGAGGCAGCTGTCAGAACACGCACACTCGATTGTTCACCAAAACATATGCAGACGCGTCCTTAGCCTGTAGATTTGGATGCACAGAGTTCCCTGTGTTCGCAAGAGACAAGGGAATCGCGTCTGTGCGCACAGAAGCAATAGCGGACCGTTTCCCTCGGAGTGAACGCGAAAGAGCCGTCTATATACTCGCAGACACGCGAACGTGCCTCAATGCGGTCACAGAGGCAGCAGCTTTTGCACAGATGCTCCTGGTGATTCTGGCACTTTCCAGGCACACTCCTGAAAGTCGCGCACACTGCTGTTCACTCGCTAAACGACCTCTTGGGAAACACGTCTCCGGTCGACGGACCGCTCAGATTGCTTCTCGTGTAACTGTGAACTGTGTCAGCGCAGGGAATCCGTCTCTGTTGAGCAGATGTCAATCCTGCCTCGCTTTTGCTTTGTTGCCTCTACCAAGATGATTTCCCGTTTCTCTCTTCACTGGAGCAGGCAGACACAGCCAACGCACATCAAGTGTCAAGAGACACGCTCTGCTGAGCTCAACGCTTGTGCAGATGCACATGTGCGACGAAGTCAACACACGTGCTTGTGGAGAGAAAGAAAGGGACTCCCAGGCGTGTGGAGCGACGGGGAGAAAGAGCGGGCGCTGAGGAACACAGTTTCAAACAGACTGTCTCCACACAAACAGGCACCTGTCTGCAGGTATCCTAGATCTTGATTCTTGAACTTGAGGAAACACGCGTCTGAGCAAAACTCCCAAACGCTTCCAGGAAAGACACAGGCTCTCCCACAAGCACACAAGTGTTTGCCCTCAGCTATAGATCAGGGACAAGCCTGTGAAGAGCAACCAAAGAGCTCGTCCGTCTTTCCCTCAATAGATGGGAGTAGGCGCGCTTGCGGATGTGTGCGTGTGTGTGGCCACGCGTTTGCTTAGGCATCAGTGTGTGAAAAGGTAGGTGCTTTTCTCTAGCTGCGTGTGCGTGCACGTGGTGCTGGGTGCACATCCCTGGGTGCTCGTGGAAAGGTTTCTGCATGGTTTTCGCTGAGGAATCGTGTGTGTGCACATGGACAAAGAGAAGGCGCAGCAACCAGGTTCCAGCGCCGAAGAAGGCAAAAGGCGAGGTTTCCGGCGCTATCTCCTTCTCTCCCCAGAGCTAGTCGCGCAAAGCAAGCCGCTAAGCCGGCGACCGGCAAGAGAGCTACAACGAAGCATGCCGAACGGAGAAAATAGCAGCAGCTCATCTGTTCACACCTTGTTTCTGCCATGTGCTTGAACGCCAAGACGTTCGCGCTTCTGTGAGATGAAAGACGTCCTTCTGCATATGTGGTTGCTCACACCGGTGCACTTGTTAGTGTATCCATTCAGTCCTGGGCTGCGGGGCATTCAGAAGTGGCTCTGTGGAGACGTCTGCATAGAGGCAGCTGTCAGAACACGCACACTCGATTGTTCACCAAAACATATGCAGACGCGTCCTTAGCCTGTAGATTTGGATGCACAGAGTTCCCTGTGTTCGCAAGAGACAAGGGAATCGCGTCTGTGCGCACAGAAGCAATAGCGGACCGTTTCCCTCGGAGTGAACGCGAAAGAGCCGTCTATATACTCGCAGACACGCGAACGTGCCTCAATGCGGTCACAGAGGCAGCAGCTTTTGCACAGATGCTCCTGGTGATTCTGGCACTTTCCAGGCACACTCCTGAAAGTCGCGCACACTGCTGTTCACTCGCTAAACGACCTCTTGGGAAACACGTCTCCGGTCGACGGACCGCTCAGATTGCTTCTCGTGTAACTGTGAACTGTGTCAGCGCAGGGAATCCGTCTCTGTTGAGCAGATGTCAATCCTGCCTCGCTTTTGCTTTGTTGCCTCTACCAAGATGATTTCCCGTTTCTCTCTTCACTGGAGCAGGCAGACACAGCCAACGCACATCAAGTGTCAAGAGACACGCTCTGCTGAGCTCAACGCTTGTGCAGATGCACATGTGCGACGAAGTCAACACACGTGCTTGTGGAGAGAAAGAAAGGGACTCCCAGGCGTGTGGAGCGACGGGGAGAAAGAGCGGGCGCTGAGGAACACAGTTTCAAACAGACTGTCTCCACACAAACAGGCACCTGTCTGCAGGTATCCTAGATCTTGATTCTTGAACTTGAGGAAACACGCGTCTGAGCAAAACTCCCAAACGCTTCCAGGAAAGACACAGGCTCTCCCACAAGCACACAAGTGTTTGCCCTCAGCTATAGATCAGGGACAAGCCTGTGAAGAGCAACCAAAGAGCTCGTCCGTCTTTCCCTCAATAGATGGGAGTAGGCGCGCTTGCGGATGTGTGCGTGTGTGTGGCCACGCGTTTGCTTAGGCATCAGTGTGTGAAAAGGTAGGTGCTTTTCTCTAGCTGCGTGTGCGTGCACGTGGTGCTGGGTGCACATCCCTGGGTGCTCGTGGAAAGGTTTCTGCATGGTTTTCGCTGAGGAATCGTGTGTGTGCACATGGACAAAGAGAAGGCGCAGCAACCAGGTTCCAGCGCCGAAGAAGGCAAAAGGCGAGGTTTCCGGCGCTATCTCCTTCTCTCCCCAGAGCTAGTCGCGCAAAGCAAGCCGCTAAGCCGGCGACCGGCAAGAGAGCTACAACGAAGCATGCCGAACGGAGAAAATAGCAGCAGCTCATCTGTTCACACCTTGTTTCTGCCATGTGCTTGAACGCCAAGACGTTCGCGCTTCTGTGAGATGAAAGACGTCCTTCTGCATATGTGGTTGCTCACACCGGTGCACTTGTTAGTGTATCCATTCAGTCCTGGGCTGCGGGGCATTCAGAAGTGGCTCTGTGGAGACGTCTGCATAGAGGCAGCTGTCAGAACACGCACACTCGATTGTTCACCAAAACATATGCAGACGCGTCCTTAGCCTGTAGATTTGGATGCACAGAGTTCCCTGTGTTCGCAAGAGACAAGGGAATCGCGTCTGTGCGCACAGAAGCAATAGCGGACCGTTTCCCTCGGAGTGAACGCGAAAGAGCCGTCTATATACTCGCAGACACGCGAACGTGCCTCAATGCGGTCACAGAGGCAGCAGCTTTTGCACAGATGCTCCTGGTGATTCTGGCACTTTCCAGGCACACTCCTGAAAGTCGCGCACACTGCTGTTCACTCGCTAAACGACCTCTTGGGAAACACGTCTCCGGTCGACGGACCGCTCAGATTGCTTCTCGTGTAACTGTGAACTGTGTCAGCGCAGGGAATCCGTCTCTGTTGAGCAGATGTCAATCCTGCCTCGCTTTTGCTTTGTTGCCTCTACCAAGATGATTTCCCGTTTCTCTCTTCACTGGAGCAGGCAGACACAGCCAACGCACATCAAGTGTCAAGAGACACGCTCTGCTGAGCTCAACGCTTGTGCAGATGCACATGTGCGACGAAGTCAACACACGTGCTTGTGGAGAGAAAGAAAGGGACTCCCAGGCGTGTGGAGCGACGGGGAGAAAGAGCGGGCGCTGAGGAACACAGTTTCAAACAGACTGTCTCCACACAAACAGGCACCTGTCTGCAGGTATCCTAGATCTTGATTCTTGAACGTGAGGAAACACGCGTCTGAGCAAAACTCCCAAACGCTTCCAGGAAAGACACAGGCTCTCCCACAAGCACACAAGTGTTTGCCCTCAGCTATAGATCAGGGACAAGCCTGTGAAGAGCAACCAAAGAGCTCGTCCGTCTTTCCCTCAATAGATGGGAGTAGGCGCGCTTGCGGATGTGTGCGTGTGTGTGGCCACGCGTTTGCTTAGGCATCAGTGTGTGAAAAGGTAGGTGCTTTTCTCTAGCTGCGTGTGCGTGCACGTGGTGCTGGGTGCACATCCCTGGGTGCTCGTGGAAAGGTTTCTGCATGGTTTTCGCTGAGGAATCGTGTGTGTGCACATGGACAAAGAGAAGGCGCAGCAACCAGGTTCCAGCGCCGAAGAAGGCAAAAGGCGAGGTTTCCGGCGCTATCTCCTTCTCTCCCCAGAGCTAGTCGCGCAAAGCAAGCCGCTAAGCCGGCGACCGGCAAGAGAGCTACAACGAAGCATGCCGAACGGAGAAAATAGCAGCAGCTCATCTGTTCACACCTTGTTTCTGCCATGTGCTTGAACGCCAAGACGTTCGCGCTTCTGTGAGATGAAAGACGTCCTTCTGCATATGTGGTTGCTCACACCGGTGCACTTGTTAGTGTATCCATTCAGTCCTGGGCTGCGGGGCATTCAGAAGTGGCTCTGTGGAGACGTCTGCATAGAGGCAGCTGTCAGAACACGCACACTCGATTGTTCACCAAAACATATGCAGACGCGTCCTTAGCCTGTAGATTTGGATGCACAGAGTTCCCTGTGTTCGCAAGAGACAAGGGAATCGCGTCTGTGCGCACAGAAGCAATAGCGGACCGTTTCCCTCGGAGTGAACGCGAAAGAGCCGTCTATATACTCGCAGACACGCGAACGTGCCTCAATGCGGTCACAGAGGCAGCAGCTTTTGCACAGATGCTCCTGGTGATTCTGGCACTTTCCAGGCACACTCCTGAAAGTCGCGCACACTGCTGTTCACTCGCTAAACGACCTCTTGGGAAACACGTCTCCGGTCGACGGACCGCTCAGATTGCTTCTCGTGTAACTGTGAACTGTGTCAGCGCAGGGAATCCGTCTCTGTTGAGCAGATGTCAATCCTGCCTCGCTTTTGCTTTGTTGCCTCTACCAAGATGATTTCCCGTTTCTCTCTTCACTGGAGCAGGCAGACACAGCCAACGCACATCAAGTGTCAAGAGACACGCTCTGCTGAGCTCAACGCTTGTGCAGATGCACATGTGCGACGAAGTCAACACACGTGCTTGTGGAGAGAAAGAAAGGGACTCCCAGGCGTGTGGAGCGACGGGGAGAAAGAGCGGGCGCTGAGGAACACAGTTTCAAACAGACTGTCTCCACACAAACAGGCACCTGTCTGCAGGTATCCTAGATCTTGATTCTTGAACGTGAGGAAACACGCGTCTGAGCAAAACTCCCAAACGCTTCCAGGAAAGACACAGGCTCTCCCACAAGCACACAAGTGTTTGCCCTCAGCTATAGATCAGGGACAAGCCTGTGAAGAGCAACCAAAGAGCTCGTCCGTCTTTCCCTCAATAGATGGGAGTAGGCGCGCTTGCGGATGTGTGCGTGTGTGTGGCCACGCGTTTGCTTAGGCATCAGTGTGTGAAAAGGTAGGTGCTTTTCTCTAGCTGCGTGTGCGTGCACGTGGTGCTGGGTGCACATCCCTGGGTGCTCGTGGAAAGGTTTCTGCATGGTTTTCGCTGAGGAATCGTGTGTGTGCACATGGACAAAGAGAAGGCGCAGCAACCAGGTTCCAGCGCCGAAGAAGGCAAAAGGCGAGGTTTCCGGCGCTATCTCCTTCTCTCCCCAGAGCTAGTCGCGCAAAGCAAGCCGCTAAGCCGGCGACCGGCAAGAGAGCTACAACGAAGCATGCCGAACGGAGAAAATAGCAGCAGCTCATCTGTTCACACCTTGTTTCTGCCATGTGCTTGAACGCCAAGACGTTCGCGCTTCTGTGAGATGAAAGACGTCCTTCTGCATATGTGGTTGCTCACACCGGTGCACTTGTTAGTGTATCCATTCAGTCCTGGGCTGCGGGGCATTCAGAAGTGGCTCTGTGGAGACGTCTGCATAGAGGCAGCTGTCAGAACACGCACACTCGATTGTTCACCAAAACATATGCAGACGCGTCCTTAGCCTGTAGATTTGGATGCACAGAGTTCCCTGTGTTCGCAAGAGACAAGGGAATCGCGTCTGTGCGCACAGAAGCAATAGCGGACCGTTTCCCTCGGAGTGAACGCGAAAGAGCCGTCTATATACTCGCAGACACGCGAACGTGCCTCAATGCGGTCACAGAGGCAGCAGCTTTTGCACAGATGCTCCTGGTGATTCTGGCACTTTCCAGGCACACTCCTGAAAGTCGCGCACACTGCTGTTCACTCGCTAAACGACCTCTTGGGAAACACGTCTCCGGTCGACGGACCGCTCAGATTGCTTCTCGTGTAACTGTGAACTGTGTCAGCGCAGGGAATCCGTCTCTGTTGAGCAGATGTCAATCCTGCCTCGCTTTTGCTTTGTTGCCTCTACCAAGATGATTTCCCGTTTCTCTCTTCACTGGAGCAGGCAGACACAGCCAACGCACATCAAGTGTCAAGAGACACGCTCTGCTGAGCTCAACGCTTGTGCAGATGCACATGTGCGACGAAGTCAACACACGTGCTTGTGGAGAGAAAGAAAGGGACTCCCAGGCGTGTGGAGCGACGGGGAGAAAGAGCGGGCGCTGAGGAACACAGTTTCAAACAGACTGTCTCCACACAAACAGGCACCTGTCTGCAGGTATCCTAGATCTTGATTCTTGAACTTGAGGAAACACGCGTCTGAGCAAAACTCCCAAACGCTTCCAGGAAAGACACAGGCTCTCCCACAAGCACACAAGTGTTTGCCCTCAGCTATAGATCAGGGACAAGCCTGTGAAGAGCAACCAAAGAGCTCGTCCGTCTTTCCCTCAATAGATGGGAGTAGGCGCGCTTGCGGATGTGTGCGTGTGTGTGGCCACGCGTTTGCTTAGGCATCAGTGTGTGAAAAGGTAGGTGCTTTTCTCTAGCTGCGTGTGCGTGCACGTGGTGCTGGGTGCACATCCCTGGGTGCTCGTGGAAAGGTTTCTGCATGGTTTTCGCTGAGGAATCGTGTGTGTGCACATGGACAAAGAGAAGGCGCAGCAACCAGGTTCCAGCGCCGAAGAAGGCAAAAGGCGAGGTTTCCGGCGCTATCTCCTTCTCTCCCCAGAGCTAGTCGCGCAAAGCAAGCCGCTAAGCCGGCGACCGGCAAGAGAGCTACAACGAAGCATGCCGAACGGAGAAAATAGCAGCAGCTCATCTGTTCACACCTTGTTTCTGCCATGTGCTTGAACGCCAAGACGTTCGCGCTTCTGTGAGATGAAAGACGTCCTTCTGCATATGTGGTTGCTCACACCGGTGCACTTGTTAGTGTATCCATTCAGTCCTGGGCTGCGGGGCATTCAGAAGTGGCTCTGTGGAGACGTCTGCATAGAGGCAGCTGTCAGAACACGCACACTCGATTGTTCACCAAAACATATGCAGACGCGTCCTTAGCCTGTAGATTTGGATGCACAGAGTTCCCTGTGTTCGCAAGAGACAAGGGAATCGCGTCTGTGCGCACAGAAGCAATAGCGGACCGTTTCCCTCGGAGTGAACGCGAAAGAGCCGTCTATATACTCGCAGACACGCGAACGTGCCTCAATGCGGTCACAGAGGCAGCAGCTTTTGCACAGATGCTCCTGGTGATTCTGGCACTTTCCAGGCACACTCCTGAAAGTCGCGCACACTGCTGTTCACTCGCTAAACGACCTCTTGGGAAACACGTCTCCGGTCGACGGACCGCTCAGATTGCTTCTCGTGTAACTGTGAACTGTGTCAGCGCAGGGAATCCGTCTCTGTTGAGCAGATGTCAATCCTGCCTCGCTTTTGCTTTGTTGCCTCTACCAAGATGATTTCCCGTTTCTCTCTTCACTGGAGCAGGCAGACACAGCCAACGCACATCAAGTGTCAAGAGACACGCTCTGCTGAGCTCAACGCTTGTGCAGATGCACATGTGCGACGAAGTCAACACACGTGCTTGTGGAGAGAAAGAAAGGGACTCCCAGGCGTGTGGAGCGACGGGGAGAAAGAGCGGGCGCTGAGGAACACAGTTTCAAACAGACTGTCTCCACACAAACAGGCACCTGTCTGCAGGTATCCTAGATCTTGATTCTTGAACTTGAGGAAACACGCGTCTGAGCAAAACTCCCAAACGCTTCCAGGAAAGACACAGGCTCTCCCACAAGCACACAAGTGTTTGCCCTCAGCTATAGATCAGGGACAAGCCTGTGAAGAGCAACCAAAGAGCTCGTCCGTCTTTCCCTCAATAGATGGGAGTAGGCGCGCTTGCGGATGTGTGCGTGTGTGTGGCCACGCGTTTGCTTAGGCATCAGTGTGTGAAAAGGTAGGTGCTTTTCTCTAGCTGCGTGTGCGTGCACGTGGTGCTGGGTGCACATCCCTGGGTGCTCGTGGAAAGGTTTCTGCATGGTTTTCGCTGAGGAATCGTGTGTGTGCACATGGACAAAGAGAAGGCGCAGCAACCAGGTTCCAGCGCCGAAGAAGGCAAAAGGCGAGGTTTCCGGCGCTATCTCCTTCTCTCCCCAGAGCTAGTCGCGCAAAGCAAGCCGCTAAGCCGGCGACCGGCAAGAGAGCTACAACGAAGCATGCCGAACGGAGAAAATAGCAGCAGCTCATCTGTTCACACCTTGTTTCTGCCATGTGCTTGAACGCCAAGACGTTCGCGCTTCTGTGAGATGAAAGACGTCCTTCTGCATATGTGGTTGCTCACACCGGTGCACTTGTTAGTGTATCCATTCAGTCCTGGGCTGCGGGGCATTCAGAAGTGGCTCTGTGGAGACGTCTGCATAGAGGCAGCTGTCAGAACACGCACACTCGATTGTTCACCAAAACATATGCAGACGCGTCCTTAGCCTGTAGATTTGGATGCACAGAGTTCCCTGTGTTCGCAAGAGACAAGGGAATCGCGTCTGTGCGCACAGAAGCAATAGCGGACCGTTTCCCTCGGAGTGAACGCGAAAGAGCCGTCTATATCTCGCAGACACGCGAACGTGCCTCAATGCGGTCACAGAGGCAGCAGCTTTTGCACAGATGCTCCTGGTGATTCTGGCACTTTCCAGGCACACTCCTGAAAGTCGCGCACACTGCTGTTCACTCGCTAAACGACCTCTTGGGAAACACGTCTCCGGTCGACGGACCGCTCAGATTGCTTCTCGTGTAACTGTGAACTGTGTCAGCGCAGGGAATCCGTCTCTGTTGAGCAGATGTCAATCCTGCCTCGCTTTTGCTTTGTTGCCTCTACCAAGATGATTTCCCGTTTCTCTCTTCACTGGAGCAGGCAGACACAGCCAACGCACATCAAGTGTCAAGAGACACGCTCTGCTGAGCTCAACGCTTGTGCAGATGCACATGTGCGACGAAGTCAACACACGTGCTTGTGGAGAGAAAGAAAGGGACTCCCAGGCGTGTGGAGCGACGGGGAGAAAGAGCGGGCGCTGAGGAACACAGTTTCAAACAGACTGTCTCCACACAAACAGGCACCTGTCTGCAGGTATCCTAGATCTTGATTCTTGAACTTGAGGAAACACGCGTCTGAGCAAAACTCCCAAACGCTTCCAGGAAAGACACAGGCTCTCCCACAAGCACACAAGTGTTTGCCCTCAGCTATAGATCAGGGACAAGCCTGTGAAGAGCAACCAAAGAGCTCGTCCGTCTTTCCCTCAATAGATGGGAGTAGGCGCGCTTGCGGATGTGTGCGTGTGTGTGGCCACGCGTTTGCTTAGGCATCAGTGTGTGAAAAGGTAGGTGCTTTTCTCTAGCTGCGTGTGCGTGCACGTGGTGCTGGGTGCACATCCCTGGGTGCTCGTGGAAAGGTTTCTGCATGGTTTTCGCTGAGGAATCGTGTGTGTGCACATGGACAAAGAGAAGGCGCAGCAACCAGGTTCCAGCGCCGAAGAAGGCAAAAGGCGAGGTTTCCGGCGCTATCTCCTTCTCTCCCCAGAGCTAGTCGCGCAAAGCAAGCCGCTAAGCCGGCGACCGGCAAGAGAGCTACAACGAAGCATGCCGAACGGAGAAAATAGCAGCAGCTCATCTGTTCACACCTTGTTTCTGCCATGTGCTTGAACGCCAAGACGTTCGCGCTTCTGTGAGATGAAAGACGTCCTTCTGCATATGTGGTTGCTCACACCGGTGCACTTGTTAGTGTATCCATTCAGTCCTGGGCTGCGGGGCATTCAGAAGTGGCTCTGTGGAGACGTCTGCATAGAGGCAGCTGTCAGAACACGCACACTCGATTGTTCACCAAAACATATGCAGACGCGTCCTTAGCCTGTAGATTTGGATGCACAGAGTTCCCTGTGTTCGCAAGAGACAAGGGAATCGCGTCTGTGCGCACAGAAGCAATAGCGGACCGTTTCCCTCGGAGTGAACGCGAAAGAGCCGTCTATATACTCGCAGACACGCGAACGTGCCTCAATGCGGTCACAGAGGCAGCAGCTTTTGCACAGATGCTCCTGGTGATTCTGGCACTTTCCAGGCACACTCCTGAAAGTCGCGCACACTGCTGTTCACTCGCTAAACGACCTCTTGGGAAACACGTCTCCGGTCGACGGACCGCTCAGATTGCTTCTCGTGTAACTGTGAACTGTGTCAGCGCAGGGAATCCGTCTCTGTTGAGCAGATGTCAATCCTGCCTCGCTTTTGCTTTGTTGCCTCTACCAAGATGATTTCCCGTTTCTCTCTTCACTGGAGCAGGCAGACACAGCCAACGCACATCAAGTGTCAAGAGACACGCTCTGCTGAGCTCAACGCTTGTGCAGATGCACATGTGCGACGAAGTCAACACACGTGCTTGTGGAGAGAAAGAAAGGGACTCCCAGGCGTGTGGAGCGACGGGGAGAAAGAGCGGGCGCTGAGGAACACAGTTTCAAACAGACTGTCTCCACACAAACAGGCACCTGTCTGCAGGTATCCTAGATCTTGATTCTTGAACTTGAGGAAACACGCGTCTGAGCAAAACTCCCAAACGCTTCCAGGAAAGACACAGGCTCTCCCACAAGCACACAAGTGTTTGCCCTCAGCTATAGATCAGGGACAAGCCTGTGAAGAGCAACCAAAGAGCTCGTCCGTCTTTCCCTCAATAGATGGGAGTAGGCGCGCTTGCGGATGTGTGCGTGTGTGTGGCCACGCGTTTGCTTAGGCATCAGTGTGTGAAAAGGTAGGTGCTTTTCTCTAGCTGCGTGTGCGTGCACGTGGTGCTGGGTGCACATCCCTGGGTGCTCGTGGAAAGGTTTCTGCATGGTTTTCGCTGAGGAATCGTGTGTGTGCACATGGACAAAGAGAAGGCGCAGCAACCAGGTTCCAGCGCCGAAGAAGGCAAAAGGCGAGGTTTCCGGCGCTATCTCCTTCTC